>NC_080090.1:69293667-69609024 GCF_950005125.1 Chionomys nivalis
TAGTCTGGTCTTCGAGGCCTGGCTCCCAAAGAAAGAAAAAGAATGCTGAGGGACTGAGGAAAAGGCATCATTCCTTTCATTCTCTACAAGACATTCCAGCCAGATGGGAAGGGACCCTGGGAAATCATAACTGTATCTAAGCTCATAACTCTTTATAAGCTGTGACCAGTATTAACCATCGATGTCCAAAGCATTTGATATGTAGAGGTGAAAGCCCTTTTGCCCATCTTAGTGCCTGGAAGCTACAGCTGAGCTTTGCCAGATAGGTGCAGCTGCCTACTCTAGCGAGATGTCCTGTGCTAGAGCTGGAACTGACTGATTTCCAGTGTGGTCTATTGTGGACTATTCCTTTACACTACATGACGATATGTCACTATGATTGGTTTAATAAAAAGCCGAACGGCCAATAGCTAGGCAGGATTTCCAGGGCAGAGAGAATGCTGGGAAGAAGGTGGAGTTGCGAGCTGAATGAGGAGGAAGCAAGTCATGAAGAACAAGAGGTGAAAGCCACAAGTCACGTGGCAGCATGCAGAAGAATAGAAATGGGTTAATTTTAAGTTATAAGAGATAGTTAGAAACAAGCCTAAGATATAAACTGAGCTTTCATAATTAATAATAAGTCTCTGTTTCCTTTTTCTGGGGAGCTGGCTAGTAGGACAAAAAGAAATCTGCCTACAGTAGCCGCATCAGACAGACTTTGCCAATGTGGTTGTTGTCAACAGATTTCTGATGCCTCTACTCTGCCACATTCCCAGAATTTGTGATTGGGGTGGGGGGGGGATCCCTGAAAGCATCACAGGCTAGATGAGAAATGATTCGTGTGAGGTAAGAAGAAAACTCATTCAGTGTGACTTAGGGCACTAGTGCGGGTTCAAACCTCTGGAGTCAGACATCAGGCCAGTTTATTTTAGAGATATTTAAGTCCAATTATCCCAGTCCCATGTTCACAATAAAGCTTAAGGCAAAGTACATGTGACCACCACCGTGAAGATGGGTCCTAGAGCTTAAGGGACCAAACAACACAGAGGTCAGCAGCTTTAAAGTGCTTGTGACACCTGCAATCTACTGACTGAGAAACAATGCAGATCTAGGGAGGGGAAGTCTGCAGTAAACATTCCAAGGTGTGTGGGTGGGGCGTGGCCCTGCAGAGAGATAGCAAAGATCACCAGGTTATTAAGCGTCCACCCCCGGCCTTCTGGGTGGAAAGCAGTTCACTCATTTTCTCCATAAGGAATGAACATTCCTGGGTTCTCTAGTGCTTGTCTGTGAGCACTCGTGCCTTCTACACCAGAACCCTCTTACCTATGAAACCTCTTCTGTTCTTGTGCCTCCCATCAACCCTATGGAGAATCTCACCACTCTAAAGATTTGCTACCGAATTATTCTCCTCAAGCTAATTTCAGCTACCTCTTATGAAGATAATTTTCTTCACCTTCCTACATCTCATAAGACTCCATATTTATCTAGTCACAGACCATCAAGCCCACTGTCACTATGCTTATTAAAGGTCTATTGTGATTTGAATCTGAGATGTCCTCCAAGGGCTTATGAGTTCAGAATTTGGTTGCAACTGGTGGGCTTTGGGAAATGATTGGGTCCTGAGAGCATTCTTGATGGATTCATAATGTGATAATTGATTTAAGAGGCAGGGCCAGGGGCAGCAGGGCTAGAACCACACCCTGCTTAGACTCATCATCCCCACCACCTCTCTCTCTCTCTCTCTCTGCTATGAGATGAGGTACTTGGCTCTATGGCAGGCTTCCCACGGTGGCGTTCAGGTCTACAACAATGCAGCTATCTGACCGTGGACGGAAGCCCCTGAGACTGTGAACCAGAGTAAAATGCTGCACCTTTAAGTTTTAGCTAAAGAGGAAATGTCTCATTAACTCAAGATGCTAAGCTGATCTGATCAAGAAACAAAATGCAACCAGGCAGTGATGGTGCACACTTTTAATCCCAACACTAGGGAGGCAGAGGCTGGTGGATCTCCAAGTTCAAGGCCAGTTTGGTCTAAAAAGTGAGTTTCAGGACAGCCGGGATACAGAGAAACCCTGTCTTGGAAAAAAGAAAAAAATGTAAAATGAAATAAGAAGGGAGAGAGAGAGAGAGAGGGAGGGAGGGAGGGAGGGAGGGAGGGAGGGAGGGAGGGAGGGAGGGAGGGAGGGAGGGAGGGAGGGAGGGAGGGGGAGCAAAAATGCTGTTTCATCAGGGAGGCAAACCACAAACCACCAACAGAGAGGAGATTTCACTGCATTAAGAACACTCATTACTGGAAATTTGAAAAGCTATGTTTCACACACCAGAGCACTTAAGGAGCTGGGAGTGTAGCACAGTTGTAGAAGGATTGCCTAGCATGAACAAGGCCCTGGGATCGGTCCCCAGCATCACATAAACTGAGCATAGTGGTACCTTGGAAGAGAGAGGCAAGAGGATCAGAGGTTCAAGGGCAGCTCTGTTACCATGGGCATTCGAGACCAGCTTGGCCAAGATTCTGTCTTTCAAGGAAGAAAACAGTAGAACACTCCAGCAGTACTCTACTTCCAGGCCAGCCTCCTGCCCTCTTACAGTGTGCTCAGTTAACTCTTCTTAAAAAGAAAAGCTGGGGCTGCCAAGGTGGCTCAGAGGGCAACGTGCTTCCTTTGCAAGTCCACTGACCAAACCTCGATCCTTGGAATCCATTTACAGGTGAAAAGAGAGACCTAGTTCCACAAAGTTGTGGAACATGGGTACTATGGTGTACTTGTCCTACATACACAAATGCACACACATCGCACACACACACATGTACTCACACACACATACACATGTTCCCACATACACTCTCATACACATCTACACACATGTACTCACATGAACATGTGCACGCGTTCCCATACACATATGCATGCAAACATGCACACATACACACACGCACACAATGAAGACAAATGTTTTAAGGAAAAGCACATAAGTCACTATTCATATTGACTGCATAAAATATATATAAATAAAATCACCTAGTCATTTAATAGACTCTGAGAGCATATACTACATCCAAACAAAATATATTGAAACAATCCATTCTCTCTAAATCCTCCAAAAGTTACTCCATACTGCAGTGACCTTGGACCTTCTGGCTCTGTCTCCTTTTTTTTCCATCTTCCAGAGACTGGCTTGGAGCAGCATTAGCAGGAAGTAACAAGCTACAGATTGTTTACTTCACACCTCATGGTACCCCTAGCAAGAACGACAGCTTGTAATCACTAAACAAATTAAATTACTGGAAGGTCAGCTTATGATGAGGCCACACTAGATAGATAATTAACAGATATGGGTCACCAGCCTGTCTGCCAAGAATACACTTAACAATGTGATAAGAAACACTTACTAGCGTCTCCTATGTCTTATCATTTCCTATAGATGCTCTCCTTTAACCCTTACAGCCAGGCCACAGGGGAGTCTAAATATCTTTATTTTATAGTTTGGAACACTGGGCTGAAAGAAGTTATTAATGCAGCTAGCACGCCAGGCAGAGTGGTACTCATCTATAACTGCAGCGTGTGGGACAGCAGCAGGAAGACGGTGAATGAAGGTCAGCCTGAGTACATAGCGAGACAGAGACTGGGGTTTGGCAAGATGGCTCAGTGATAAAGGCTCTTGTTGCCAAGCTCGATGGCCTGTGTCCAACCCCCGGAACCCACATGGCAGATGGAGGGAACCACCTCTTACAAGTTGTCCTCTGACCTCCACAAACATGCCAGGTCACACGTCTGCCCCCCAGTGAATAAATAAATGTGTGGTTTTAAAACTGCTTAAAGATCAAGGGCTGGCCGGGCGATGGTGGCGCACGCTTTTAATCCCAGCACTTGGGAGGCAGAGGCAGGCGGATCTCTGTGAGTTCGAGACCAGCCTGGTCTACAAGAGCTAGTTCCAGGACAGGCTCCAAAAACCACAGAGAAACCCTGTCTCGAAAAAACCAAAAAAAAAAAAAAAGATCAAGGGCTGTCGGGGTTACATAATGAGACTTGTCTCAAAATAAATTAATAGTAACTAAGAAGTGACAGAACCTTGTATAAATTCAGTATTTTTCTGACTCAAAGTCTATATGCTTTTTTATCTTTTTTGGTAAAACACTTTTGGTTGGTTTTGGTGTGTGAATGCCAGGCAGATATTCTGTCAGTGAGCTACAGTCCCATCCTTTGCATGCTGTGAATACTGTGATGTTTTGTCACATGGGGACGCTCTTCATTAAACTACTCAATCAGAGTTAGCATTTCATCTGAAATGGGGAAACAGTGCAGCTTCATCGTTGATACCATGACTCCATGGAGCACATGCAAATCAAGTTGCGTTTAACTCACTTATAAATTTGTAATTCTGGCTTTAAGAAATTTAAATCCTTTCAAGAAAACGTTTTAAATGTTTTTCAAACAGCAATCTTATTTGTGTTTGTGATGAACCTTACATACTTCCTGAAGAATTTATTGAATCTTGGCAGGGGTTTATTTCACCCAGAAGATAAAGCTAAATATACACAAATGTTTTTTGGAAAGCTATTTATTTAATAATTTAATTGTTTCTTTATTAATTTTGAGAAAGGATCTCACTGTGTAGCTCAGTCTGACCTGGATCTCACTATGTAGACCAGGCTGACCTTGAACTCACAGAGTTCTACCCTTGAGTGTTAGGACTAAAGGTATGCACCACCATGCCCAGCTGAAAGAAAATTCCTTTCTTATAGTTTTTATCATAAGGTATGTTTTCACACCTATCGGTCCTTCACTTCCCTAAATCTCATTTAAATTGTACAGCTGCAATTTGGTCTCGTCCTCCTGCCCAGACCCATACCCAGAACCATAGACAATAAACCTTGATGGTTTTGTGTCTATAAAGATGTTTAAAATGAACGGCCTTTTCACTCTCCCCACAAAAGGAATTTTAGATATAGATGATTTAGATACGATAAAACTGTTCACATTCACCCAACCATGGTGACATAGGTCTGAGGCCCCTGTATTTGGAGACTAAAACAGGAGAATCAAGTAAAAAAATCTCCAAATAAGACTTGGGGAGGGGAAGAATATGATTAAAATATATTTAAGTTTAAAATTATTTTAAAAAATAAAAAATATTTTTTAAAGGCTCCAAATAAGCCAGGCAATTGTGGCTCACACCTTTAATCTCAGCACTCTGTGATGCGAGGCAGGAGGATCTCTGTGGGTTCAAGTCCAGCCTGGTCTACAGAGTAAGTTCCAGGATAGCAGAGCTATATCAAGAACCCCTGTCTTGAAAAACCAAAAAGTAATAAAAATCTCCAATGGGGCAACAAGATGGCCGAATAGATAAAGGTGCTTGCTGACAAGCCTGAAGACTTTTTTTAATGTAATAACATTTTATTTTTTAATATTTATTTATTTATTATGTATACAATATTCTCTCTGTGTGTATGCCTGAAGGCCAGTAGAGGGCACCAGACCTCATTACAGATGGTTGTGAGCCACCATGTGGTTGGTGGGAATTGAACTCAGGACCTTTGGAAGAGCAGGCAATGCTCTTAACCACTGAGTCATCTCTCCAGCCCAAGACTTTTGATCCCCGAACTCACATGGAAAGAGAAAATAAATTTCTCCAAGTTGTTCTCTGAGTTTCAGACATGTGTCATGGCATTTGCACGCGCGTGCGCGCGCGCACACACACACACATAATTGCCAAAAAATGTAATGCTTAATTTTTAATTTAAGAAATCCCCAAATGGATAGAGAATAGTCTTTAGCAGAGTAGTGCTGCCAACCAGCACTAAATAAAGTCAAGAGATTGGCTAGGTTTTTGTTTTCCAGACAAGATCCCTGTGTAGTCCAGGCTGGCCTGGGGCACCTTCTGAGTGCTATGGTTATCAGCAGGTCCCATCACACCCAGATGGCTTGATTTTGTTGCTGTTGATGGTTTATTTTTCTTTTCTTTTCTTTTTTTTTTTTTTTTTTTTTTTTTTTTTGGTTTTTCGTGACAGGGTTTCTCTGTAGCTTTGGAGCCTGTCCTGGAACTCCCTTTGTAGACCAGGCTGGCCTCAAACACGCAGAGATCTGCCTGCCTCTGCCTCCCGAGTGCTGGGATTAAAGGCGTGCGCCACCACTGCCTGGCGATGGTTTATTTTTCAAGACAGGGTCTTGCTATGGAGCACTGGTGGCCTAGATCTCACTATGCAAATGAGGCTGGCTTGAACTCGTGGGTGGTCTTCCTGTCTCTGCCTCCTGAGTATTGTGGTCACAGCTATGTGTCACTTGACTGCTTTGGCTTAATATTTTTAGGGTAAATTTACATCTGTGGTTGAAGAGGGGTTAATATTAAATATGTAAATGAGTTAATATAACATCCTTTCCTGAATTAGACATAGCACCAAGTGAGAAACAAAAGCTGCTAGGGTACCACTGATCCAGTCGGTTGCTGAGGCTCTAAGCTTTGGACAGTTGGTTATGAGATTGACAAAAAAAAAAATAGCTATCGTATCCATTTGGAAGAAGATTTAAGGGAACAGTCGTGTGTGTGTGTGTGTGTGTGTGTGTGTGTGTGTGTGATAGGTACTGGGAATGGAACTCAGGGCTTTGCTGTGAATCCCCAACAAGAAAACATCCACCTTTATACACTATTAATTAAAGTATGATTGTAACTTTTCAGCTGGAAAGTTTAATAGTGTAATTATTTTTCAGGCAGACATAGTGTTGCATGGCTACAATCCTAGCACTGAAGAGATCCAAGAAGGAAGATCCGGAGTTCAAGGCTAGCCTTGCATACATGAGATCTATCTCAAAAACCTTTTTTAATTGTGTGTGTTATCTGTGTATACATTTTTTAAATTATGTGTCTGTCATCTGTGTGTACTTGTGCACATATGTGTAGTGCCCTGTGGAGGTCAGAAGAGGGCACTGTATCTGCTGGAGTTACTGTAATGATTGTTTTGTCTAAGAGACAAGTCATGCGATTTCTCGGAAAATTAGGAAACAACGTTCCTCAAGACCCAGTAATACCACTTTTGGGTATATATCCAAAAGATGCTCAATCGTGCCACAAGAACATGTGCTCAGCTATGTTCATAGCAGCATTGTTTGTCATAGCCAGAACCTGGAAACAGCCTAAATGTCCCTCGATCGAAGAATGGATAAGGAGCTGGGTGGTGGTGGCGCATGCCTTTAATCCCAGCACTTGGGAGGCAGAGGCAGGCGGATCTCTGTGAGTTCGAGGCCAGCCTGGTCTACAAGAGCTAGTTCCGGGACGGGCACCAAAGCTACAGAGAAACCCTGTCTCAAAAAACTAAAAAAAAAACAAAACAAGAATGGATAAGGAAAATGTGGTACATTTACACAATGGAGTACTACACAGCAGAAACAAATAACAACAGCTTGAATTTTGCAGGAAAATGGATGGAGCTAGAAAACATTATTTTGAGTGAGGTAACTCAGACACAGAAAGACAATTATCACACGTACTCACTCATAGGTGGTTTTTCTTTTTTTCTTTTTTTCTTTTTTTTTTTTTTTGGTTTTTCGAGACAGGGTTTCTCTGTGGTTTTGGAGCCTGTCCTGGAACTAGCTCTTGTAGACCAGGCTGGTCTCGAACTCACAGAGATCCGCCTGCCTCTGCCTCCCAAGTGCTGGGATTAAAGGCGTGCACCACCACCGCCCGGCTTCATAGGTGGTTTTTAAACACAAAGCAAAGAAAGCCAGCCTACAAACCACAATCCCAGAGAATTTAGACAACAATGTGGGCACTGAGAGACTTACATAGATATAATCTACATGGGAAGTAGAAAGTATAACAACACAAGAACTCCTGAGTAAATTAGGAGCATGGGGACCTTAAGGGGGAATTGTAGGGAGGGGGAAGATGCAGGGAGGGGAGCAGAGAAAAATGTAGAGCTCAATAAATATCAATTAAAAACAAAAAACAAAAAAGAGACAAGCCACGCCCACTCCCTCCCCCATCTGCTGAGATAGGCAGGTCTTTCTTCCTGCTTGCTGCCTTAGTCTCTCTCTCTTTTCCTGCTCCCTCTCAGAGAGGCAGCTTTGATCTCTCTTCTCTCTCTCTCTCTCTCTCTCTCTCTCTCTCTCTCTCTCTCTCTGCCTCTCTGTTCTTCTCCCTCTCCCTTCCTGTCCATAACCACTAAATAAATATTCAACCTCACTCTGTATGGTGTGCCTATCTGTCTCTTGCCGGCCACCGCCACATGGCTTGCCACTGGGGACCAGCCACCTTTGGAGATCTGCTGCGTGGTCTCATGCACCATCCCTGCCTGGAACTGGCTGCTCTCGGGACCCCTTGCCCACTGTCTGCCACCACCGGGGATCACACAGCAATTGTTAATAATCCACTACAGCTACAGTTATAGGTACTTCTCAGCTGTCTGACATGGGTGCTGGGTGCTGAGCTCAGCTTTTATCCAAGAGCAAAAAGTACTCTTTACCACTGGGTCCCTCTCCAGCCCCCTCAAAAGCTGCTTTTAAGTTTAACATTTTAGCATTTGTATGACCGGTGGCATTTCCATCTGAAAGGCTTCCTCCTATAGAAGTAGCCAGTGCTGATGGGATACATGTATATGGATGGATGTAAATCTTTCACAGGAAACGTGTGTAAAGATGATTATCATATTACTTACCCCAGGTTAGTGGGGATCTAGTTGACGAGTACAAATGTTTGCATCACCCAGGCATGGTGGCGCAGGTCTGTGACCCCGGTTCACAGAGATTGAAGCAGGAGGATCAACCGTACAAGGTCATAAACACCGCACGTCTCTCTTGTCTGTGGATGTCATGTTCGAATTTTTAGGTTTATGTGTTTATCTTAAAAAGCCAGAAAGCTAGAAAGGAGTCATTAGAGAGCGTGCATGGCAAAGAGGCCTTGAGGCCGCAGCAAAATGAAAGTTCAATGAGACCAAAGAGAGACGGATGTTGTAGGGGTCAAGTGGTGGGAAGGGCAAGGGTTAGCTAAGGGTGTATGAAAATGAGACACAGTACCCGCCTGCAACAGAGCAAGAGGCAAGATTAATATTCCTCGGGCATGACACTTACAGGGCTAGCGACATGACTAGGTAGTCAAGTGTTTGCCCAGAAAGTACAAGTCTCTGAGCTAAAATTCTAGCACAGAAAACAAATGTCTATGTGCTATGGACTATAACGAGTATGACTTTAGGCCGGGCGGTGGTGGCGCAGACCTTTAATCCCAGCACTTGGGAGGCAGAGGCAGGCGGATCTCTGTGAGTTCAAGACCAGCCTGGTCTACAAGAGCTAGTTCCAGGACAGGCTCCAAAACCACAGAGAAACCCTGTCTCAAAAAACCAAAAAAAAAAAAAAAAAAAGTATGACTTTAATGTCTGTGAAATTGACGTAAAAATAGCAATTCTTTGACAGCATCTGATAGCCAGCCTCTGCTCTGTTGGATTCCATCTCTAGTGTGCCTTGTTTTGAGTTCCCCAGAGAATTCCCTTGACCAGGGAAACTGCTACCCTATGCTGGGTATTGGAGCCCAGACCTGAAATCCCAATACTTGGAAGGCTGAGGCAGGTGGATTATATGTTTAAGGTCAGCCTGATACTCACTCGACCTTGTACTGGAAAAAGCTGAAACCCCTTTCCAGTGAATGCATCTTCCCTTGAGGTTAGAGAGCTCCTGCAAGCTCCCTACAGAGACTAGCACTATTCTACTTCTCTTGGAAGCGGGAGGGTGGTAATTCTTTTGTTTTGGTCTAGTGGTGGTTTCTAAACCTTCCTTTCACTTTCAAAGAGATCTGTGCTGGTTGTTTGCTTTGGAAGAGGTTATTATCAACCAGTGGCCCCCAGATCCTGCTAGACTCCTATTCTAAGTCAGGTAGTGCCCGTGTGAGTTGAATTTCGTGCCTGCGCTCCAGTCTAGACACACATCTGCCTTGCAATGACAGGTGACATCACCTCTACATGGCAATATGATCTTCCTCGACATGCTCAGTGGCTGAAAGCACAGTGTTGTGGAGAAACAGTACTGTCTGCATGGTGGGGGTGGGTTCACGAGAGGAGGAATGATGTATTTCTCCCTTAGCTTATCATAATTAGAGATATTTGTGTGAAAATAGAATCTCTGTTTCTTAAGTGTTGCTCAGCTCCTGCTGATGGGCTCTCACTCACAGGCAGCGTCCTTTGTGATATAATAGTTAGTTGCTGTGGAGATGATTATCCTGTCATGGAGAAGAGAGATATGAATTTAAATGAAGAATACGCAGCAGGAACAGAGGAAGCCAAGCACTTCATCTAATTTAATTTTCTCTTGCCTTTTTAATATATGTTACATCATAAACTTGGATGTATCAACTTAAATAATAGTTTCAGGGCTCGTGATGAATAATGTCAAAGGAAATTTTACAAGAAAAGGCCAGTCAGAATACTGCCATTCCGTGTAGAGACAAGAATCAGGTCAAATCATAAAAGCACTCGACAATAATAAGCATTTACTACCGAGCTATACTCCAACTTTTAAATAAACAAACTGTTTCGATAGTTCTGTCATCACTGAGCTTTTGATGAGTTGTTGAAGTGGTTTAGGCGTTAGCCATCAAGTTGGAAGCTAAAGTCAGCATAGACAATGGATACTGGGTCTAAAACAGAAGTAGGTGGTTAGATCTACCTGCCCTTTATGAGTTGTCTTGGGCAGGCCAGTTGCCACCCCCTGAACTTTAGTTTCATTAATTCTAAAGTTAAGATAAATTTGTAAGGTGTTTTTCAAGACTCCCCAACTGGTCTGGATGCCTATGACTTAGCTTTTTACACCTACGTCGGTATAACAGATAAATTATGAAATCCCAGTGAAATTGTATTTCTTACTCTTGTAAATTCCAATGTAGGTCAGGCAGATTTCTTTCCTTTGGTTCTCGATCCAAATTTTCGATAGTTGGGAGAGGGAGAGACGAGATGAGAGAAGCACACCAGCTGTTTAACTTCCTAGACCCCAAACAGGCACACACTGCTTCCATTTCTAGACCCCTGGCCAGAGCCCACCGCCAGAGGATCCCCCCACCCATAAGGGAGGCTCGGGAATGAAGTGGGAATCACGAAGCCGTAGGTGGATAGTGAGAGTCTTGTCACATCCTCAGCTCCCTTTAGTGGCACTTGGACAACATAGTGCAGCCCAAAGATTTACAATTTTACTGATGAACCCGCTGGGATAACAAAGGCTGGACAGGGGTTGAAAATCGGTATGATGACTTGGTTGAGATCATTTTCATCTAAAACTAGTAAGGAGACAGAAGGAAGGATGTACTTGAAGTTAATTGGGGAAGCAAGATGGTACATGGCCGGATGCAGGACAGCAGTGCATATAACTGTTGAGTTCCTCCCTGAAGCATGTTTCAGATCCAGCAGCCTTCCCTCCAAACACAAAGAAATAGAGTGCCCGTCCTTCAAAACTTCTGATGGGTTTTACAGTGTAAAAGTTAACCCCCCGGTCTTGTGTCTAATAAGGCCCACACAATACAATAGTGACATGTCTTCAGTCTCTTATTCCTCTCAGAAACCACAGCATTCACTCCCATGAGGCGGTCAGATGGCTTCACTGTGTTCATCTCTGTCAGAAAATGGAGGTCTCTGAGAGGACATATACCTTACAGCATTGTGTTTGTTTTCAATGAAAAATGTTTTTTTTTTTAAAAAAAAAAACGAAATTCTTATTTTCCCCTTTCACGTATTTTATTTGGCCTTACAGGTGGCAACGGGTCTTTTTGCTAATTATTAGGAAAGCGTTAAGTTCCTTGCAAGAGGACTCAAAGGCTCCAGCTGGAAACCATGATACAAATCTTGCCTTGGGGTTGGTGAGTGACTAATGGTTATGTGACTTCATTCCTGACTCCTCGGGCCCTCCGGCCCTCCTTAGGCTCCTCCGGCAGCCCTTTCCTCTTGAAATCTGCTTGGGAAATGTGGTTGGGCCCATTCTTCCTGAAAGCTGAGCCCTGACCCATCTCAACATCACATGATTCACCTCCTAGTCTTTACAGTAAAGCTGCTTTCCACAGACATCCGGAGCCAGCTTCTACAGCTGGTAACTAAGGACCTCAAGGGATAAAGATATTTTCCTTGAGTCTCCAGGGCTGACTAAGTCAAGGCCGATACTTCTCTTCGTGGTCTGGGCTGATGTAATATATCCATAACCTGAGTGGGGTGTGGTGGTGCAACTGGTGATCCCAGCACTCAGGAAGCAGACTTGAAAGGACGGCCACAAGTTCAACACTACCCTGGTCTACACAGTGAGTACTGGGCCAGCCAGCACCACATAGTGAGGGCCTGTTTAAAAAATAACACAGGAACAAACAAAGAAATGAAATCCCCAAACATCCTCAGCTGGATAGAGAATGAGCAGAATTTTATTTCTCGTTTTGAAGAGGACTCTGCTTGGTTGCAGGATTCAAACTTCCTGTTATCCTTACATGGCAAAAAGTGGGCAAGAAAGCTTTCTGGGGTCCTTTTTTATTATGGGCACTGATTCAGTTTCTAAGCCTTTAGTCCTTATAATATAATTGCCTAACAAAGGTACTTCTCAGTGTCCTCTGGGGCTGGGATAGCAGCCTGTGAATGATGAAAGATGCAGTCATCCAGGTCCTCACAGTATTCAGCACCGGAGGCTCTGGCAATGACAGAAGACAGACTGACAGCACTGCTGGTAACCTCTGAGCCTAGTTTCTAATGCGTCAGTTCTTGCTAACTTGTTCTGAAGATTTGATGCAACCGCAATAGGTTGCTCTTGGAGATTACTAAATGAATCCTGAAGTTACACATGCAGAAGTAAAAGCACAGAAGAGCCAACAGAGCAGTTTGTGGATAGACACTACAGGATTGCTTTTTTTTCCTAGTTTTTCAAGACAGGATTTCTTTTTATAAATTTTATTTTATTTATTGTTTTTAATTGAGCTATACATTTTCCCTCATACCCCTACCTTCCTCCCCTCTCCTCATCCACCCTTTCCCTGTCCCCCACACTCCCAATTTACTCAGGAGATCTTGTCTTTTTCTTTCTTTTTTTTTTTGTTTTTTTTTTTGTTTTTCAAGACAGGGTTTCTCTATGGTTTTGAGCCTGTCCTGGAACTAGCTCTTGTAAACCAGGCTGGTCTCGAACTCACAGAGATCCGCCTGCCTCTGCCTCCCAAGTGCTGGGATTAAAGGTGTGCGCCACCGCCGCCTGGCTCTTTTTCTTCTTTTTTTTTTTTATTTAATTATTAAAGATTTCTGCCTCTTCCCCGCCATCTTTTTCTTCTTCCTAGACAGAGCCATGCATGTCTCTCTTAGGGTCCTCTTTGTTAAGACAGGGTTTCTTGGTATAGCCTTGGATGTCCTAGAACTAGCTCTGTAGACCAGGCTGGCCTTGAACCCACAGAGATCTGCCTGCCTCATCTCTCAAGTGGTGAAATTAAAGATGTGTGCTACCACTGCCGAGTTAGGATTACTATTAAGCTGCACTAATCAATAAAAATAAGGCAATAGGGCCAGCAAAAAGGTTCAGTAATAAAGGTGCTTGCTACCAAGCATGGCAGCCTGAGCTTGATCTGCAATCCCTTCATGGTAGAAGGCAAGAACCAACTCTGGAAAGCTGCACACACACACACACACACACACATACATGCACACACATACACACACATACAAATAAATGTAAATTTTTATTTAAAAAATAAATTAATACAATAAAATGGGGAATCCAGAAATCAGTTTCCATAAATTTTGTAAGCTAATCTTTGACAAGAAATCAAAATCAATACAATGGAAAAAGATAGTTTTTTTTAAATAGAATTCTTGTTTGTTTCTTTCTTTGATTTTTACTTTTTGGTTAATCTTTAAACGAAAGGGAGGGGTGTGCTTCACTTAGCCCATGCTAGCCTCAAACATAGCATGTAAGAGATCCGACCTTGAACTCATGATCCTTCTGACTCTACTGAGATCAAAGGCATGAACCATCATTCCTGTCCTACATTTTGTCTTATGAGACAGAGTCTTACAGTGAAGCTATGACCTTGTAACTCACTACGTAGCCAGGACTTTGAGCTACTAGCAATGAACTACAGGAATGAGCAACTAGCAATGGATGACTTAAAGATCATCTCTTCAACAGATGGATTAAGAAAACTGGACAGCCATATGCAAAAAATAAATAAATATTGGTGAGTCTCCAGGGGTTGCGCAAAGATGGGGGGACAGACCATAAAAGTGTATTAAACCAGAAGCAAACTTTATTCCAGGAAAAAGATTAAAAAATTAAAAAAACAAATCTCCATGGCACACAAAAAGCTTATCAGCTGGCTGAAACCACAGCTAGAGATGGACGTGTAAGGTTGTGGCAAAGGACAGTTTCTGAACTCCACCTTTTTATAACAACAAGCAACAAGCATGAGTCATGAACAAAGGAATTTTTACAATCTCCAGGGAAAACTCAGATACAAATTGTCTTTTTTTTACAATTTCCATTTACAGAGTTTTTCAGTTAAACTAGTGTTTGTATTTAGTCCATTGTTTTCCCCTGGCACTCCCTGACAGCACTTACCGAAGCTCTGCACCTCCCTGCCACTGCCAGTTTCACATAGCAGGGAAGGGTATGGGAAAATGCACAACCAAAAAGTCAGGCACATCCCATCATTTAAAAGTTAACTCAGTTCATATCCATTGTTGATCACAATGGCCGGGAGGTTATCTTTGGGCTAATTCTCAGTTTACAGAGCAACCCTCAGTTTGCAGAGGATTGTCTCAGCCTTGCAGATAGCGCTATTTTGTTGCCACTGTTAATAGTTAAGCTGCTGAGGAAGCTGCTGACAGTCTGCTCTCGTTCTCCTAGGCTTACAACTTTATTTCTCTATTCATTTCTGGAGTCCACATTTCTATATTCTTATTCTTGGACTCTTCAGTATAGGTGCTGATCTTATACCAAAATATGCAAATGCACACAAGCAAAACCTTAAATGTGGAGGACGTATGAATGTGTCCCTGTAATCTTAGTGCAAAACCAACCACGAGGACCCTAGAGGATAAATAAGGGAAAACATGAATGGCTTTGTGTGTGAGGATGGGTTTTCAAATACAGCATAAAAATATGAAAGGAGCTGGGCGGTAGTGGTGCACACATTTATTCTCAGTACTCAGGAGGCAGAGACAGGTGGATCTTTGTGAGTTCGAGGCCAGCCTGATCTACAGAGCAAGTTCCAGGAAAGGCTCCAAAACTACAGATGAACCCTTTCTCAAAAAACAAAAATCACAAAAAATATGAAAGGAGTAGGTGAGCTTCACTACATTCAAAACTTAGCTCTAAAAGATACTGTCAAGAACTGGAGGTAAGGCTCAGTGTTAAGAGCATGACTGCTCTTGCAGAGGACCTGGGTTCAGTTCCCAGCACCCACAAGGCATGCATAAGTTGTATTTACATTGTACATTTAGAGAAATGAAAATGAACATTCACACAAAAACCTGCCCACAAATATTTAGAACAACTTTGTTCCCAGTTACCAAAACTTATTGTTTTGTTTCATTGCAGGGTCTCTTTGTGTAGTCCTAGCATCCTGAAACTGTAATGTAGACCAGGTTAACCTCAAACTCACAAAGATCCTACTGCTTCTGCCTCCAGAAGTGCAAGGATTAAACATATGTGCCACCGGCAACTACCGAAACAAATAAAAAATTGAGAATTCCCTTCAAATGATGAAAGGATAAATAAACCACAGCAAACCAGATATTAGAATATTAAACACTAAAATAAATGAGCTATCAATCTACAAAAAGATGTAGAGACTGGCAAGCTAGCTCAGCTCAACAGATTAAAATTTGCTTGTCTTGCAAACCTGGAACCCAGATTAAAAGAAAAAAAAAAAAAGCAGGATGCAGTGGCTCAGCTGGTAAAATGCTTGCCACACATATGTGGAGCTCTGACTTAGAGTCCCCAGGACCTCTGTGAAGCTGGATGTGTGCTAGAGTGTGCATCTGTATCCCCAGAGCTCCTACAGGGAAGTGGGAGGAGTCAGAATTCCCAGAATCTTGTGGTCCACCTAGTCTGCTTTATTCAGCAGAGAATGGTGGACGGTGAGGACCAACATCCAGAGTTGTCCTCTGACCTACTGTGCGCAGGTCACATGCTATGGCACATGCACTCCCCATACTCACACTTGTGCACACAGGGTGGGGATTTCTTAAAGATATACTCCGTGAATAAAGCCTCCCCGGAGGCTACATACCATGTGGTTCTGGAAAAGGGACAGCTGTGGGGAGAGTAGAAGAACCTGACTTCCGGAAATTCAAGAAGGTGAGATTAGGAAACAGCACAGAGGACTTTCAGGACATAAAACTGCTTGGATACCATGAAGGAATTGTGACAGTTAACCTTGAGTGTCAACTTGATGGCTCTGGAATCCACTCAGATTCAAGCCTTTGGGTAGGTGTGTATGCGAGCATGTTCCCAGGAAGAATTGACAGAGGGAAGGAGATGCTCCCATAGAATGTTTGGTTGACACTTACTGGAAGGTGGCAGGGGGCACATATATATGAAGAAGGTCCAGAAAAAGGCAGCTTGGCTTGCTTGTCGACCCGACTCCGCCTCAGCCTCTTGCTGGTGAGTTCCAGTCTTCCTGTGTCTACTGTCATGCTCCACTAACATCGGAGTTTAACTTCTGCCTTCCGAGATGTACAAGGGACCAAAAGTTCTCCCAACATCCTCCAGTGCCAGACCGGGGCTCCTGGGGTATCTGGCTTCCTGAACTGTGTAGCTACTGGATTCCCAGCTTCTCCAGTGTGCAGGTAGCTATTGTTGGACTACCCAGCATCTATTCTATAAGCTACTCTAGTAAATCCCCTTTAATAATATTTATACATCTATCATTCTGTACATCTATATCTATACATCTATAACATCTATACATCTATGTAACATTCTCTTAGCTCTATTCCTCTAGAGAATCCTTGCCTAAGAAAAGTATCTTAGCGTATTTCTGTCAAAGCCCATGGAGCCCACAACATGAAAAGTGAAGCCTAGTCAGCTACAGTTTTTGTTTGATGGGGGCGTAGGTTCATCAGCTGCCCAGCTTTGGCACTCTGTTGTCTGCTGTTGAAAGTCATGAGTACTGTGCCTTTAGAAGGTGGGGCCCACACCAGAAATCAGCATCTTCAGCTTGACCTTGCTATGAGCCTAAAACTGTTCTAAAAAAATCAAGGTAAGAGCACTGGCTGCCCTTCCAAAGGACACGGGTTCAATTCACAGTACCCATATGGCAGCTCACAACTGTCTGTTACTCCAGTTCCAGGGGATCCGACACCCTCACATAGACATGCATGCAAGCAAATTGCACCAATGCACATAAAATAAAATATTGACTATTAAAAAAATCAAGGCATAATGAGGCATGGTGGTACACACTTTTAATTCCAATATTCAGTAGGTAGAGGCCAGTTTAGCATGATTTACATAGGACGTTGCAGGCCAGCCAGGGCTACATAGTAAGACTGACTCAAAAAAAAAAAAAAAAAAAAAGAAAGAAAGAAAGGAAGGAAGGAAGGAAGAGAAAAAAGCAAGACAAGACATAAAGCTCAGAGAAAATATTCTAAAGAATTTGTATTAAGATATATAAGAGTCTTAAAGATCAAATAAAAAATAGAAATACAGACTAGAGAGGTGGCTCAGCAGTTAAGGGTATGCTCTACCCTTGTAGAGAGAACCCAATTCAATTTCTAGAACCCACACTGGGTGGCTTGTGGGCAGCCATGATAAACTAAGTATGGACAGGTCACCCAAAGGAAGTTCTTTATTTCCAACCATTATCACCTGCCAGAGTAGGACTCAGCCCGCAGTACATTTAATAAGAGGCCTGAGTCTCAGTAGTTTACCCTGAGGCAATACCTGGTTGCAGGACTCAACCACCGCCCAAGAACAGACCATTCAAACGAAATGGCTAACATTCCAACCGGTAGATAGGATCACCTGCCAGCGCACATTCACCAGGACAAATGTCAGCCAATCAGGGATCCTGAACCTGAGAGACCCCTCAGCCCCACATTTACTACTATAAAAACCCAATTCTAACTGAGCTTGGGGGCTCTCAGGTTATTCCAATACATTGGACATGCCGAGAGACTGAGTTTGCAAACCTGATTAAAATAAAGGCTCTTGCCGGGCAGTGGTGGCGCACACCTTTAATCCCAGCACTCGGGAGGCAGAGGCAGGCGGATCTCTGTGAGTTCGAGACCAGCCTGGTCTACAAGAGCTAGTTCCAGGACAGGCTCCAAAACCACAGCGAAACCCTGTCTCGAAAAACAAAACAAAAAAATAAATAAATAAAATAAAATAAAATAAAATAAAGGCTCTTTGCTTTTACATATGGGACTCGGTTTCCTTGTTGGCGTTAGTGGGGACTTCATGGATTTGAACATAACATGGCTCACACTACCTGTAACTCCAGCCCCAGGGGAATATGATGTCTCTTCCTCTCCAAGTCACTAGCATGCATGTGTACAAACAACACAGAGACACATACACATTGTTCTACCGGAATCTCCAGCTCACTCCTGCTTCATCCAGAAAGCCCCATTCCTCTCTCAGCAAACCCCGCCCTCTCAGAGTCTCCAACAAAGAAAAGGCACCAAAAAGCCCAATTCCGCATTCTTGGCGGCTGCAGCAGCTCCTTTCCTGACGTTGCCAGTAGCCCAAGATCCCGCCTAAAGCAGTCAGGCACAAACTCAACTTATAGAGGTCAAGTCACCACCCCCTTGCCTACAGGCTATAGAAGCTCACAGCTTTACTTCAGTCGTGTGACTTCTCTGCCCCATCTCTGAGAGGACTTGAGGACTCATCTGGGAGTTGCTTTGTTCAAATAAACCTGTTCTTTTACTTTTCTAGTTCTGGTTGATCTAGCTTACTGCTTCAGAGGAGAAACCTGTAATAGCATTTACAGAAAACTAAAACTAAACTAAAACTGTTATGGTTTTCGTCTCTTTAAGAGACAAGCCACACTCACTCCCTCCCCCATCCACTGAGCCAGGCTGATCCTCAGCTTCCAGTCTGAGCTCTCTCTCTCCCCCTCTCTCTCTCCCCCCCTCCCCAGAGGCAGCTTCGCTTCTGCCTCTCTCCCCACTTCTCTGTCCCCCTTTTCTCTCCCTCTCCCTGTCTCTCTCTCTCTGCCCTCTTCTCCTTCCCCCTCTCCTCTAAGTAATAAATATTCAATTCTGATCCATACGATGTGTCTGCCCACGTGTCTCCCACCTGCTTGCCCGCCCACCCACCTGCTGTTGGGAACCTGCACCTTCTGGGGACTCACTGTCCCCTGCCCAGTTTCTCAGCCCTCTCGGAACCAGGCACCGGGACCCGCAGATGGACAAAACCCACAGCTTGCTACTTGGGACCCGCCATGAACAGAAATCATAAAAAAAAAAAAAAAACAAAAACAAAAACCTAAAACTAAAAATTTTCAAATCTTTAAGACATATGAAGACATGCCAGGTGTCATGGTGCACATCTTTAATCCCAGCACTCGGTGGCAGAGACAGGCAGATCTCTGTGAGTTCGAGGCCAGTCTGGTCTACAGCGTTCTAGGATGGTCAGGGCTACTCACACAGAAACCCTGCTTCAAAAAAAAAAAAACCCAACCAAACAAACAAACAAATGAACAAAAACAAAGAAAAGAAAGAAAGAAAGAAAGAAAGAAAGAAAGAAAGGACAATACAACTGAAAAATAGGCAGAAAAAAACCCTCGAACAGATATTTTTTGTTTAATTTTTTGAGACAGGGTTTCATTATGTGACCCTGGCTGTCCTAGAACTCACTTCTTAGACCAGGTTGGTCTCAAACTCAGAGTCTTGTTGTCTGCCTCTGTTAGTCCTGAGTGTTGGGACAAAGGGTGTTCAGCACCACTGTCTAGCTGGTTTGTTTTTTTTTTTGTTTTGTTTTTGGTTTTGGTTTTGGTTTTTTTGAAACAGAGTTTCTCTGTAGCTTTGGAGCCTATCCTGGAACTAGCTCTTGTAGACCAGGCTGGTCTCGAACTCACAGAGATCCATCTGCCTCTGCCCTCTGAGTGCTGAGATTAAAGGCGTGCGCCACCACCGCCCATCTTGCACAGACATTTTTAAGGCTTTGCTTAGTACTTTTTCATTTTTCATATAATATATTTTAATCACACTCTTTCCCCTCTCCCAAATCCTCCCAGATTCTCCCCACCTTCTCCTTACCTCCCTCCCCATCAAAATTCATGTTCTTTCTCAAAACAGACAAAACAAAAACCACCGAGCAATAGCAAAAAAGCACACACACACACGCACACACACACGCACACACACACGCACACACACATGCACACACACGCACACACACGCGTGCTCAGTCAAACTGTCGAGCCTGTTTTGTCAGCTCCTCCCCAGCCTGGCTTGCCCTGGAGTGTAGATGAAATACCCAATGTCACTCTGTTGAAGAAAACAGATTTTCCCCTGTCCCAGCAGGTGTCATTTCCACCACCCACCACCGGCTCTTACGGTCTCTCTTTTTCCTCTTCCACACAGATCCCCGAGTCTATGAGGGAGGGGTTTAAAATAGACATTCCGTTCCTGGCTGAGTGTTCCAAGGTCTCTCATGTCTGTACATTTTGGAAAAGAAGATAGACATGTCCAATAAGTGTATGAAAAGTTGTTCAGCTTTCGTACTCACCAGGGAGATGTTAGTTAAAGCCGTGGCGAAATGCCCCTTTGTGCCCAGGGTTACAACTGGAAGTACTAACAACAGATGCTAATGAGGGCGTGATGCAAGCGGAATCCTTACAAGCTGTTGGCATTCTCTAAAATTATGCAACTACATTATAAACCCACCTAACGGCGAGCAATTTCCTTCCCAACCATTTATCTGGGATAGTGAGATGGCTCAATGGGTTAAAGCACTTGCCACCAAGCCTAGGACCCAAGGTGGCTGGCTGTACTATGGCACAGTCTGACTACACTCATGAATAGCACATTACATAATAATAACACATAAATAATAGCAATTACCATTTTTAAATTAAAACTATTAACCCAAAGAAATGAATATACATATTTACAAAAAGACTTGAGAAGGGGTGTCAATGGTAACTTTATTTCTGACCTTCAGGAACTAGCAACAGCGAGCGGAACTCTAGCTGCTAACCAGCCTGTTGCCCTATTGCAGTATACTCCTAAAGCTATACTTCCTAAAATAAATGAAGCATAAAGATTAAAAGCTAGAGACAAACTGAAATATCTATCAACAAAATTATGAATTAGAAGTAACTGTAATATATTTCTAAATATTTCACATAAAATAAATATTTCATAATAAAAATGTTAGTACAATACCATGAATCTCTAAACCAATAGCTCTCAACCTTTTGTCTATTTTTTATTTATTTATTTTTGGTTTTTCAAGACAGGTTTTCTCAGTAACTTTGGAGCCTGTTTTGGAACTTGCCTCAAACTCACAGAGACCTGCCCATCTCTGACTCCCTAGTGCTGGGATTAGAGGCGTGCGCCACCACCTGACTTTCATCATCACCACCCTGCCTCTCAAGCTTCTTAACAGTTCCTCATGTTGTAGTGACCCCCCCCATCATAAAATCATTTCATGGCTACTTCGTAACTGTAATTTTGCCACTCCCATGAATTGTAATGTAAATTCTGATATGCAGGATATCTGATATGAAACCCCTGGGGAAAGGGTTTTCCACCCCAGAAGGTACTGGGACCCACAGGTTGAGAACCCCTCCTCTAAACTATTACTTGTAACCAAAGAGCAAACTAAGTATAATATTGTACGTGTCCATCGCTGTGGCTTTCTAAATGATTTACCTTGTGGTGACTGCAACCAGCCTAAAGAAAGGGATAGGAACAGTGGAGGGTGTGCGGGGATGTTAGACAGTTACCGCTGTGACAGACACCAAAGAGATGTGACGGAAGGAGAAAAGATTAATTCTGACTCACGCTTTATAGTACGCGGTTGTTCGTCAGTGTTGTTTGTGGGCTTGTGGTAAAGAAGAGCATCATTGAGAAGAGCATCATTGCAGAGGGGGCCTGCCATGCAGCACAGCTGTTTACCACATAACAGACAGGAAGTAAAAGTCAAAGAGCTACGAAGGGCCCACGGAGCAGGTGTGTCTTCTGAGCCACACCCCCTGTGAACAACTCCCTCCAACGAGCCCCTACCTTCCAGTTATGCCATTGAAGGGACAAAACCAACTCTATTTTGTGCCAGGCCCCAAGGTGGCTGTCAGCAGAGTAACCCAGTTGCTCGAGGTTGATATCAGCAGAGTGGAAAATCCCCAGACTGGAGCCAATCAGAGAGTCGCCCGTACCCATTATGTCCATAATAATATATTTGTGATTTTATTTTTGCTTCTATAAACCTTGTCTAAGAACAGTGGGACACCTCCTCTGCACACACACAGACACACACCCCCACACACCCCGCTGCGTTGGTGTGCAAGATGAGGCTTCTATTGCGATTTGTAGAATTAAATCTTGCTTTTGTATTTTGGGGAGTCTGTGTCTCTGGTGGTCTTCTTGGGGTCCCCGCGACTCGGGCACTACACCATCATACTATGAATCAGTCATTTGAGGAAATATTTTCTATTCAAACTATAACTGGAGCCAGAAAGGTCATGGTCATCTTAGAATGCAAAAATTTGCCTTCAGTCTGTGTAGAAGCCTCTGTGATCGTTTAACCCTTGCATTGTATGTATTTCATGGACAACACCAAAGTCTGCCTCCAGCTCGAGCTGTACAAGGGCTTCCTTGGACCATAGCTGACAAACCCACTGAGTATCTAGGCAGCTGAATTGGAGAGCCGATTCCTCAGGTTGCCCTGAACGAACAGTTTGTCCCAGAGGCACTTTTTCCTTGAAAGGAGTTTGCCCTTGACTCTGTCAAATGCCGGGTTGGCTGTTTTTCTGGGTTTCCTCAAACCACTTTCCAACCCTGCTGATGCAAAATAGTTGGTGGTGCTAATCTCTTTACCAACCAACAATCCTTGGTAACAACTTTCAACACACTCCATTTCTGGCCAAACTGAATGTTTCTTTCTCTGTGTCCTTTGTTTTCAAAGCTCCCAATTTTTACTTTAAATCTGAAAAAAAAAAAAAAAAAAAAAAAAAAAGCAGCCAGCAATAACTGTCACAGACTAAAAGCTGGGTCTAATTCATGTCCTTCCTACCCTGCCTTCTTGAAAGCCTTTGGGCAGGGACGAAGCTTTGAGAAGTTCTTGGCGACAATGTAACAGGAATGTTTCTAGTCAAAGTCCTGAACACTCATGAATACACTTTTCTCTCCACGTTCCTCTCTGCATTCCCAACCAAACTGCCTAAACATCACTTTAGGGCTTCTCTAGTTCACACCCCCAACTTCTCCAATTCCAAGACCTCTGGACGACATGCTCCCGGACTTCAAAGGAACTGTTTTATTTCTCTGTTACCAATTTTCCCATTATACAAACTTTCCATTGCTGTCACACTGCCTGGGAAAAGCAATTTGCAATTTTAGGGAAGAGAACTATATCTCTTCCCCACTCTTTTTCCTTTTCTCTGCCTCCCCCCAATTATGATGTTCTACTTTATCTCAGGGTCCCAGTAATTGGACCAAGTAACCGTGCTCTGAAATTTTTCAAACTATGATCCGAAGTAAATCTACCCTTCTGTTCTGGCTAGTTTTGTTAGCATGACCCAAGCTGGAGTCACCAGAGGAGAGAGCCACAATTCAAGCCTGTAGGGCATTGTCTTAATTAGCAATTGATTGGGGAGGGCCCAGCACTGTGGGTGGTGTTATACCTGGGCTGGTGGTTCTGGGGTCTAAAAGAAGGCAGACTGAGCAAGCCTTGAGGAGCAAGCCAGTAAGCAGCATCCCTCCATGGCCTCTGTATCAGCTCCTGCCTCCAGGTCTTCACCCTTCTTGAGTTCTTGACTTCACAGCTTTTGATGATCAACTGTTATATGGAACTGTCAGTGAAATAAAATCCTTTCTACCCAAACTGCTGTTGGTCATAGTGTTTCATCATAGTGGGATAAACCTAACTAAGATACCTCCCTACATTGTTTTCTCAATTTTTATATCTCAGCAATGAAAAGTCCACCATAGGAGCTCTCTAGGCATAATGAAAATAGCCTGTTTTTTTTTTTAGCAAGTATTCATGACATTTTCGCACATGTATAAAATGCATCTTGGTTATATCTACTCTTGTCACCTTTCTTAACCCCTTCATTTTCTCAGGATCTCCCCACTCTCCAAGTAGACTATCTCCTACTTTCCTGTGTTTTTTGTTTTGTTTTGCTTTTTCAATCAAGATTACTTATATAGGAATTCTATATAAGGATTCTATATCCTTATAGGAGAGAAAATGTATTTGTCTTTCTGAATCTGGCTTGTTTTGCAGAATGTGATGATATCCAGTTTTATGTATTTCCCTGCAGAGACATAATTTTATTCTTTATGGCTGAATAATATCCCATTGTACAAATATGCCACATTTCTTTTTCTTTTTTCTTTCTTTCTTTCTTTCTTTCTTTCTTTCTTTCTTTCTTTCTTTCTTTTTTCTTCTTTTTTCTTTTTTTCATTTTCAAGACAGGGTTTCTCTGTGTTGCCCTGGCTATCCTATCCTGGAACTCACTTTGTAGAGCAGGTTGGCCTTGAACTCACAAGAGATCCACCTGCCTCTGACTCCGAAGTGCTGGGAGGAACTACACCCAGTGGAAGAATGAATCTTAATTGAGAAAATACTTCCGTAGGATTGGCCTGCAGGAAAGTCTGTAGGGTATTGTCTTGATTAATGATTGATATAAAAGGCCCTGCCTTCTGTGAGCTGTGCCATCCTTGTACAGATGGCCGTGGAGTGTATAAGAAAGCAGGCTGAGCAAACTGTAATGAACAGGTCAGTAGGCACTCCTCCAAGGCTTCAGAATCAGTTCCTGTCTTCAGGTTCCATCTCTGATTTCCCTGGATGATGGACTATAAGCGTAAGGCGGAAAAAACCCTTTCCTCCCCAAGTCGATTTTGCCATAGTGTTTTATCACAGCAATAGAAACTCTTACTAGGGAGGGAAATGGGAGGCAGTGGCAGGGAGAAGGCAGAAATCTTTAATAAATAAATAAATAAAAGAACTCTTACTAAAATGATTGTTATTGTTTTGCTTTGTATGTTTGTTTTGAGACAGAATCTCACTCTGTAGCCAAGCTGGCCTAGAGCTGTACAACGCAGCCTGACCTCAAAGTTCTAGAAACTTCTGCCTTAGCCACTCAAGCACTGGTATTGGAGACATGAGTTCTCATGCCTAGCTTTAAAACATACTACATTAATACTTTATCATTTTCCCATTGATGGGCACCCAGGCTGATATCATGTGTGGTTATCACGGCTAGCATTGTAGTAAACAGTGGTGTGTAGATATTTGTATTGTATGCTAACTTTTATTCCTTTGGATACAACATAACAGGGGTTGTATGATAAGGGGTTGGAGAGATTACCAACAGCATATAAGTGCTTCTTCTCCCCTAAATCCTTGCTAACCTATGCTATTTGTTTTCATAATGATTGCATCTGACTGGAATGAAGTGAAATCTCAATGTAGTTTTTTTTTTATTTATTAGTTAATAGTGTTGGGCTTGAATACAGGACTTTGTGTATGCCAAGCAAGCAATTTATCACTGAGATATGTGCCCAAGACCTTCAGTGTAGCTTTGATTTGTATTGCCTTTAAGGCTATAGATGTTGAACGTTGTTCAGCATTTACTGGCTAGGGAATTGATTAAGGTATTGGTTACATTGTGTGTAAAGTTGTATAAAAATTTCCACTACATCTTTAGTTAGAATTTCTATTGCTGTGAAGAGACACCATAACCACAGCAACTCTTATAAAGGAAAGCATTTAATTGGGGCTGGTTTACAGATTCAAAGACTTAGTCCATTGTTGTCATGGCAGGAAACGTAGTGGCACACAGGCAAACATGGTGCTGGAGAAGGAGCTGAGAGTGTACATCTGGATCAGAAGCAGCAGGAAGAGAGAGTGAGTCACTGGGCCTGACTTGAAATTTTGGAACCTCAAAGCCAACCCCCAATGATATATTTCCTCCAAAAAGGCCGTACCTACCCCAACAAGGCCACAGGTCCTAATCCTTTAAATAATGCCACTCTCTATGAGCCCATGGGAACCATTGTCATTCAAACCACCATGCTCTATAACAAGGAAATGTGAGCACATACTCACCCTGTATTAGTCAGTTTTCTCATTGCTGTGACAAAATACCTAACAGAGGCTATTTAAGGGAGAGAAGATTTATATTGGGGGTGGTTTGGGAGGGTACCAAACACCACAACCTGGAGGGTATGGTGGCTGGAGCTGTAGTTCTGGCAATAGGGACTTTCATGAAAGTGTATTACATCTTAGACGACAAAGCAGCAAGCCTAGGCTGGAAATGGAGCCCACTCATAACTCTCAAGTCCCACCCCCTCAACAACCTACTTCCTGTAGCCCGGCTTTGACATCAGTGTTTTTGATCTTTGCTGTTCTTACAGGTGTTAAGATGGAATCTCAGAGTTGTTTTGATTTGCATTTCTCTGATGGCTAAGGATGGTGA
Organism: Chionomys nivalis; assembly: GCF_950005125.1. Taxonomy (NCBI): domain Eukaryota; kingdom Metazoa; phylum Chordata; class Mammalia; order Rodentia; family Cricetidae; genus Chionomys; species Chionomys nivalis. Next base: position 69,320,227 of record NC_080090.1, read on the forward strand.
GCATTTCCTTAAGTGTCTTTCAGCCGTTTAGATTCATTTGTTGAGAGTTCTTTGTTCAGATGTGTACAGCCCCCCCCCTTTTTTTTTAATCATGAAGGGATGTTGTATTTTGTTGAAGTCTTTTTTCAGCATCTAATGAGAGGATCACATGTTTTTTTTTTTTCACTTTGTTTATATGGTGGATTGCATTGACAGATTTTTGTTTATTGAACCACCTCTGTATCTGTGGGATGAAACCAATTTGATCATGGTGGATGATGATTCTGATATGTTCTTGGATTCGATTTACCAGTATTTTATTTAGTGTTTTTGCATCAATGTTCATGAGTGAGACTGGTCTGTAATTCTCTTTCTTAGTAATGTCTTTCTGTGGTTTGGGTATCAGGGTAATTGTAGCCTCATAAAAAGACTTTGGCAATGTTCCCTGTTTTTATTGGGTGGAATAATTTGAGGAGTATTGGTATTAGTTTTTCTTTGAAAATCTTGTAGAATTTTAAGCTGAAGCCATTTGGTCCTGGGCTTTTTTTTGAAGGGGGGAGACTTTTGATGACTTTTTCTATTTTTTTTAGCAGTTATAGGTCTATTTAATTTGCTTATCTCATCTTGATACAGTTTTGATAAGTGATATTTATCCAGAAAATTGTCTATTTCCTTTAAGCTTTCCATTTTTGTAGAGTACGGGTTTTCGAAGTATGACCTCTGGATTTCCTCTGTGTCTGTTGTTATGTCTTCCTTTTTCATTTCTGATTTTATTAATTTGAATATTTTCTCTGGGCCTTTTGATTAGTTTGGATAATGATTTGCCTATTTTGTTGGTTTTTCTTGAAGAACCAACTCTTTGTCTCATTGATTCTTTTTTTTTTTTTTTTTTTTTTTGGTTTTTTTCGAGACAGGGTTTCTCTGTGGCTTTGGAGCCTGTCCTGGAACTAGCTCTGTAGACCAGGCTGGTCTCGAACTCACAGAGATCCGCCTGCCTCTGCCTCCCGAGTGCTGGGATTAACCTGGCTCATTGATTCTTTGTTTCTATTTTGTTGATTTCATCTCTCAATTTGATTATTTCTTGTCATCTATCCCTCCTGGGTGAGTTTGGTTTTTTTTTGTTGTTGTTGTTGTTCTAGAGTTTTCAGGTATTCTGTTAACTCACTAGTGTGGGATTGTTCCAGCTTCTTTATGTAGGCATTTATGTGTTGTGAACTTTCCTCTTAACATTGCTTTCATTGTGTCCCATAAATTTGGGTTTGTTGTATGTTTTTTTTTTTTTTTTTTTTTCGAGACAGGGTTTCTCTGTAGCTTTGGAGCCTGTCCTGGAACTAGCTCTTGTAGACCAGGCTGGCCTCGAACTCCCAGAGATCCACCTGCCTCTGCCTCCCGAGTGCTGGGATTAAAGGCGTGCGCCACCACCACCCGGCGTATGTTTATTTTTGTATATTTATATTTTGTTGTATGTAATCTGTTGTATGTTTAAGAATAGGAAGTCTTTAATTTCTCCTTTTGTTTCTTCCTTGACCCATTGGTGATTCAGGTGAGCATTGTTTAATTTTCATATGTTTGTGGGCTTTCTGAAATTAGTGTTGCTGTTAAATTTTAATTTTAAACCATGGTGCCGGGCATGATGGCGCACACCTTTAATCCCAGCACTCAGGAGGCAGAGGCAGGTGGATCTCTGTGAGTTCGAGACCAGCCTGGTCTACAAGAGGTAGTTCCAGGACAGGCTCCAAAACCAAAAAAAAAAAATTTAAGCCATGGTGATCCGATAAGATACATGGTGTTATTCCAATTTTTTTTTTTTTGTATCTGTTGAGTTTTGTTTTGTTACCGAGTATGTGGTCAATTTTTGAGAAGGTTCAATGAGGTGTTAAGAAGAAGGTATATTCTGTTATGTTTGGATGGAATATTCTATAGATGTCTGTTAAGTCCATTTTAGTCATATTAGTCATTTTAGTCAAATTATCTGTTAGTTCCCTTATTTCTCTGTTAAGTTTCTGTCTGGCAGACCTGTCCAGTGGTGAAACTGGGGTGTTGAAGTCTCCCACTTTTAGTGTGTGTGATTTAAGCTTTAGAAGTGTTTCTTTGACACATGAGGGTGCCCTTTAGTATTTGGGGCATAGATGTTCAGTATTAAGATTTCCTCTTGATGGATTTTTAGTGTGACTAATATGAAATGTCCTTCTTTGTCTTTTTTGATTGATTTTAGTTTGAAGTCTATTTTGTTAGATATTAGGATAGCTACACCAGCTTGTTTCTTAGGTCCATTTGATTGGAAATTTTTTTCCCAACCCTATACTCTGAGTCAATGTCTGTCTTTGAGGTTGAGGTGTGTTTCTAGTATGTAGCAGAAGGACGGATTCTGTTTTTGTATTCAATCTGTTACCCTGTGTCTTTTTTTTTTTAAGTTTTTTTTTAATATTTATTTATTTATTTATTTATTTATTTATTTATTATGTTTACAATATTCTGTCTGTGTGTATGCCTGCAGGCCAGAAGAGGGCACCAGACCCCATTACAGATGGTTGCGAGCCACCATGTGGTTGCTGGGAATTGAACTCAGGACCTTTGGAAGAGCAGGCAATGCTCTTAACCTCTGAGCCATCTCTCCAGCCCCCCCTGTGTCTTTTTATAGGTGAGTTGAGACAATTTATATTAAGGGATATTAAAGACCAGTGATTTCTAGTTCCTATTATTTTAGTTCGTTGTTGATAATGTTATTGTATGTGTTTTTCCCTTCTTTGGGATTTGCTACTGTGAGATCATATATTGTCTGTGTTTTTGTGGATGTAGCTACCTTCCTTGGGTTGGTGTTTTCCTTCTAGTATTTTGTGTAGGGCTGGGTTTGTGACTAGGTATTGGTTAAGTCAGGTTTTGTCATGGAATATCTTGCTTTGTCCATCTATGGTGATTGAAAGTTTTGCTGGGTATAGCAGTCTGGGCTGGCATCTGAGGTCTCTTAGTGTCTGCATAACGCTTGACCAGGACCTTCTGGCTTTCATTGTCTCCAATGAGAAGTCAGGTGTAATTCTGCTAGGTCTGTCTTTATATGTTACTTGGCCTTTTTCCTTTGTAGCTCTTAATATTCTTTTTTATTTCTGTATATTTAGTGTTTTGATTATTTTATGGCAAGGTGAGGTTATGGATTTTTTGGTCCAGTCTATTTTTTGTTTTGTAAGCTTCTTATATCTTCATATGCACATCTTTCTTTAGTTTGGGAAAGTTTTCTTCTACAATTTTATTCAATATATTTTCTGTGCTTTTGAGTTGGAGTTCTCCTTCTTCTATCCCTATTATTCTTAGGTTTGGTCTTTTCATGGTGTCCCATATTTCCTGGATATTTTGTGTTAAGCTTTTGTTAGATTTAATGTTTTCTTTGACTGATGAGTCTAATTCCTCTATTGTATCTTCAACATTTGGGATTATCTCTTCCATCTCTTGTAGTCTGCTGTTTATGCTTGAATTTGTGGTTCCTGATCATTTTTCCATATTTTCCATTTCCAGAATTCCCTCAGTTTGTGTTTTCTTTATTGTCTCTATTTCAGTTTTTCTAGTCTTGAATCATTTCTTTTATCTGTTTGATAGCTTTTTCTTGGTTTTCTTTAAGGAATTTGTTGATTTCTTCCAATTTTTTGTTTGTCTTTTCCTCCATTTTTTTCAGGGAATTTTTCATTTCCTCCTTAAGGGCCTCAAACATTCTTCTAAAGTTATTTTTAGGTCATTTTCTTCTGCTTCATCTATATTGGAGTGTTCAAGTCTTGTTGTAGGGCACTAGTTTTTGTTGGTGTCGTGCTGCTCTTTGTGGTGTTGAGTTTGTTCTTACCTTGTCTACCCATCTTTTCCTCTGATTGATGTAGTTGGGACTGTCTGTGTCTCTGGTGATCAATCTTCCAGGTGCCTGTGGATCCAAGGCTCAGATGGTTGCTTGTGGTGCAGTCAGGGGCACAGTTCCAGTCACCTTGGAAGTTACTCAGTATTATTGGAGGTCTCTTGAGTCTCCCAGGGGTAGTTCTCCAATTCCCATGGTTCTTCAGGTGGTTGGCTTGGGCCTGCTACAGTGGAGATCCCTGGCTTGTGTCTGGTCCCATGGAGGTCTCTGGCTCAGGCCTGCTCCCTCAGTGGTTGCTCCCTTACCTGCTCCTATGGAGGTTGCACTTAATATTATTCTTTTTTAAAAAAATATTTATTTATTTATTTATTATGTATACAATATTGTCTGTGTGTGTGTCTGCAGGACAGAAGAGGGCACCAAACCTCATTACAGATGGTTGTGAGCCACCATGTGGTTGCTGGGAATTGAACTCATGACTTTTGGAAGAGCAGGGAATGCTCTTAACCGCTGAGCCATCTCTCCAGTCCCTTAATATTATTCTTAAACTAAAGTATTTATTATGAGAAGTGTTTTCCCAACAAAGATTTTAAAGGTTTTGGGGTTAATACTTACATGATAGCATGTACCTGTGATCTGAGCACTTAGGAGTAGATGCGAGAAACATTAGGAGTTCAAAGATATCCTGAGCTACATGGTGAGTTCAAGACCTGTGTGGAACACATAAAACTCTGTCTCAGAACAACAAAAATTTAAGAACTGTCGAGATGACTCAGGGAGTAATGATATATGCCGCCCAACCTGACGATATCAGTTTAATCGCCAGGCCCCACATGAGAGAAGGAAAGAACGGGCTCCAGAAAGTTGTCCTCTGACCACTTCCTCTTCCCTACCTCCAAAGGGGGGGGGGGAATAATAAATATCATTGTTAAGTTTTTGAAAATAAAAAATATAACTGTAATTGTAAATGACTATAATTCATATGGAACTCATGTGGAAAAATTGTTCTTAGCTGTACATCATTAAACTAATATTATTTTCAATATTTAGATATTTAGATGTGATTTGTTGTTTTCTTGGGTTTTGCTTTGTGTTGTTTGTTTGAGACAGCCTCAGACTCAGTCCATGTCAGTGGATGATCTTGAAAACCCTTGCTTCAATCTCTCCAGGGCAGAGATGTGGTTCTAGTGTGCTTCTCTATTGCTGTAAGAAACTGACCTAAAGCACCTTGCAGGGAGGGGAAGGTTTGTTTGGCTTATTGGTTATAATCCACCATTGAAGGAAGCTGTGGTTATATGGCCCCTACAGACTCATGTGTTTGAATGCTTGGACGATAGGAAGTGGTCTTATTAGGAAGTGTGGCTTTGTTGGATTAGGTATGACCCTGTTGGAGGAAGTGTGTCACTGTGGGCACAGGCTTTAATGTCTCATATGCTCAAGCTATACCCAGTGGGGCACAGTCTCCTTCTGCAGCCTGTGGATTAAGATGCAGAACTTGCTGGAGAGATGGCTCAGCAGTTAAGAGTACTGTCTTCTCTTCCAGAGGACCTAGGTTCAGTTCCCAGCACCCACATGGCAGCTCACAAAAATGAGAGAGAGAGAAAGAGAGAGAGAGAGAGAGAGAGAGAGAGAGAGAGAGAGAAACTCCCAGCTCCTTCCCCAGCACCATGTGTGCCTGCATGTTGCCATGTCCCACCATAATGATAATGGACTGAACCTCTGAACCGTAAGACAGTCCCCATTACATGTCTTCCTTTATAAGAGTTGTCGTGGTCCTGATGTCTCTTCACAGTAATAGAGACCCAAATTATGGCAGAAGCTAAGGCATGAACTCAAAGTAGACACCAAGAGGCAGGAACTGAAACAGAAATCACGGAAGAAAGTTGATTACTGTCTTGTTCTTCATATCTGGCTCAGTCTACTTTATTTCTATACACCCCAAGACCACAAGCACCCCCAGTACAGTGAGCTGGGCCCTCCTGAATCAGTTATCAATTAATCCCCTACTCACCCACCCCCACACCACAGACATGTCCACAGGCCAATCTAGTGCAGTCAAATACTCATTTGAGTTTCCCTCTTCTAAGAGGATTCTAGTTCATATCAGACTGACAAAAGCTAATCAGCATGGTTTGCACCACCACACCTGGCTTTAGGTAGCGAGGATGAACTCTGAGCTCCGTGCATGTTAAGCAAGCACTCTACCAATTGAGCTATAGTCTCAACCCTGAAAGAATACATTTTTAAAGTTTCATTTAAAAGAAAGCAGATGGCAGACAAAATGTGTTGCTGAATTCTATGTGATATCTGAATTCCAGATGAGACAGAGCAAATGGGAATTGTGCAAATGTTAATATTTACATATCGGAGCTGGATTTCCGGGAATACTTTACTTCAGCTTAAGTAAAAATTACTCAGAAAAATTTTGAGTCTTTCTGTAGATGAAAATAATTGCATTTCAAAAGCTAGAAATTTTTGTAAACTTAGAGATTAAGAATTGGAGTTCTGGTTAATTTGAAAAGATGTTTGGAAAACTTTCACTCTGACGAAAATTAGCTTTAGAGGAACTAGAGCAGCTCCACAGTGAGGATTCTGCTCTTTGAAGTGGAGAGCGCTTCCTTGTGCCCTGGGAACCACAGATAGCCTCCTCCAAAACACATCTGCCATGTGTGCTAAATCAGTATATAGCACATAGTAAAATCGGAAGAGTATATGCCTGTAGGATTTGTTTCCTATTCTCAGTCTTTGCAAATAAGAAGTCTTCTTTGTTTACATTAATATTACAGCAATAGATAGTGCACAAGGCTGAATTGCTGGCTTGAGAGTATCTGCTGACCTTGCAGAATACCAGAGTTCAGTTTCCTGCATCCAGGTCACAACTGCCTGTCACTCCAGCGCCAGGTGATCTGACACCCTCTTCTGGCTTCTGCAAATAATTATACACAGGGGCTGGAGAGATGGCTCAGCGGTTAAGAACACTGCCTGCTGTTCCAGAGGTCCTGAGTTCAATTCCCAGCAACCACATGGTGGCTCACAACCATCTGTAGTAAGATCTGGTGCCCTCTTCTGAATAAATAAAGATTTAAAAAAAAAATAATAATAATTATACACAGTCCACACACACATACAGGAGCATCCACCTACATATAAATAAAAACAAATCTTCAAAAAGAAAGTCTGGAACACAGAATGGGCTTTACTCTTTTTGTTGCTGGTTGTGTGGGGTGTTGGAGATTAAACACACCATCATGGGGTTGCCAGGCAAGTCCTCTACTGAGCTATGTCCCAAACTCCACAGAAAGCAGCCTAGAAGAATGAACCTAGGCTCAGGCCAGCAGAGGAGTTTGAAAGGGCCGATCTCTGCTATCGTGTCCACAAATTGAACATTTCATGGGGTTGGACTTCTTGTGAAGTCGTTTTTATTTGAGCATGTTGAGTAACTGAACTTACCACAGCACAACGGTATGCTGTCTTTTGGCTTATTCGGTTTTTCTCCCTTTCTTTCATTTAAATACAAATGTGTTATTCAAGAAACCAACTATTAATGCTAGGAAGCCAGTTCAAACACAGTGATAAAGGGTGTGGATTTTCCCACCTTGTCATTGGGAGGTCATTCAGAAGAGTGTTGAAATTCATCAAGCCTCCTTTTACAGTTCACAGGATGGACACAAGGGCATCAGGGCGGTAGTTTCCGCTGAGGGGTGTTCAAAGGGTAAGTGAGGTGGCGCTTTCCACACACTCTGCACAGGACTGGATGGACACACTTTATAAGGCTCCTCTAGTTTCCAGGATCAAAGCTAATGGTGCATGCCTGCAGCTCTGTGAGTGAGAGTCGCTGTCCCTTAGTGTACGATCAATGGTGATCCAGGGAGGGTTATTCAGCTGCCTTCACTCACCTTCGTCACGTTTGGTCTGGGGCTGGGTCTCCAGTGACATGCTGAGCTTTTTGAGGACAGCAGCTATGTTCTATCTTAAACATTTTTTTTTGAGGTACTGAGTTTTGCTAGTCACAGACCAAGTCTTTTAAAAAAATCATATATGCATTTATTTAGTGTGTGTACATGTACATATTTGTGTAGGTCAGAGGACAACTTGAGAGATTGGTTCTCTCCTTCCACCATATGAATCCTGGGGTTTAAACTCAGATTGAGTCTTGGCAGAAAGTATCATTACCCACTAACCCATCTCCCAAGCCTATTTTTAGACTCTTTTATTTGTGTGTGTGTGTGTGCGTTCACACATCATCATATGTCCAGAAGAGAGCATTGGATCCCTGGAGTTGGAGTTACAGCAGTTGTAAGCCACCTGACTCGGGTCCCTGGGAGAGCTGCAGGTGCCCTTCACCTCCTAGCTATCCTTCCAGCCCCACATGTGTAGATCCTTGGCAAGGGAATAATGTATAATTGAAATTGCATTCAGACACACTTAAAATGACATTTTACAGCTGAGTTCTTTTGTTTTCTTTTGTGTTTGTTTTTACACAGAATTTTGCATGACCTATATTGTCCTTGAACTTGCTATGCTGCCAAGGCTACCCGAAGCTAAACTTCTGATTCTCCAGCTCATACACCCCAACTGCCGCCATTACAGTCCTGTGCCACCATACCTGGCTACGTTTGACTTATCTTGTGGTTTGAAGTAATTAGAAAAAAGTAATTTCCTTTATTTTAATCTAGCAAAACAACATAGGACAAGTACAGATAAAAGGATATGTATTGTGCTTTCATTTCAAAAAGGATATCCAGCTTTGCCTTGTGGTGAGTTGTGGTTTGTTTTGTTTGAGATGACAATGTTGTGGTCTTGGCTTACCTCCAACTTCTGGGCCCAGGTAGTCCTTAGCCTTTCTTAACTTTCCAAGTAGCTGGATAATCACTGTCACACCTGGCAGGTTTAGGCCTTTTCTTAGGTTATGTGTTGAGGGTCTCGTATTCCAGGCTGACCTTGAACTCTCTATGTAGCCAAAAGTCAGCCTGCCTTTGCCCACAAAGAGCTGGTATTAAAGATGCGCCACCATGGCTCGCTAGGCTTTCACTTTCTATGTGATGGGGTTACAGGTATGCCCAGGCACATTCAGTTGCTGGGGGGTCAAACCTGTGGCCTCATGCACATTAGACAAGCACTGTATCATCTGATCTACCTCCTCAGCCCCACTGTTAGGCATTGTGACATTAGATACCTACTAGATATGTACAGATGGGCATAGTGGTCATTGGAGATAAATTAAGAAAGATCTGCAGCTGGGCGGTGGTGGTGCACACTTTTAATCCCAGCACTCGGGAGGCAGAGGCAGGAGGATTCCTGTGACTTTGAGGACAGCCTGGTCTACAGAGTGAGTTCCAGGACAGTCAAGGCTACACTGAGAAACCCTGTCTCAGGGGGAGGGAGGAGAAAGGAAGTGGGGGAAGGTAAAGAAGAAAGAAAGATCTGTAAGTATAAAACTGGAGTAGCTTATGAATTTGGAGAGAATGAGATATGGCAACATGTGGGTGGTATTTAAAGCCATATAACTGACTAGGATCCCCCAGGGAGAGAGCATAAATGAAAAAGAGGGGAAGTCAAAAGTAAATCCTCCATTTTGTAAACAGCTTTTGACTACATTTTGAGAGGGGGGAACGATTGAGATCATGGATAGATGGGTAAACAGCATCACTTGTCCAGCACCACACATAAAACGGGTGATAAGTGACTTATTTCTGGTAGTAGAAAGGGTATCCCTCTATAAATTTATCAGGGTTAATTGAGACTGGTAGGGATAGGTTGCAAATTAAGATTGTATCAGGGAAACCAGTTCCAAGGACTTATCGGGTATGTCAGACCAGGGAAAAAGTGTGACTTTCTCACCAGGACCTATAAAGTAGTATGTTAAGGATTAATTACTTCTATGTAAAGATGTGTCACGTTTGTTTAATAAGGTAAAGCTGTGTCGCTTTGCCTGCTTAAGGAACCTGATTGATCTAATGAAAAGCTGATGCCCAGTAGCTAGCAGTAGAGGGACAGGCAGGGCTGGTAGGCAGAGAAACTAAACAGAGGAGGAATCTAGGTTAGAGAGAATGAGGAGATGCCTGGGGCCAGCCAGCCAGGCAGCCGCCAACCAGTCATGGAGGAAGCAGGAAAGTACAACGTAAGGAATGAGAGAATGGTAAAAAGCCCCAAGGCAAAATGTAGATGAAGAGAAACAGGCTAAAATGAGTTATAAGAGCTAGTGGACAAACACAAGAGAAGGCTGAGCATTTGTAGCCAACATTAAGCCACCATGTCATGATTTGAGAGCTGGTTGCTGGCCCAAGAGAAAGCCCACGGGGGGGGGGGGGGGACACGACTTGATCCTGCCTCAAATTGATTTGCCATGCTTTGTTGACTCCCACGGGAAGTCTTCCCCTTTCTAAAATGAGACAGATGGGTGAGGAGTGGATGGGGTGGGTGTAGATGGGAGGTGGGGGAGAATGGAAGGAGAGGAGGGAGGGCGAAGTGTGGTTGTGTTGGACCCTAGAGTCCAAACACTGAGGGGGAGTTGCCCCCAGAGACCACCCCTCACACCACTGCTGCTGTAAAAGCATGAAAATTTTATTAATTCTGTCATGACAGGGTCCCCCAGCATTCGGGAAGCTGAGAGACCTCGAATAGCTGGTACAGGCTACTTTTAAAGGAAAAAGCCACGAAAGCAAGGGGGGTTGTTCTTTGACTATTATGATTGGCTTATTCGAAAGGGCTATTACCAATAATTGGCTGGAGAGCTATTGCCAGATCAGATGAGGTAAGAGGTCATTTTGACCCTATTTGCCAGGGACTGAGTCAAAACATACATGTATGGGTAATTGTTCAGGAACTGAATCAACATCTTAAAGGTTATCTTGCCCCAATTTCTGGAGAATATATGTGCATGTGTAGCTGTTAGGTCCTTGGTTCCCAGGGAAGGAGGGGAAGAACTAAGGCACGGAGGTTGAGAGGGTTCAGAATTGTCAGAAATGGCTTCCAAATTGTCTTGAAGTTTTACAGTTGGAATGTAAAAATAAATAAAAAGAATTAATAAAAACAAATTAAATAAATAAAAGAAAAGAAAGCCTGCAACAGCGGTAGACACCTAACGTTGAGACAGAAACAGCCCCACACTAACCTATCACCTGATACCTGGTGTGTACACAGGGCTGATGGGCTGAAAACTCCGGATTGTCCCCAGGGCATTAGCTCGGTTCTGTCTCCTGTTGACGTGGCCTGCTTCACTGAGGTCCGCCCACCCATCTGTTCGTTCGTTTGTCTAGGCCGGCGTGTTAGTCATTTTTCTGTTTCTCTGATAAACCACCATGATCGACACAACTTCGAGAAGAAAAAGTTTATTTGGCTTAAGGTTCCAGAGGGATAAGGGTCTGTCAGGGCGGGGAAGAGTGGTAGCAAGCGTGGCAGCAGGAACCGGATGCTGAGAGCTCGTGTCTACAATGGCAAGCAAGAAGCAGAGAGAGCTGGGCGGTGGTGGCGCACTCGGGAGCCAGAGGCAGGTGGATCTCTGTGAGTTCGAGGCCAACCTGATCTACAAGAACCAGGACAGGCTCCAAAGCTACAGAGAAACCCTGTCTCCGGAAGCGGGGGGGGGGGGGGGGGGGGAGCAGAGAGAAAACTGCAAGTAGGGCAAGAGCCTAGGTTCTCAACCGTTGCCCCTTCCCATACTTCCTCCAGCAAGGCCACACCCCCAGCTCTCCACCAAACGCCGCCAGCAGCGGAGGATCAATTGTTCAAATGTTGGAGGCTATGGGGGGAAATTTCGCTCTCAAACCACCACAACCTGGAGGCTCCAGTGTTGTCTCTGCAGCTGACAGCTGACTGCATTTTCACCTCAGACCTGATTCTCCCACAGCCTGCTTTCTACAAATGGCTTCTTTCAGGTTCTGGGATTGTTGGCTTGTTAATTTGCACTTCCGTTTGCGTTTCTCGCAGCTCCCTTCTGAAATCTCTTGTTCTGCTTAGCTCTTTAGCAAAGTAATTCTATAATAGAAGATTGGAACGGGGGCAGAGGCTGGAGAGATGGCTCGGGGGTTAAGAGTGTTGGATGCTCTTCCAGAGAACCTGGATTTGATTCCCGGCACCCAGACACATGACCTTCTGTATCTCCAGTTACAGGGGCTGGGACACTCTCGTTTGACAAGCGTAGGCACCAGGCATGCGAGTGTGGGCTGGCACACAAAGTAAAAGATTGGACCAGGCTGGGCGTGGTGGTGGTACAAGGAGGCAAAGTTCCTGGCTGGCCTGTTCCACAGAGCAAGTTCCCATAAGTACATTATCTCCTTGAGGGTGTAACTATTCTTCCCATCTCCTCAGTATGGCTTTAGGTGAATTAGCCTTCCCAAAGAGTGGTCTGTGGGCCAGTATATTGGCAGAACCAGGAAGATTATTAACTTTTAATGGAGGAGGCACTGGTATGTAATGTTCTAATCTTTGGAGCATATCAGAAAGTCATGTCTCCATTCAGGACCAAAAGTAGATTAGATTCTTTTGACCAAAATGGAATAGCAAAGGAAATGACCAAAGGAAATGGAAATCAAAAGATTCCATTCTTTTGACCAAAAGGAAATAGCTTTCCATTCATGAGCTTCCATAAAACCCAAATATCCATCTTCAATAGCCTCCAAAACTACAGCTATGTTGTTCCCTCAAGAATTAAGACCCGGGGCTGGAGAGATGGCTCAGAGGTTAAGAGCACTGACTGCTCTTCCGGAGGTCCTGAGTTCAATTCCCAGCAACCACATGGTGGCTCACAAACATCTGTAATGAGATCTGGTGCCCTCTTCTGGCCTGCAGGCATGGAGGCAGAACACTGTGTACATAAGAAATAAATAAATCTCTTTAAAAAAAAAAAAAAAAAAAAAAAGAATTAAGACCCTAGAGTCAGGCATCGTGACATGCACTTTTAATTCCAGCAATTGGGAGGCAGGGGCAAACTGATCTTGGTGAGTTCAAGGCCAGTTTGGTCTACTTAGCAAGTTTCAGGACAGCCAGGGCTACATAGTGAGACCTCATCTCAACAACACAAAATAAAACAAAACAAATTAGAAAAAAAGAGTTAAGATCCTAAAATCATTTAAGAGATGGGCTGTAATTGGGGAATAAAAATATAACCATTTCCACCATAAAAATCCAGCTTTCTGGTTCCACAGTTGTTCGTCAGAAAGGGTTAATGCCTGGACCAGAGTTCTAGCCACACCCTTGGGTGTCACTTCCAGATCAGAACACTCATCTATGGAGAAGAGATAAGGGAAAAGCAGGCCTCCCTTCTGGCCTCCCTGGCGCCTGGCTAGGACAAAAGTATTGAGAGACTAAGGACAGTTCTGGCTTTGCGCCGAGGGGGAAAAACTGTTCACTGGAGTCCTGTGTGCCGAACATTCCAGACAGTTTCCATGTCCTGACTTCATCAGCAGCCCCACGAGACAGCTGCTCTCATTGCTGACATAGTCAGGAAGAACAGAGTGGACAAGAAGCAGAAAATCCCTGCTATAAAACCGCAGGATCTGTCTGCAGTGGCCCACTTCCTCCAGCAAAGCTCTACCTCTTAAAAGTTCCACACCATCCCACCCAGACTCATGCATGTGAACCTGCAGGAGACATTTCACAGTCAAAGGACAATGCTCCCTTTAGTGACCACCGCCCATCCCAAAGAGACTGTTATCTGTTTGATTTGCGATTACCAAACACAAACCCAGAGGCTTTTTGTCTGCAGTTATCTATTGACTCTCTTGGGTACCCACAGGGATCTAGAGTCAATTTGAGGGGAAAGAATCTCCCAGCTGATGGGTGTCTCTCTGCCTTCCTCAAGAAGCTGGTCATGTTCCGGTTGAGCCATTTCATTCTATTATGGAGCTCTTCTGGGTCCTGTTATCCCCATTAGACTGATTCTAACATCACCCAAGACAGCGTGGGCACTTCAGTTTTTAAGAGTATTCTATTTCTGCCGGGCGGTGGTGGCGCACGCCTTTAATCCCAGCACTTGGGAGGCAGAGGCAGGCGGATCTCTGTGAGTTCGAGACCAGCCTGGTCTACAAGAGCTAGTTCCAGGACAGGCTCCAAAACCACAGAGAAACCCTGTCTCGAAAAAAACCAAAAAAAAAAAAAAAAAAAAAAGAGTATTCTATTTCTTTCACCCAAAGGGTATCTTTCATTAATGTCTCATAATAAGGTAACAAATGTCCCTTAAGTAGGAATTCTCTAGTTCAAAGTCCTAGTCACTATAGCTTGGTGGCACTCACTGGCTTTTCCAAGAGACTCCAGTCCAGGCTTGTGTGCTTCCCATAAGCTCTGGTCCAGGCTTATGTGTGGCTACCATACAGAAAATGTGTTTATGCCAGAAACCCAGCTACACCATGGCATCAAGCAATCTTATTGGTTCCTACTTAGCATACCCAATTACCCATGCCTTCTCTTTTCCAGCCTGAAACAGTATCAATTCCCACAAAACATTTAAGTAAATGTGCTGATTTAAATGACAAGTGCCTCATAAGTCTTGGGCACTTGAATACTTGGTCCCCAGTTTGTGGCTATTTAGGGAGGACTCAGAGATGTGGCCTTGCTGAAGGAAGTGTGTCACTGGAGGTGGGCTTTGAGGTTTCAAAAGACTCCTTCCATTTTCCTAGTGTGTTCTCTGTCTCCTGCCTGCATCTATAGCTGTGAGTTCTCACCTGTTTCTGCCACCATGCCTTTGCTCCACCGCCATGGTCTGTAACCCTCTGTCTGGTCCCATAAACCCAATTAAGCACGTTCCTTTATACGTCGCCTCGGTCATTGTGTCTTATCACAACAATAGAAAAGTAACTAAAACAGTAAATGAAGCACAATGCCATCAAAATTGTTAAGCTTCTACTTTTTATTATCATACCAACTTTTACATTTTTCTGTTCTCTTAATCAGACTCTGATCCACCAGTGAATCTTGGCACAGTGAACCGAACTCCCAGATCAGCAAATCTTCTGTTATTCTTTCTATCCAGTCCTGACCATTAAAATCACTTGTGTATGGAAGGCTTTGGATCCTCAGGAGCAGCAGAGCCAAAGGACCCCGCCTTTCTTGTCGATCTTTGTCTTGAGTAATGTTCATGATTATTGTTCTGGGCAATTTCAGATCGTATTTTTCACAATAACTTTTTCTTCTCAGTTAAATGTCTCCAAATTGTAAATAGAGCAAACTTGTTTGGAATCCCCTTAAGACTGTGTTGCATGAGTTCATTTCTTTCTTTCTTCATCTTCTTTATTTTTTAATACAGAGTTTCATGTAGACTGGGCAAGCATTGAGTTTGCCGTGTCCCTGAGGATGACCTCGAACTTTAGATCTTCCTGTCCCATCTCCCCATGGCTGTGATTAAGGCATGTGCCACCACACCAACCTGCATGCAGTGTTCTGATTGGACCCAGTGTTTGGGACAGCCTATCCAGGCATCCTACCAACTGAGATACACTCCCATGCCCACTTGTTTTGTTTTAAACACATCCATTTCTATCCTTTTCTTTTGTCTCTTGGCGCTACAGATTGTGTCCCAGAGCCCTGTGCTTGCTAAGCACACAGGGACGAGGGCCTGAAAAAGAAGTAGGTCAGACACCCTGTGGAAGTGGAAAGAGGAAACCCTAGAGGTCAAGAGAAAGAAGACAGCCATGTGGACTGGTCAGTGTCTAGTCCAGGCTACCTGTAAGCCACAGAGTACTCTGCATACACAAAGACAGGGCCACATTTCTCGAGCAGCCCCCTTGACTTCCCCTCCCCTCTCATTCTAGCCAATACTGCTTACTTGGTAGTCTAGACTACCCATCACAGTGTACATAACTGTATATGGGTGACAAAAAGAGACGCCAAAATTGTATTTGAAAACCTATAGTATCCACTCATTTTGTTGTTGTCGTTGTTTGGTTTTTTTTCCCTTACAAATAAGAGTTCTCTGGAGGGGCTGGAGAGATGGCTCAGCGGTTAAGAGCACTGACTGCTCTTCCTGAGGACCTGGGTTCAAATCCCAGTGCCCACATGGCAGCTCACAATTGTCTGAAAATCCAGCTCCAGGGGATCTGACACCTTCACACCAATGTACATAAAATAAAGCTAAATAAACCATAAAAATATTTTTTTAAAAAAGAGTTCTCTGGAGCCTATGCATGTACATTAGAGCTGTTTCCCTGAAGAAGCCTCAGAGCCACCTCTTTTTCAGAACCCTACAATAACCCCGTAAAGCAGTAGGTTCATTTTTGTCATGGCCAGAAACCAGAAATGTTTT
The DNA here is from genome assembly GCF_950005125.1 of Chionomys nivalis. Taxonomy (NCBI): domain Eukaryota; kingdom Metazoa; phylum Chordata; class Mammalia; order Rodentia; family Cricetidae; genus Chionomys; species Chionomys nivalis. Next base: position 69,336,279 of record NC_080090.1, read on the forward strand.
TGGTCTTGTCATGTTGGAGGCCAGAAATGCAAAAAGTATTTAGGGACTCTGGTTCCTGGTCTGGCTCCTGGATGATCTGGGGGTGTAAACTCTTGAGGGTGGAATGCCATAGAATATCATAGAAGTCACTGAAGCTGTGGGTCCCACCATCCCTCTTAACCGTGTAAAGATAAACGTTAGCTTTGCCACTCACTCCTTAGGCATTCGGATCTCATATAGGTGGAGGCATCTAGGCTCTGTTGAGGTCCATGGAGGGACTGCTATTTTCTTCCGGTCAAAAGAGAGGAATCTGCCTCTGGTCCAGGGTAAAGTCGTGACATTCTGGTCTGTTGCAAAGATTAGAATATTACAAAGTATTGCCTCCTCTCTTAAGAGTTAATCCAGTTAGGCCTGGCAGTGAATTACCCAGCCAGGAGTCCACCTCCTAGAAAAACTGATTTACCCAAAGCCATGCTAAGAAGTTAAAAAGAATTATCCCTTTGCTGGGTGGTGGTGGCACATGTCTTTAATCCCAGCACTCGGGAGGCAGAGGCGGCCGGATCTCTGTGAGTTCTGCCTGGTGTACAGGAGCTAGTTCCGGGACAGACCCCAAAGCTACAGAGAAACACTGTCTCGAAAAAACAAAAACAAACAAACAAACCGAAAAAAATTCTATCCCTTTAATGAGATAATATAGTTAATTCTTGCTCCAGTGCAGTCTTTACCAGTTTTCTGTGTCCTGCCAGCTTTCCTGAGTTGCTCAGAAAACTATAATTTTTTTTGTCGGTCTTTTTTTTTAATCTGCTGCCTCCTCACTCCCAAACCCAAATACTGGCCAAAGCCTGAACATGTTTCCCCCAGACAGTTTGCGCTTTCTCATTCTTCTCTGAAGTCACAATACCCTTTTGCCATAGTTGCTTGGTTAGTGTGGCTACTTGCAGAGCTGTTACAGCCTCTGTCTTCTCTCTCTTCCTCTCCCTCCTAGCAACTGATGGGATTTACAGTTTGCCTACCCTGGTGCTTTGTTTCGTCTTGTTTTTGTTTTTTTGTTTTTTTTGTTTGTTTTTCGAGACAGGTTTCTCTGTGAAGCTTTGGAGCCTGTCCTAGAACTCGCTCTGTAGACCAGATTAGCCTCGAATTTTCAGAGATCCCCTTGCCTCTGCGTGCTGAGTGCTGGAGTTAAAGGCGTGTGCCACCACCGCCTGGCTGACCCCAAATTCTTGACTTCCTTTCAAATTCATTCCCAAATTATTTTCTTTTCTTTTTTTTTTAAATTATTTATTTATTATGTATACAGTATACAATATTCTGTCTGTGTATATGTCTGCAGACCAGAAGGGGGCACCAGACCCCATTATAGACGGTTGTGAGCCACCATGTGGTTGCCGGGAATTGAACTCAGTACCTTTGGAAGAGCAGGCAATGCTCTTAACCACTGAGCCATCTCTCCAGCCCCCAAATTATTTTCTTAACAAGACAAAGAACCCAGCCGGGCGGTGGTGGCAGGTGCCTTTACTCTCAGCACTCAGGAAGCAGAGGCAGGCAGATCTTTGTTAGTTTGAGGACAGCCAGAGCTACACAGAGAAACTCTGTCTCCAAAAAAAGACAAATATAAACTAAAAACCAAACAACAACAACAACAAAAAGACCCAAAAAACAAAGAACAAGACTAATAGTCCAAAGATCAAGCCTCCAGCTCCCAGGTAATGACACTACAGATCCCCACTGTCTGTCTGCCCCACTTGTTTTGGTGGTTTGGCTTACTGGCCAGCCACCAATTGTGAAGAGCAGGCTGGCCTTGGAGGGGTCATCCAGCCTCTGCTTTCCAAGTGCTGGAATCATAGATATGTGACACCATGCCCAGATTTCCATTTTGTTAATTCTTCTTCTTTTGTTATTTTTTTTTTCCTTTTGGCTTTTCAAGACAGAAGTTATCTGTGTAGCCCTGGATGTACTGGAACTTGCTCTGGAGACCAGTCTGACCTTATATTCACGGAGATCTAGTGCCTCTGCCTCCCAAATGTTGGAATTAAAACTTATCACTGCTGGCTTGTTAAGTCTTAATAATGGTTTAAAGATGTCCAATCTTGGGGCTTCTAGAGGACCTGGGTTCATTTCCCAGGACCCAAATGTAACCTCAGTTTCAGGGGATCTGGCACAGACTTTTATGCAGGCAAAACACGAATGCACATAAAATGAAAATAAAGACTTTCACTATTTCCTCTTATTTTCATCTTTATTGCTTCCTTTATCTGGTTATTTCTTAATAACCATTTAAAAAAAACCTTTCACTTTCTTGGGATAAGTTCTCTGACTACTCCTCTGGCCTTTTCATGTTAGCTGTTAATTGACTTAATGTTTTCATTAGCATCTGCAAGTCCTTTGAGAGAAGATAGAAAAGGGTGCATCTAGAACTGTCTTTCCATTTGCAGCAGCAAAGATTTAACTTAATGTGCCCTTAACCATAGCATAGCATTTACCATAATGGTAACAAGTATATTCAGTGGTTGAATATTGCGCTGGCTGGTCTTATGTCAACCTGACATACAAGCTAGAATTATGTGAGAGGGAACCTCAATTATGAAAATGTCTCCATAAGATCCAGCTGTAAGGCCGGGCGGTGGTGGCGCACGCCTTTAATCCCAGCACTCGGGGGGCAGAGGCAGGCCGATCTCTGTGAGTTCGAGACCAGCCTGGTCTACAAGAGCTAGTTCCAGGACAGGCTCCAAAACCACAGAGAAACCCTGTCTCGAAAAACCAAAAAAAAAAAAAAGGATCCAGCTGTAGGATTTTCTTAGTGATTGATGAAGTTAGGCTCAGCCCCTGGTGGGTGGTGCTATCCCAGGGCTGGTGGTCCTGGGTTCTATAAGAAAGCAGGCTGAGGGCGGGCGGTGGTGGCGCAGGTCTTTAATCCCAGCACTCAGGAGGCAGAGGTAGGCGGATCTCTGTGAGTTCGAGGCCAGCCTGGTCTACAAAGGGAGTTCCAGGATAGGCTCCAAAGCTACAGAGAAACCCTATCTTGAAAAAAAAAAGAAAAAAGTAAGCAGCGCCCCTCCATGGCCTCTGCGTCAGCTCCTGCCTCCAGCTTTCTGCCCTGTTTGAGTTCCCGTCCTCACTTCCTTCTATGAGGAACGGTGTTAAGGAAGTATAAGGCAACGGAACCCTTTCCTCTCAATTTGCTCTTTGGCCATGGTGGTTTGTCACAGCGATACAAAGCCCTATCTAAAACAAATATCTTAGTCATATAAAAGTGTAGCATGAATTCTAATTGTTCCTAATTATAAAAACCCATACTCAGCTATCGGGGTGAAAGCTGAAAAATCAGAGAAACAGAGCAGTCAGCCACTAGAGAGTTCTCGCCTCTCTCTACCTACCTTCACTGAAGGGTGACCCTGTCTCTATGAATCCTCAGACTGTAAGTCTCTCTACAAAACCTCAAGACTGCATCTCAGCTCCTGTCCCCTCCTGCCTTCTATTCCTTTCTCCACCCAGCCATACCACTCCTGTATCCAAATTTTCTAGCTCTGGGATTAAAGGTGTGGGATCACCTTTGTGTGAGCTTTCTTCTTTTTTAGACAGATTCACAGAGACCTGTCTGTCTCTGTCTCCCGAGTGCTGGGATTAAATGTGTGTGCCACCACTGCCTGGCCTCTATAGCTAACTAGTGGCTTAGCTTTGCACTCTGTTCTTCAGCGAGCTTTATTTGTTACATCACAAACACAATATCACTACATAAAAGCTAGTCCCCGAACCATATGGCTCAAATATGACATGTATTTGCTGCATTTATTTGAGATGGTCCACATGCCGTGCTAAATGACAAAATTTCGACAAATATACTATTGCAGAATTTAGTTGGTTTTATTTGCAAGTTCTCAAATCAGACATCAGTCTAGACAAAAATGGTTCAGAATGTTCCTCTTCACCACTTAGGCAGGTTATATTTATAGCCAGAGGAATGGAAATAATATGCAGAAAATGGAAATGAGATACAGACACAGCCCAGCTGTACCCAGCTTTCCTGTCTTATTGGAACATGTTTTGAACTGTCGGCCACTTGTGACTGAGGCTCAGCCAGTTCTCGTAAGAGTAGGTGATGATCCACTTACATGGTGCACTGTGCATAGAAAAGGCTTTAAGTGCAACTGAAATAGAGAGGCTGCTTGAGACTACACTTCACGAAGGGAGGCCTCTTTCTCTGCATAAACATACTCCGCAGTAGCTTTGATCCAATCTACTAAGTTGGTGGTGTCTTCTGCATGTGAGCATCAAATTCAGCCTCCCACGACATCCATTGCAAAGGTATGCCGAGGCGCAGAAAAGATGAGAGCAGGGAGTTTGTTAGAGCTAACAGGAAATAGAAAATAAAAGGCCGAGCTGGGGGAGATGGCTCTATGGGTAAAGTATGTGCTACACAACTGTGGGAGCTGAGTTTGGATCCTCAGCACCCATCACATGAACATCTGTAAACCTAGTCCTGGCAGGCAGAAGCGGGAGGATCCCTGGGTCATACTGGTCCACCATTCTAGCCAGATGGCAAATTTAACACGGTGTCTAAAAAATGAAAGCAGGCCAGTCGGTGGTGGAGCATGCCTTTAATCCCAGCACTCGGGAGGCAGAGGCAGGCCGATCTCTGTGAGTTCGAGACCAGCCTGGTCTACAAGAGCTAGTTCCAGGACAGGCTCCAAAACCACAGAGAAACCCTGTCTCGCACTCGGGAGGCAGAGGCAGGTGGATCTCTGTGAGTTCGAGACCAGCCTGGTCTACAGAGCTAGTTCCAGGACAGGCTCCAAAGCCACAGAGAAACCCTGTCTCGAAAAACAAAAACAAAAAACAAAAAAACAAAACAACAACAACAACAAAATGGAGCCGGGAGTAGTGGTGGCACATGTCTTTAATCCCAGCACTTGGGAGGCAGAGGCAGGCAGACCTCAGAGAGTTTGAGGCTAGCCTGGTCTACAGAGCAAGTTCCAGGAGTCCCAGGACAGCCAGAACTGTTACACAGAGAAGAAACCCGGTCTCGAAAAACCAACCAAACAAACAAACAAAAACTTTAATTATTCTTTTGGCTTTTCAGATACATGCTAGGTCATTACTTTAATAAAATGCACTAACAGATGTTAGGTAGAAATGGTCACATCTGGGCCATGTAAAGCACCATTTCAAATCTTCAGGAGAAGGAAAAGTAGTATTGATTCAAGCTCCCCCAAAACCTGTCTCACAGGCCCATCTCATTTACCCTGTTTAACTCCTTTAAGCGGAATATTTTGTGCATAAGAATAGTACCAATTAGTAGTTGCCTTGGGAATTAAAAAAAGGAACTACAAGACCAAGGGGAGTTTGCAAACAGAAACTTACTGTGTTAAAATACAAGAACAACTTCACTCAGGTTTGTGGCTAGAATTATTTATATATATATATATATATATATATATATATATATATATATATATTTAGCTGAATGGGTGATAAATGTTGAATTGCCTGCGTCCTGAAGCCACTTTGAATTATAGGTTTCTTTGGACCTTTCTACAGTTTTAACTTAACTTGATTCTTTCAGAGAAAAGATGACATATCTCACACATAACAAATAAAGATCTGACCGAGGATATCTTCTGTTAGTACATTCACGGGTAGTGGTTAAGCCCCGAGCTATTCCAGTCTTCTGCCTACCTTTTATTTTTAATTTTGTTTTATTTTCTTAAGCCAAGTTTTCTAAGAAAACAAAAACAAAACCTGCTGGTTTCCTGTCAACGGATTGTTATATTTGCATTATGTCTAGCTTCTTTTTTATTGTTTATTTATTGTGTGCATGTGTGTGTGCGCGCGCACATCCATGAGTGCCACAGGCTTGTCACAGAGAAAGTGTAGGTGTCAGAGGATAATTTTAGGGAGTTGGTTCTTTCTCTCTCTCTACCATGTGGTCTTGGGGATGGAACTTTGGTAGTTAGGCTTGGTGGAAGGCATCTTAACCTAAGTCACCTTGCTAGTTTCCTAAAATTAGACCAAACTCAGGACAGCCAGAGCTAGACACACACACACACATACACACACACACACACACAGAGAGAGAGAGAGAGAGAGACACAGAGAGAGAGAGAGAGAGAGAGAGAGAGACAGAGAGAGAAAGAGAGAGAGAGAAACCCTGTCTCAAAAAATAAACAAACAACAAAACCAAACAAAAGACCAAACTGGGGAGATAAACAAAATCCTTGCTATGCAAGCAATGAGGAACTGAGTTTTGATCTCCAGCACACAGGTAAAAGCTGGGCAAGGTGATATCAAATCCCCCAAGCAAGCAAACAAAACAATAAGGAAGAGGTTGGAAAGTCTACATTTGATGACAGAGTTTAATTTTGAAAAGCATAACTTTCAGGAAATCACCCAAGTTATAGAGTAAAATTTCTTGAAGTGGTTTTCATAGCAACCAGGAACCTAGAGGTGACATCACCTTGGCTAACATTGTTATTGCTCACCTATAACCGCACTTTTCCTCCTGAACTCAGCTCAAGTATTCACTGTCCTTGTAGGTGTGTAGAATTGGGTAGCTGGATGTAGATGTGTGATAATTGGTGATCTGGCCAATGGAATGTGATCAGTGATTTGTACCCCTTCCAAGTTAAGGCTTTGAAAATATCTGATTATTTTTCACCTACTTTCCTTCTCTGCTGCAGAGAACGGATTACTGTGATGACTATTTTTGATTGTCAACTTGACTACATCTAGAATTAACCAAAACCAAAATGGAGGGGCACTTTTGCTTAATATGGAGAGAAAAGATCCACTCTCCGTCCCTCCCTGAGACAGTTTCTCTGTGGCTTTGGAGCCTGTCCTGGAACTCACTCTGTAGACCAGGCTGGCCTCGAACTCACAGAGATCCACCTGTCTCTGCCTCCAGAGTACTGGGACTAACGGTGTGTGCCACTCACTGCTCAGCAGGAAGATCCACTTCTAACTAATCTGTATCTTTGAAGTAGGAACACCCACCTTTAATCCTGGGCCACACTTTCTGCCTGAAGCCTATTTAAGGACATGGAAGAAGGAAGCTCTTGCTCTTTGCCTGCTTGCTTTTGCATCATTAGCAAATTCGTTCCTTCCCTAGCATTAGAGCCCATTTCTTCAGGATTCCTGTGTGTACCGAAGACCCACTGAGCCTACCTCGTGGACTAAAGTATGGGATTCTTGGACTTTCCCTTCATACGCAGCCTTGTTGAATTAGTTGGATCACAGCCTATAAGTCACTCTAATAAATTCCATATATATATATAGATAGATAGAGAGAGAGAGAGAGAGAGAGAGAGAGAGAGAGAGAGAGAGAGAAAGAGAGAGAGAGAGAGATTCAGTCTATGAGTTCTGTTACTCCTGAGATCCCCGACTAATACGACACTTATGGCTAAGGGACGATGGCGGCTCTGTCAGTGTGGTCCCTAGAGAGACGGGCACAGTAAATCTGATCCCCACTAAGCACCAGGGATGAGCAGGCAATGAACTGTTGATGTGTTGAAGCTGAAGGTTTTAGAGATGTTTGTTGCTAGATGCCAGAACATAACCTTTCCTGTTTGATCCAGTCTGGGAGGACTCAAGCCAAGCTTTGTTGGAGGGAAGAGATAAAATAGATGAAAGAAGTTACACTAATCTGCCAGAACTATCTCTCTATTAAAGGATTTTAGCCTAAGGTCTAACTTTTTAAATAACTTTTAATCTAAATATCACATAAGTTTTCTATTTTTAAAACAACCCTATTGTGACTAAGTATGATATTAAACTCATCCCTAAAGTTCCTGTGCTTTCTGTAAATGATCACTTTCCTCAGCATTAATGGACTCGCTTAATCTAGTCACACACCATGATTTCCAAGAGCATCTGAACTAGAGCAAAAGTGTATTGGCATTTCCTTTGTATTTTAATAAATGAAGTTTGCCTGAAGAGAGTCACACAGCTCCACTGGTCCGCTTTACAGACCAGTCAGTGGTGAAGCACTCCTTTAATCCCAGCCCTAGAGAGGAACATAAAACAGGAGGAGACAGTCTTGAGGCACGGTCTCATTCAGAGATTCCTGGAGGCAGGATTGCCATTTCTGATTGAGGTAGAGGTAAGAGCCAGTGGCCGGCTGTTTTGCTTTCCTGACTTCCAGGTTGAACCCCAATTTCTCTGAGTTTTTATTAATCGTGCTTCACAAAAGTTCTAAATTATGAACATTCTGCGGCAGAGGAGCAGAGCGTCTGTCGTTATTCCGAAAACATTCACATCTGAGGAAAGCGTAACTGAAGGGCTTTTTAAAGTCAGAGAATTGCTAGAATGGACGAATAAACATGAAGGCTAATTTTTTTTTTGTTTTGTTTTTAACTTGATCACATCTGGAATCAAGAAAAACCCAAGGAGCTGGGCACATCTGTGAAATATTGAAATGCTGAATCATCTGAGGTTGTGGAAAGGACATGCAAGCAGGAAGCTTTTGCCTTTTTCCAGTTTTTCCTCACCCTCACCAGAGCGGTCCTGTATCCTGCTGCTGATTTGCTAATATTAAAACCTCTTTCTCTGGGATTCCAACACAGACTGAAGACCAGTAGAGACATCCAGCCTCCCGGACTGAACAACTAGATTCTTGGCCTTTCATTTCGGAGATTGACTGTCACTGTTGGACTAGCTGCACCACTGCCTGTGAATCACCCTAATAAATTCCCTGTTAATTTTCATAATACATATATTTAATATATTCATTCTACTAGTTCTGTTCCTATAGAAAACCCTGAATAATACAATAGGAAAAATTTAAGCCACAGAAAAGAAATGCCATAATGTTACTGGAAGCTATACGCCAGCTGCTCAGTTTCCACCGCAGTCTATTCTTTAGGCTGCCAGTGCCTTCCCATCTGTTATTCTTGGTTATTTTTTTTTTTCAAGGTTATCTTTTCAATGAAACATTCTGAAGTTAGGAAACTTTTTTATTTGTTACTTCTTTAGGTCAGAATGTAAATGCAGGTATTACTGAACTTCTTGTAGGCTAACTGGTTTTGTTTGGGGTAAAGAGGACTAGACTATCCATAGCTACTTAAGTTCTCAGGTTCAAGTTCTGAAGATAATACATGATTTCAAAGAGCCAAGGAGGTTGATATAAACAGCAGGAAGGAGGGCCAGTAGGAACAAATGCTAGCGGGCGCCCAACCATACATTTCCAGAGTTGAAGGTCACTTTCCTTAGATCTTGCGAGTTTACTCAGCAAAGATGAAGTGTCTATTAGACTGGGATGCATGGCAGCCAAAGTCCAGAAAGTTCTGCCGCTGAAATCCTGAGGATTTCTAGTGCTGGGATGAGTAAGAGGACGCTGAAGTCAGGGGCTAGGAGTCCAAGTCTAAAAACCTCAGTAGCGGGCGGGAAGGCGCAACCTGTGGGCCCAGGCAGGCCGAGAAAGGCTCCAGGTTGGGAACGCAGACAGAACGGAGGCGCCCAGGGCAGCAGGCTCCGGCTGGGGGCTGCGCCCGCGCCGGGGGCGCCCGACGTGGTGTGGCCGCGGGCGGGGGCGGGGCCAGGATGTGGGCGTGGCCTGGCGCCGTCTGGCGGTGGGGGCCTGCACGAGGCACGCCCCCTCCCCTACGCCGGGGGCCTCCCCGCGCGGTGCACGTCCGCGTCCCGCGCCTCCGCCTCCTCGCTCGCTCCTTCCCGCCCTCCCCGCAGCTCCGGCCGAGCCGGCTTATTCCCCCCCCCCCCAGTCTCTCATGAATATTGAGCGGCCCCTGTTGTATTTCCCGAGCTCCATTGCGGAAGCCGAGGCTCGCCATATTGTGCGGCGGCGCCGGCGGTTGATCCTCGAGTCTCGCTCCGGCCGCGGCCAACGGAGCCCCGGGTTGGGGCAGAAGCCGGTGAGCGGGGCGGACGGGACGGCGAGGGGTGCGAGGGCGGGGGGCGGCGGCAGGCAGCGGGGACGCGGGGCTGGCTGAGGCCCGAGCGGCGGCGGGGCTGGGGGTGTGTGTGTGTGTGTCCGCGGGCCGCGAGGAGCCGTGAGGCGATGGCGCCGCCGCCCCCGGTCGCTCGCTCGCTCGCTCGCTCGGCCGCTCGCGGCCCGCCCGGGAGGGCTCATTGTTCGCGACCCGTGAGCACCGGGCTGGCGAGGCGTCGGGAGTCCTTCCCGTGGAGCGCGTTGGCGCCGCCGTCGGCTTACGGCTGCTGGGGGCCTCACGGGCGGCTCCGGAGTGACACGCGAACTTCCCCCCGGGCTTCCCCGCGGGACCGGGAGGTCCTCGCCGTGGGGGCGGGGCGGGGCGCCTGGGGTAGACAACCCTCCTGCCTTCGGTACCCAAGATCTGGTCCCCGGCCCCACATTCCTGGAGAGCCGCTCCCTGCTCCGGAGTATCTGTTGCTGCCTCGGAGAGCCGCGGGCTCACCCCCGAGGTGGCGTTGGGGGAGGGGGCGGCTCGGTCTGTTCTGGCAGCTTCGCGTTTTGAACCCGGGACGTTAGTGCCGAAATCCTTGATTCCCTGTCGACTCCCCAGCCCCGGTCCTAGTGGTTAGGATCATTTCCCTGCTACAGAAGTCGTCTTCGCATTCGCAGAGATACTATTGGTAAAAAAACAAATCGGTCTTGCAAACTTTGAGGTTCATTCCGATTATTTTGCCCACTAAAATAACCGGGTCATGTCCCCCAATCTCCTTCGGGTGTCTTAAGAGACTGTCGGAAGTTTGTATGCTTTGTAACGTGTTGTGAAGATGTCAGACTTCTATGCGGTGCGTGAAAAGTCTTAGATGTGCATTAAGCATTTTTTAGTACTATGCGGTTCTTTTGAAATAAAAAAAAGGAGGCATAGTGTCAGTAATTGAAGCTGATCATTTAATTAAAAGCACCATGGGCCGTTTGCATTAAATTATTTTTTGTAGTTCCGAGATAATCAACCAGAGTGCTTAGTGGACTTGGTAGTTAATGTTTTTAATTGTTGAATATTATAATAATTCAGATTGATAGCAACCCATTCTATAAGCTGGCTTCTTAACTCCATATGTAACTTAAGGCAATCCTCCTGTTTCACCTTTCCAAGTGTTGAGATTACACATTCAATACCTCAATTTATATTTTGTGTCTTAAATTGAAATTTGATCCTTTGATATAAAGAACTCAAATGGCAGCAATATTACTCCTGGATATACCTCTTTGCCCTCTGAAGTTTGTACTTGTCATAACCAACAGGTATCTTTAGTGAAGTCTTGATGGGACACATAACCAATTATTTAGGAAAATTACTGAAAAGTATGTAACATTCCTTTTTCTAGGGGTACCACAGCAAATATGACTTTTTACTTTTTCCAAGTTTTCTTTAATAATTTCTAAATCACCTTTGTGGAATGCACACTTGACATTAGTTATAGATGGAGAATGTAGACACGCATCTGTAACCTAGTCTTCAGGAGTGGAGACAAGGGTGTTCCAGAGTTCAAGGTCATCCCTGGCTACCTAAAGCCCAGGGTGGGATCCAAGAGACTGCCTCGACAACCAAGCAAGCAAAGACCAAACCTCTAAAAGGAGCTGTTAGGAAGGATAATTGGCTGGGTCTTGCCAGTCTTTATATTTGAAAATAAATAAGATAATGGTCCTCAAATTTGCTGCACAGAAAGCCTCAAATTAGAACAAGTCATATAACAGATAGTTCAGGCATGCCAAATACTGGGAATTTAGTGGGCTTTGTTATTCTTGTTTATTTTATTATTTTTTTCTGTGTATCATTCAAGACAGTGCATATGTAGAGTATATAGAAATATAGACCAAGTCAGCAAACATGTTTGAATCTCATTAGTCTGTCACTGGTCGTAGGTTTCTGATGTCAGACCTATACTCTTTAATCTGACTTACTCAAGATTTGTGTTCATATTATGCAGTTTGGGAATAAAGGTGATGCATGCCTAATGAGTAATATATAACTAGATGTTTCAGGGACAGTTTAATCTCTATATATTAGCAAAGAAGCATAAGTCCTTCTAGCAAGAGAAATGAGTACACATTAAAATGTACTTTAAGTGGGGCTGTAACGGCACACACCTTTAATCCCAGCACTTGGGAGGCAGGGGCAGTCAAATATCTGGGTTCAAGGCTAGCCTGGTCTGGTCTACTGAGGCTGTCTAGGACAACCAGGGCTATCCAGAGGAAAAAAAGGACTTTGTTAAATTATGGTAATGCTTCTAGTATGACTTAAAAAGACTTCACCTCATAGTTTGAAATGACTCGTTTTCTTGAATTCTGGAGAAATGAAAAATGTATCATAGTTTGAGGTGGGATCTCCTTGGATTCCTGGAAGTCCTGCTGGGGCTGCAGGTCTGACGGTATAGCTAGAGTGTTGGTACTTTCTGGGTCAGTCAGCAGCACTTCCCTTCCACTAGCTTTACCACCCAGTTACATACCCAGCCCCAGTTTGTAATCTAGAGAGGAAGAATGCTTGAGATCGTGGACACTCTCTGCAAACATACAAACCTGCTGATTGTTAACTAGTGTTACATAGCTTGAAATATAATCATATTTTAGTTGCTTGATTTCTTGCATTCATTTGTTTGAAATTTTAGTAGTTTATAGACCATTAACTTGCATTTGAGTAGGAGTAGTTTGAGTATAAAGGCACCTTAGCACTCAGTCCATTTTCTCTGTCTGTCTCTTTCTCTTTATGGTTTTTCGAGACAGGGTTTCTCTTTAGCTTTGTAGCCTGTCCTGGAACTTGCTCTGTAGACCTGACTTGCCTCAAACTCACAGAGATCCTCCTGCCTCTGCCTCCTGAGTGCTGGGATTAAAGGTATGTGCCACCACTCCCTGACCAGTTCATTTTCTAAAGGTCCTTATTCCCAGCATTCATGAGTGCCCAACTTGTTGCCTAGGCCACATACATTCAGGATAGCTAAGAATGGGACCCAACAAGTTTGTAGATGACAGCATCTTGTCACAATGTCAAAAGGTTGGACACTCAGTTGGATGGAATGGTGCATGCCTTTAATTCTAGCACTTAAGTAGTCTGAGTTCCAGGCCAGCCTGGACTACATAGTGAGACCCAGTCTCCCAAGGGGGAAAAATACTGGACACTTGTGGATCTGGATTCTGTGGGTCTTTGTTAGTTCAAGAACTACCTCCATCAGGTGTGTATAGTTTGGTTTCACATAGATGTTTTGACTTTGTAATGAGACCCATTAATTAGAAATTAGCTGTACTTTTGTTCACAGGCAGTAGGTAGCTAGATACTGAGTCCTTGACTGTCTGTGGGTGTTCTGTTACCAGTTTTGTTCTGAGTAGAGAAACTCCACTAGAATTCTTTTTTAAAGCTTTGTGGGTATTTGGCAGCTAAGTGGATGGGTATGATGGGTAGGTAGTTTGTCTGATTAGATGTTGAGCTGCTTTGTGCCACCAGAAGTTCCAAAGAAAGATTCCTGTGTCTTCACACATGTTGAGAATGAATTGCTTCTACATAGCTGCCATTTGTTAAAATTTTAAAAGTTAGTTTATGTGTATTAAATAGTGAGAAATCGCTTTAAAAGTTAACTTTAGTTGAAATATTTAGTGAAGGCATGCTAACTAAGTGGTAAGTAGCAGGCAGATTAAAAAATGTCTTAGGGGTTTCTCTTGTTTGCTTTTAACATGTGTTGCTTAGGAGCTCTTTTGAAAGAAGCTTTTTTTTCTATGTTGTAGAGTGGAGTTGTGATTTTATTTTATTTTATTTTTGAGAAAGGTCTCACTGTGTAGCCCTGGCTGGCCTGGAACTCCCAGAGATCCATTTGCGTTTTCCTCCTGAGTGCTGGGAATGAAGGGCTGGGCCACCATGCCCATCCTAGTGGTGGAGTTTTGTTTTGTTTTGTTTTTATAATGAAGAAATTAGAATTCAAAGTTAGTGTGTAAAATTTAAAAATTATGCTTGGAGCCAGGAGCATAGTTAAGCCGTGGGGATTGTGTTTAGCGTGTAGAACTCAGATTTAACCCCAGCACTGAGAAAACCAGCTTGAAAGTGGTAAATTCAGGCTTGCTTTAGTGCTGGATCTAATCGTTAGTTTTTTTCCTTGAATGATAGGGGCATATCTGGACCAGATTGGCAGCAAAAAGAAACCAAACAACCCCCCCACATGTAGCAGCCTTCCCTCCCACTTAGATTGAGAACAGTGGAGTGTAGATCAACTCCCACCTTGTCAGCAGTCTGCCTGTGCTGTAGTAAAGAATGGAGTATGTTTGAACTGTCCTCACTTTTTATTTCTTCTTTATTCCAAAGCTGGATGGCTTGGATTACAAACAAAAGTTGAGTGACTTTTTTGTTTCTTCTTAACAGAAACAAATGACTTGATTTCAAGTTAGCCTTTTTTTTTTTTTGTGGATTTTCGAGAAACTCCGTAGCTTTTGGTTCCTGTCCTGGAACTAGCTGGAACTAGACCAGGCTGGCCTTGAACTCACAGAAATCTGTCTGCCTCTGCCTCCCGAGTGCTGGGATTAAAGGCATGCGCCACCACCGCCCGCTTCAAGTTAGCCTTTTTAAAATGGATTTTATAAAATAATCTCATTTATTGAGGCAGCAAGGTATCTCAGATGACAGCAGTTAGAGTCACTGGGTCTAGAGGACTGGAGTGCTCAGCAGTTAAGAGCACTGGCTTCTCTTCCAGAAGACCACAGTTGGATTTGGACTCCCAGATTCACAGGGTGTATCATAACAAGGTGTAGCTCCAATCCCAGCAGATTTGATGCTCCGTCTAGCTTCTGCCAGCACTATATGCATATATACACATACACATAGGGAAAACATCCATCTACATATATACTAAGTCTCAGTAAAGAATACTAGCTTCAGTAAGAACAACATATTTAATATTAGGAAGTTGGTTAGATGGTTATAAAAGCGAAGGAAATGTTAATAGCAGTTAAACCTTATAAGGTTTAAGAAGAGGGTCCATGCCGGGCGGTGGTGGCGCATGCCTTTAATCCCAGCACTCGGGAGGCAGAGGCAGGCGGATCTCTGTGAGTTCGAGGACCAGCCTGGTCTACAAGAGCTAGTTCCAGGACAGGCTCCAAAAAAACCACAGAGAAACCCTGTCTTGAAAAACCAAAAAAAAAAAAAAAAGAAGAGGGTCCATGAAAATGGAATTGTAGAGGTCAGCTGTTTACAGAAAGGTGTGTGATGGCTGGTTCTGGAAGTACCAAAGGACGCAGTTTCTGCCACTGCGGCCAGGGCCGGACTACAGTTTCAACTTAACTGCAGCCTTTTAAAAAGAGACCCATTCCTGTTTTCCAGTCACCATTCTCCTACCTTTAGTAGCAAAACTTAGCAGAAACCCTCCTGACAGAGGAACCATGAAATTTGGGTGAAGAATTTTACTTTGTCTCCATACACTGGTTTAGGAGGGTGGTTTAGAATTGACAGTGAATAAAAGACCTGCACAATGGCACATGATAAAATACAGTAATTTTAATAGGAAAACTCTGCCTTATCTTCTCTTTCAAAAAACATTCATCATTTTTTGTTGTGCCAGACTATTTTGCTAGGAATTAGAAATAGAAAAATACATTAAAGGGCTCTGTCCTTAAGGGGAATTGACAAACCACTGTATGGTGTGTTAAATGCAGTAACAGATGAGTGATGTGTTTTGGGAGCCCAGAGGATGGGAGCAGCCAGCTTCCTGTTCCTCTCCTTAGCTAAGCTTAATGACTAGCATTGTTTTTATCCTATGTTCAGATCAAATTCACCTTTATTTTCTTTTTGTGTCTGTTGCCTCGTATGAAAGCTGTTTTGGTGAGCATTCTCAATTTTGTCACATAATTAAGTATTTTGTACCTTATCCATTGAAATTGTAAACACTTGTTTCCTTATACTTTAAGTCTTGTACTGTGTATATAGGTGTTTCCAGGATTTTTTAGTGGATAATGGGAATAAGCTGTTGGAGACATGTTTCCTCCTTCCTAGATCATTCAAGAATAGTTTAGTTTTTCTGGATGTAAGAGTTCACTTTAGTTCATTGAAAACAGTTATAACACTGGCAAATGATAGAAAAGCAACTTTAGATTTCTGATTTTAGAACTAGGAAATATTTTTTAATGCCCCCCTCAAAAGACTTTTTAAAACCTCTTTCTTAATGCTATTTCTGAAAGAGAAAACAAGTTCCTCGTTTGTTTTGACAGATTTTATCAATTCTCACTTCTTCCTTCATTGTATTGGTGACTATTACTAGTTGGCTACTGTGAAATGTGTAGATCCTATATAGTACTTTGCTTTGATTTTTCCGCTGGTTTCTTCCGCCACACACATACCATATTGATTTAAAACTAATTGTTTATTTTTTAAAATACGTATATCTCCATGTCAGTAATTGCATTAAGCTCTCACTATTTACACTGTTTTCTATGCGGAATTTAATTTAGCACATGAGGGCTGTCTTGGAACTCAGCCAGATGTCTTCTCGAAGGCTTACTATATATTACTGAAAGGGTAGTGTGTGTAGTAGAAGGGAGCTTCAAAGTTGGCAGTAAGAAACTTGATTTGTAGGGCTAGGGTTCCAGCTCAGGGTAGTGCTCGCCTCCTTTGCCTAAGGCCCTAGGCTCAACCCCCAGCCAACTCTTAGAAAAGGCGGTGAAGGGAGAGGCTTACTTACTTGGTTTCTAGGTCTGACTCCAACTACAAGCAGATCTTGGGTGTTCTGAGTGTGTTTGTGTATTCTTGTGTCTATATGCCAGTCCATTTGACCTGATGATTAATCATTTGTAAAGATGATAAGAGATAATGACTTTTGAAAAAAAGTTAAAAAAGCCAATTGTAAGAAAAGAGAGATCCATTTATCTGTGGCTTATACCCTATCTTGGTGTTAACTTTGACTAAAGTTTATTTATTTTTGTTTTGTTTTTTTGAGACAGGGTTTCTCTAGTTTTGGAGCCTGTCCTGGAACTTGCTGTGCAGATCAGGCTGGCCTTGAACTCACAGAGATTCACCTGCCTGGCAAGGGCTGGGATTAGAGGCAATGACTGAAGGTTAAATTTCCATATTTGATAGACAGTTGTAAGGATTGAACAGGAAGGGGAGGAATTGTAGATATACTGTGTTGATGATGCTTTTTTTTTCCTCAGAGGTGAGGGTTCTTCATCAGATTCTTAGTGGGAGCTACAGACAGAGAACATTAAGAATGTTGGGTTTGCAGGATTTTTTGTTAAGAAGTGGAGGGAGATGGTGGTGATTTCGGCACCGAGGAATGCTGTGGCAGGAATAGCTTCAATTTGAACCACCATTGTCCCTGCCCCCTCCCAAGTTGAAGAGTGAAAACTCTAGTGTCCAAAGACCATGCTACTGCGTTATTGTAGCCTTTTTCTCCCCTGGACTGTCCAGGAGTAGTCCCACCCTAGCCTTTCCTCTTTGAAGTGGTCTCACCAAATCGCTCAGATTTCTTTTGAGCTCACTTCAGCCTGAGGACTGGGATTACAGGTCTGTCCAGTTTTGTATATGAATTTTTCTTTTTAAAGATTTACTTTTATTCTGTGTGTATGATTGCTTTTGCCTACATGTAGATATGTGTACCATGTGCATGCCTAGTACTTAAGGAACTGAGGTTAATTGTGAACTACTTGTGACTTCTTCACTTCTGAGCTATTGTTTAAGCTCCCATAAATATGGTATATTGTGTATAGTTTTCTCTTAGTTTTGTTTGTTTATGGTTTGTTAGTTTTTAAAAAGGAGCCTGACTATGCACCCCTGGGTCCTGGCTGTCCTGGAACTCTGTAGATAGAGCAGGGTGGTCTTGAATTCACAGAGATTCACCTGCCTCTGGGTTTATAAAAGCCTGGGCTGGGGCTGTTAGTCATTGGGAGGCCTTAAAGGTGTGCATCACCACACCAGATTTAACTCTGTCAAGATCACAAAACTTCTGGCAGTGGTGGCTCACTTGGTGAACCATCTGAGCATTTGGGAGGTAGAGGGAGGCGGATCTCTGAGTTTGAGGCCAGCATGGTCTCCAGAGCAAATTCTATGACAGCCACAACAGTTATACCGAGAAACTCTTTCTAAAGAGGGAGAGGGATTGCAAAACATCTCTGGACATTGTAGGCTAGTCTGGATTACCTAGTAAAATTCTTTGCTAAAAAATTAAAGTAGAAGGAAAAAAAGTTTATAAAAGCATGGGCTGGAGCTGTTCGTCATTGGGAGGTCTCTTGCCTTACGTGCATCGGGGTTCTGTCCTTGTAGCAGCACCAACACACGCCTGATGGTTAAACAGCTTTGCTTTAGTAGGTAGGCATCACAAAGTGTAAACATATATACGTGGTACACGTACTCTAATGGAACTTCTTTCAGTTTTTCCACATTACTTTAAGACAGCAATTCTCAACCTGTGGGTCGCATATCAGAAATCCTGCATGTCAGATATTTCCATTCATAACAGTAGCAAAATTATAGTTAGGAAGTAGCAATGAAATAATTTTATGGTTGGGGTTACCACATGTGAGAAACTGTATTAAAGGTCGCAGCATTAGGAAAAAGGTTCGAAACACCATTTCATAGACGTTTAGACCTATGGATTCATTTACTTAAAGTCACAATTTCAGTTTACCAACCATGAGAATTTTTTTCCTGCTTTTGTGAGCTTTGATAAACCGCAGATTTTTGGATTTTTGTTCTTAACTGTTTTGGTTTTTTTTTTATGCTTCCTCTTATAAGCATGTGGGTTTTATCTGGCCTTTACAACTTGGAGCTCCTTTTGCTAAATGAACATTGCTGCTATTTTGAGACAGGATCATAGTCAGTAGTTCATGTTGGTCTGTAACTTGTGTAGCCCAGGCTGGCCTCAAACTCAAGATGCTTGTTATTTTTAGTGATTTTTTTTTTAAAAAAGAATCCCTTCTTGCAGCAAATATTTATGCTAATAGCATTAGTACCATGGCAGTCCTGTTGGGTGTGGTGGTTAGGACAAGGACTGAATCATGCCTCTGAAGATTACCGTGAGTGATGTTATTAAACATCTCTTTCTTATTTATTAAGTGAAGTCAGTAATTGTATTTACTTCATGAAACTCTCAGAATTAAATGGGATTTCAGATAAAGTGGTAAGCAGTGTAAATAAATATTACCTATAACAATTGCCTATAACCCATGCTGGCTTCTGAACTTTAGATCCTTCTGACTCAGCCTCCTGAGTGCAGGGATTACAGGCCATATTTGGTTTACTTGGTAGCAGCATTATTCCCTAGACTGAGAGTAAGATATTAAAAATATGACTTTTCTCTTTCCAAAAGGGCTATTTTTCCCTTTAGTTTTTTTTTTGTTTTTTTTTTTTTTTGTTTTTTTTTTTTAATTCAAAGAGTTTTTTAGGTTCCATTGTTGGTGGTGGTTTTTCGAGATATAGGGTTTGAGGTCCAGACTGACCTCAGATTCAGAGGTCTACTTCCTCCTGCCTCACAAGTGCTGGTATTAAAGGCACGAACCACCACACCTGGCTTCGGTTATTCTCTTGTTACAAATACAACTTTCTACAAGGAACTCCATCTTTATTTAGCCCAGGTTGGCCTTGAATTTAATATGTAGCTAGAGCTGCTCTTAAACTCCTTTTCCTCCTTCCCCTCCCTCCCCTGCTCTTTGATTGTAGGTGTGAACCACTATGTTTGGCTTCTGAGTGTAGATTAATGTGTTGTTTGCTTCTTTTTGGCTTGCTTTGGAAAGAAAAGATGGATGGTAAAGGTTGTAATAATGGTTAGTGTATTGAAGCTGAACAAGGCTGTTAAAGGTATATTCATTATATCAGCTTAGGAGAATGAGGCAAATTCTGTTCCTTAGAGCATTAAAAATGCTTCTGGGGCTACTTAATATAAATTTATAAATAAGGAAACTAGATCTTCAGCTAAAGTGTTTAGCCTTAGTTCACCCTAGAACTGAAGCTGGGCTCTTTCCATTAGCATGGAAAGTTTGTCCTTGCTCCTATTTCAGTAACCAGTATTCCTGTTATCAGATTGTCTCCACCTTGTGGCAGCAGCATTTTACAAAGCTGAAAACTGCTTTTGAGGGAGAGGCGGGAGAGGGAGGAGAGGTGTTTTTTATTAGCATTTATCTAATTATTAGTGTGAGTGAACCCCCTTTTTATTATTATTGTATATCTTTGGAGAAATATCTGTATATCAGTTATTTGCCTATTTTTAAAAAATAGCTATTCGTTTTATTGCTTTTAGTTTTTGTTCTTTAATGTATCCTATATCCTAGACGTTAATCCTTTACCAGATACTTTCCAAATGTTTTCTTACATTTTGTAGGCTACTTTTTCTTTCATTCTTGACAGCATTCTTCTGTGATTTTGATACCCCACAGTATTGCAGAATTCAGTGTCAGAGATAGTTTGTGTATAGTAAGATTTGGGTCCAGCATCATTTGTCTGCGCATGGGTACCTGAATATTCTCAGTATTTGTTGAAAAGATTAATTTCTCCCTTCCCCATTTGAATAATCTTGGCTCCAAGACTGTGAGCTATTTCTCCAACCCACATCATTTTGAGAAATGTAGGTTCATGCTAAATTTTAAACACAAATTCTTTTTTTTCCTTTCTCAACATTATATTGATTATTCTAGGTTTCTTGAGATTCTGTATGAATTTTGAGATGGGCTTTTATGATTCTTTTTAATGATGTTTTTATTTATTCATTATACTTATTTATATGTATGTGTGTGAGCCTTTATGCAGGTGCTCTTTGAGGCCAGAGGTGTCAGATCCCTTGGAATTAGTGGTATAGGTGGTTGTGAACTGCCTGATGGTTCTGGGTACTGAGGTCTGCCAGAGCAGTGAGCACTCATGACTGCTAAGCCATCTTTCCAGTCCTGAACTTTGTGATTATTTATTTATCTATCTGTTTATGTGTTTATTTTGGAGGGGAAGGTGCTCACTGAGGTCTTGAAAGATTGCATTGTATAGTGCCAGCGAATGGTGGCACACATCTTTAGTCCCAGGACTTGGGAGACAGAAGCAGAGAATCTATCTCTGTTAGTTCAAGGCCATCCTGGGTTACCTGAGATTGAACCTGTCTACAAAAGAAACAGCTCACACAAAGGTGATCCCAGCACTTGGGATTCCAATACTAGGGAGGTGGAGACAGGAGTGATATGGCTGGGCAGAGAGAATATAAGGCTTGAGGAGACAGGAGCTCATTGCAGTCTGAGGCAGAAGTTTTAAGGTGCAGTCTGAAGCAGTCAGTCTGAGGATTTGGTCGAGGTAAGAGGTCATTTTAGTGACTGGCTGCATTGCTTCTCTGATCTCTCAGCTTTCACCCCCTAATATTGACTCTGGGTTTTTATTAAGAACATTTAGAATTCAGGCTACAGTGTTTTGTTTGTTTGTTTGTTTGTTTGTTGAGACAGGGTTTTTCTTTGTAGCTCTGGCTATCTTAGAACTTGCTCTTTAGATCAGGCTGACCTCAAACTCAGAGATCCGCCTGTCTATGCTTCTTGAGCGCTGGGATTAAAGGTGTGTGCACCAACCACCAGGCTATACTTTATTGTTTTTCAAGACAGGGTTTCTCTGCAGTTTTGGAACCTGTCCTGGAACTAGCTCTTGTAGACCAGGTTGGCCTTGAACTCACAGAGATCTACCTGCCTCTGCCTCCCGAGCGTTGGGATTAAAGGTATGCATTACCACTGCCCGGCTTATACTTTTTTTTTAAATTTTTTTTTTTGGTGTTTTTTTTTGTTTTTGTTTTTGTTTTTTCTTTTTTTGTTTTTCGAGGCAGGGTTTCTCTGTAGCGTTTTGGTGCCTGTCCCGGAACTAGCTCTTGTAGACCAGGCTGGCCTCGAACTCAGAGATCCGCCTGCCTCTGCCTCCCAAGTGCTGGGATTAAAGGCGTGCGCCACCACCGCCCGGCTAAATTTTTTTTTAGTGATTTTGAAAGTATTGATTTTTGTTAGTGTTGCTTAAATTTATTTCTGAGTAATGCACCATTTAAAACTGGAAAATGAAATGGGTCATTGGGTAATATTTGTTACTGTGAACATCAGTGTACCTATGCATTAAAATGTCTCTGATGCCTCTAAGTGATATTTTGTAATGTATCTTTGTGTCTGTGTTTCACTGCTGACTGGAATAAAGTTTTCTGGTAGAAGACCATTATTTTTCTATGCTTAAAATTCAACCCAGGGCCTTATATTTGCTTGGCGAGTGCCCTGGATTATTGTGCATGTGTGTGAGCCTGTGTGTATGTGACTGTAATTGGAATTGTTTTATTTCCTTTTCATTTATTTTTTATTCTTAGTGTTTTGAATTTCTGTTCAACTGATTTTATTGGTTCAGTTTTTATAGTTCAGTGGAATTTTCACTTTTCTTCATATCAGATGATATCATCTGAACAGAATTACTTTCTGCTTTAGGTGCCTTTTATTTCTTGTCTCTTTAAATTTTTTTTTGTCTGCTTGGTTTTAGAACATCTACTAGTATGTTTAGAATAGAAATTTGCAAAAACACTATTTCCTGTTTTACCTTTAGCATTAGCACCTACACAGTCACAAGTTTGGGAGCCCTTTATTATTTTCTTCCGCATTTCCTATATGGTATATATTTTAACCATCCTTGGTTTTCCCCTATCCAGCTGATTGTTGCTAATAGCTCTAATACCATCATTTTTGTCTACTGGAATGTTAATGTTTGAGTGTTTTGATTAGGACTTCTGCCTTTCTTAAATTGTCTTCTACTTTGGCCAGTGTTTGTTTTGTTTTGCCTACACTGCCAGTCTCACCACATTATGTGCTACGGATCTTTCTTACGTGTAGGTTCTCTTAAAGTGCTCTGGTTTACATTTTCAACTTTGCTACCTGCTATTCTCCCTACCTCTTTTGATACAGTTCCTTTCCTTTTCTGTCTTTGCAGTAAGGTTGTCCTCAAACTCCTGATTTTCCTGCCTCAGCCTCACACACACTGGGATGGAAAGAGTACACTGTCATGCTGAGTTCTTGGCTCAGTTCATAATGAATGCCCTAGTATGTCCCACCTTGTCAGGTGCTGCTTTTGATTATTTTTGTTCTCTGGCCTTTCTTTCCTCACTTAGTTCTTAGTTACCCTTCTCCAAGGAGGACTCCATTCCTCTAGGGAGCTTTGTCGGATTTTTATTCCTCCCTTAATTCATGCCCTTGTGTTATTTATCAAGTTGTGTGAAAGCATACATTGGTGTTGTCCTGTCCATTAGCCAGTAAGTAGACGCCAGTAAGTGGACTATTGGAGCTTGTCATTTCCTATCACAGTGTAAGCCTCTACTGAAGGTTTACTCACTGTTCTTTATTATGACTCTGCTAAAAATATGGTTGGGTAAAGGGACCAAAATAAAATTAGATTGCAACTGAGATAGCTAGTACTGACCATTGCATGACCATTGTAGGTGTATCCTGAAACCACAGAGAAAGACAGAAGTGAGCCATCAATAATGTATCTTTGTGTAGAGGCTTAGCATTAGAGGAGAGGAGATAGGGTCTACATTTTAAATGAAACTTCCAAAGTCTTTATTATTTAATTATTTTTATTATCATTTATTTTCCTTTTAACAAATAATATTAAAGGGTCTATCAATTCTCTGAAAACAGGCCGGGTGGTGGAGGTACACACCTTTAATCCCAGCACTCGGGAGTCGGATCTCTGTGTTTGAGACCAGTTTGGTCTACAGAGTGAGTTCCAGGACAGCCAAGGTTACATAAAGAGACCCTGTCTTGGGAAAAACAAAGAAAAAGACAATTTAATACTGGATAATAAAGATTTGGAAAGGGGGCTGGAGAGATGGCTCAGAGGTTAAGAGCATTGCCTGCTCTTCCAAAGGTCCTGAGTTCAATTCCCAGCAACTACATGGTGGCTTACAACCATCTGTAATGAGGTCTGGTGCTCTCTTCTGGCCTGCAGGCATACACACAGACAGAATATTGTATATATAATAAGTAAATAAATATTTAAAATAAAATAAAATAAAATAAAGATTTGGAAAGTCGACCTGAATACTTTCTTCTCTGTGTTTCATAATGTGTAAAAGAAATACAATAATTAGGAATTCGTGATACTGCTTAAGAAGTACAGCTAAGGGGCTGGAGAGATGGCTCAGCGGTTAAGAGCATTGCCTGCTCTTCTAAAGGTCCTGAGTTCAATTCCCAGCAACCACATGGTGGCTCACAACCATCTGTAAGGAGGTCTGGTGCCCTCTTCCGGCCTGCAGGCATACATGCCAGATAGAATATTGTATACATAATAAATAATTTTTTTTAAAAAAGAAGTACAGCTAACGCAGTAGTAGTTCAGATGAGTGAGTGTTCCAGGTGTTAAGTACAATAAGCTTTTCAATAGAGAAGTGAAGAGCACCTTCTTTGTCTTTAGGAGTCTGCAGAGATTGGTGTCTGGCTTTAGATTACCGTGCTGAAGGTTGTATCTATGAGTGACAGTCACTGTAGGCAGGGTTACGATAGCACTTGGATGCGTACTTGGAAATTCTTATTCCCTGTGTAAATTTCTAAAACCTATCATCTGTATCTTGTAAGCAAACATTACTTTAATTATGGAAGAAATTGTTTGCTCATTTGCATGTTATAAAATACAATGAAAGAAGTAAAGGAAAAATTTAGAGATGGGAGAATGGATTTGAAGTGATCTTTATTTTGCTGTATTCAGGAAGAAGAACACTAACCATGGAATAAAAATGATGAATGTCTTGTTTTTTTTTTTTTGTTTTTTCGAGACAGGGTTTCTCTGTGGTTTTGGAGCCTGTCCTGGAACTAGCTCTTGTAGACCAGGCTGGTCTCGAACTCACAGAGATCCGCCTGCCTCTGCCTCCCAAGTGCTGGGATTAAAGGCGTGCGCCACCACCGCCCGGCTGATGAATGTCTTGTTAAAAATAGAGGAAGTTCTATGTTATTTTGTAGTGCTTAAAAGAGTATATCAGACTATTGAAGGAAACTGTAAATGGGATAATGTAGAAATGATATTTCCTGTTGTCTATTTCATAGTACAAAGCTAAAGAAAAGTAATCTTATGCTGGATAGTTTTAAGTGCTATTAGTGGAGAATCAGTTATATCATTGGTGTGTTAGTTTTTACAGGTGTTAGGAAAAATAAACCCCAAGTATATACATATTACATTCTCTGAAAGATATGTTACTTTGCTCAGAAAGAAGACCTTTGCATATATAATAAAATTAATAGTTTTGAAACAGTGGGCCTGGGAATGTCAGTACATGTTCTTAATAAGAATGGGCCGCTGAGAGATTAGAGCAACAGAAGAGAAAGCAGTGTGACCACAGAAACCAAGATTGAAATGATGTGGCCACACACCAAGGAATGCATTTACCCAAAGTTAAAAGCAATAGCAGATACTTCCATCAAGGCCCCACCTACCTCCTGATGCGCTTTATGCAATCCAAGATAGATACGAATGGGGCCAACACAAAATCAGAGATTTATAGATACAATTTTTTTTTTTTTTTTTTTGGTTTTTCGAGACAGGATTTCTCTGTGGTTTTGGAGCCTGTCCTGGAACTGGCTCTTGTAGACCAGGCTGGTCTCGAACTCACAGAGATCCGCCTGCCTCTGCCTCCCGAGTGCTGGGATTAAAGGCATGTGCCACCACCGCCCGGCTAATTTTAAAACTCAATTCTGCTGTTCTCCAGTGTGACTTTTGTAAGTGACAGTGTAAGCAGAGACTGCTTTTAACGTTTCCTGGCCTCTCAGATCTGAATAATCAATCACACAGAAACTATATTAATTACAACACTGTTTGGCCAATGACTCTAGCATATTCCTAGCTAGCTCTTACATCTCAAATGAACCCATTTCTATCAATCTGTGTATTGCCATGAGGCTTTGGCCTACCGGTAAGGTTCCTAAGGTTCTGGTGTGTCCTTCGGCAGCTACATGGCGTCTCTCTGACTCCACTTAGTTTTTCTTTGTATGTCTGTTCAGATTTCCTGCCTGACTTTGCTCTGCTAAGCCATTGGCCAAAGCAGCTTTATTCATTAACCAATGGTAATAAAACATATTCATAGCATACAGAGGGGAGTCCCACATCAGACATTGTCAAAAAGATAATATTCTTGTGAGAAAGAGTAACCCTGCCAACACCTTGATTTGTAGAACTTCTGGCTTCCAGACCTATGTGTATGAGAATAAATTATTGTCTTAAAGCACTAAATGTGTAATAATGTCTTACATCAGCAGTCATTCTTTTAAGTATAAATGAATGTTTCTAAATAACCTCATTTACTCAGGGTCTTTCTGTTTTAAAGGAAGTATGATTTATTGCTTACCTACTGAACTGTAGTTTTATTTCAGGTGCTGTAAATAGATTTCACAATTTAAGCACCTGGTAAACATTTGTAGGCATAAATACATAAGAATTTAGCTCAGAAAGCCGGGCGATGGTGGCGCACGCCTTTAATCCCAGCACTCGGGAGGCAGAGGCAGGCGGATCTCTGTGAGTTCGAGACCAGCCTGGTCTACAAGAGCTAGTTCCAGGACAGGCTCCAAAGCCACAGAGAAACCCTGTCTCGAAAAACCAAAAAAAAAAAAAAAAAAAAAAGAATTTAGCTCAGAATAGAATATAGTTTCTTTTTTGTTTTTTCGAAACAGGGTTTCTCTGTAGCTTTGAAGCCTGTCCTGGAACTAGCTCTTGTAGACCAGGCTGGCCTCGAACTCACAGAGATCAACCTACATCTGCCTCCCGAGTGCTGGGATTAGAGGCGTGTGCCACCACTGCCCAGCAAGTTTCTTTTAAAAAATACTTTATTCAGTGTGGAAGCTCCCTTGTTACATATTCTCCCTGCTCTAGTAAGAATATAGTATCAGCTCTTGCCTTCGCACCTTTGTTGTAGAAGTATATGCTTGAGGCTCTTATCACAGAACTGAGTTATCTATTTACTCTTTCAGCAAGAGGCAGGGTCTCCCTTCAGGCTGGTTTATTCAGAGTGTAACTAAAGGTTAAAGGTTATATGGTTTCTCTGTGCTGTTAGCCTAGTGTCCATTCTGTTGGGCAGCAACATACCTTTCCTATATATATTCTAATGTTCCTAAAAGATTGAGTTTGGAGGTTGAATCATTAGCCCAAGAAACATTTTAGAAGAATATCTAATGTGAAATATTAACTATAACTGTAACTATAACTGTTCCCTTTAACTTTCTAAATACTGCATTTAGTATTAAGCCACATACAGGCTGTTAACACAGAAGATGGATAAATCTGCCCTGATAACTTTTGTTTGTTATAGAGTAAGTCTCCAATTAGCAGCCTTGAGTCCACCTACCAATTTATTAATTTTTTTTTAAATCTTCATGGGCAGAGTCTCACAGGGCCCTGGCCAAATGTACAGTTTGCTGTGGAGTTCAAGGATGACCCTGTTGTGATCTTTTTTTCCTCCATTTCCTGAGTGCTGGGGGTACTGGATGGGTCGCAGTAGTGCTGGGGAATTGAACTCTGGGTTTTAATGAATTTTTTTTTTTTTTTTTTTTTTTTTTGGTTTTTCGAGACAGGGTTTCTCTGTGGTTTTGGAGCCTGTCCTGGAACTAGCTCTTGTAGACCAGGCTGGCCTCGAACTCCCAGAGATCCACCTGCCTCTGCCTCCCGAGTGCTGGGATTAAAGGCGTGCGCCACCACTGCCCGGCCGGTTTTAATGAATTTTAAGTAAGCATTTTGCCCCTCAGGTTACATCCTGAGCCCCTCGATGTAACCACTAAACCTTTTGAAGATTTAGTGTGGAGTTTTGATAAGTTGGGGGGGGTGTTAAATAACATTTTCCTGATCTTTTGCATGTCAGAGGGTGAAGAAATAATACTTCTTTAAATTGAAATACATAGAAAAGATGCTGTCTTTTGGTTTTATGGAACGTGCTGGGCACTTTATATGAACATTTTATTAAACTTTGCCAACGACCTTACAAAATATTGATTCCTATAGATTATTCCCCCCAAAGCTGTGGACGTGGCTGTGGCAGAGAATACTTGCCTAGTATTTGGGAAACCCTGGATTCTACTTTTGATACCACTTTAAAGGAGGGCCTGTGTGTTTTGGACATTGAGACGTCCATCTGTGACAACCATAACTAGTAACTGCTAGAGGTGGGAGGCAAAGTCAAGAGGGTTACCTGTGCCTTCTGTCTGCCTCATATATCATGTCATAAAGACCTCTCTAAAGGAGGCTCATTGTCCTTACTCTAGGATAATTTTGGCTTAGTAGATTTAATTTTTGTAACAAAATCTTGAGAACAAGTATATGCCCCTGTCAGAATTCTATATATTAGAATCTTGAGGGTTGAGTAGGAAATTGTTGGTTTTTTTTTCACATGAACTCTTGGCTTCATGTGAAATTCTCCTGTAGGCTTGATTGAAGCTTTTTACACCCTTCAGTGGGAATTTTTAACTTGTGATAGATTACAAATGCCTGTATATTTTTCTGTTTGTCAGGTATTATAAAAATGAACATTTATGTAGAAAAGTGGTGTTAGTGGTTAGGTTCATCAACTATGCAAGATTAACCCATAATGTAGTTGAATAAATACAAATCTAACTTTTCACTAAATGTGTTTTTAATTGGAAAACATTTAGTGAAATACTTAGTTTCTAAGGCAATGTTTCTCAGCCTTCCTAATGCTATGACCCTTTAATACAGTTCGTCGTGTTGTGGTGACCCACAACCATAAAATTATTTTCGTTGCTACTTTATAACTAATTTTGCTACCGTTAGGAATTGTAAATATCTGTGTTTTCTGTTGGTCTTAGGTGTGACCCTGTGAAAGGGTCCTTAGATCAAGTGGTTGAGAGCTGCTGTTCTAAGGGAAACATGGGAAGTTTTCATTTCTAATGTATTGTTGGCCCTAATGTGTGTTCATCTCCCACCCCCAGTTTAGGACCCAACTCAGAGCCCTATGTCTGTTGGGAAATTCCTCCCTTTCCTCTTCTCTCTTCTCATTAATTTGTTCAGGCTGCTTTGAGCTTAATTCAGTAGCCTAGTGAGGCTTTGCATTCAAAATTCTCCTGTCTCTCAGGCTTCTTGGTAGCTTGGATTATATGTCTGTATTCAGCTATTAGATGTACATTTGTTCAGAAAACATAAGTGTTTTCAAAAATCTGTTACTGCTCTTAATGCCTGAACTAAAGGATAGTAGGAACTGTCTTCTGTGTAATGATATGACAAACTTTTCATATTGTATTCATATTACCTTGAAAGAAGATGTAAGACTTGTAGAGTGGGAGCAGGTTAATTTACAGCAATGCTCAGCTCCCTTTTGTTTTAAGTCTTCCCCCAAAGCAGTGCAGTGAGAACTGATAATTTGGTAGACAAAGAACAGGTCCAATTCCTTCCCTAGAAAAGGGCGAATGGTTTTGATCTCTAACATAAACAGATTCTCAATGGAAGCAGAATGGATTCTTAATTTTTAGAATGTAATAGATGTTTCCAGGCAAGACAATTAGACAAGATTTAGGAATTATAGGGCTGGAGAGATGGCTCAGAGGTTAAGAGCACTGGCTGCTCTTCCAGAGGTCCTGAGTTCAATTCCCAGCAACCACATGGTGGCTCACAACCATCTGTAATGAGATCTGGCGCCCTCTTCTGGCGTGCAGGCATATATCGAGGCAGAATGTTGTATACATAATAAATAAATAAATCTTAAAAAAAAAGATTTAGGAATTATAATCACTCAAATGTGTGTAGTCTGGAATTTCATCTCTAGAGAACTTTTTTGTTAAGGATAGATTTTTTTTTCTCAGAAATCCCTGTCTAAAAATAAAAACATTTCTGTTTATTATTACATCTTTTCTCTGAGCCTCTTATTTTTTTCAGTGTCCAGTTTCTTCATCCAGTTTCTTCATTTGATAAGATAATACATTGATTAAAAAATAACTTAGGGATGTTTTTACACAGCTTCTGGAGTGGTTAAGGTAATGCTGACATGTGTTGTTTTGGTAACAGCAGTAATTTCAGTGGCTGTCTCCCACACAGCCTGCTTTAATTTGGTTGCACTGTTACCTAATTCCTTGGTTTATTGTTCCTGTTTATTCAGGTAATGCATTTCAGTGAAGTTACACGGGGATAGGAGGTGTTTTTGTCAGTGGGTAGTTTTTCAAGTTACAGTAGAAGAAAGAGTCATTCCCCACCCCCCAAGTATAATGTACTTTATTTTGTATTCAGCCTACTTTGCAGTAGCCTAATTTCTAGTAGTCTGATTTCTTTACATTCCGAGAGAAAAGTTGATATTAACTTAAGTGATTTGAGAAATACTGCTTTTTTTTTAAGTGGGGGTGATTTTTAGGTGGTTGGACTTTTAAATTTGCATGAATAGTGTCATTTTGTGCTACAGCTTTTATTATAAGTGTGTTATAGACATGTATAAATATATGATACGGTTAGTACCAATTAATGTATAGATTTTTGGTTCTATATACCAAGTTAAGGAGTAACTTAAGCTATTGTGTACTTGTTTCGTGTTGGTTGTACACCTGTGTGCAGGCCTAGTTAGAACCCAGTCGTACTCTCAGCGCCAACTATACTTGATAAGCAGAGTATAACAAGCAGCTGCTGAGTCAGCTTTTGCTTGCAAAAACTGAACCCTCTGCAATTCCTTCCCTGGCATGATGACTTTGGGCCAGATAAATGCCTTTCTTAAACTCTTTCTACCAGGTATTTAGTGATAAGAATACAGATGTAAACATCAAATTAAATGTCTAGCATACATTGGCAAACAGGCCCACTTCAAAAGGGAGGGATGAGAGGTTATCAAGGAAGAATTGGTTCAAAGCAAGACTATTTATTTAGTAGGGTAACATTAAATCCTATAGGCCCATGTCTAGCATCTAGGCATGTAGCATTGTTATTTGAGCTCCAAAGGTATTGGACAGGATAGGCTTTTCATTTGCATCCCATATGGTCTGATTCTTGGGCATGAGCTTCACTTGAGCTACCTGTAGCATTCTTTTGTAGATGTTCCATGTTCCTGGCAACTCCAGTATCCCAGGGTTTTATACATTGCCCATTGTGTATGTGGCTGCCTGCATGGATTCTGACCCTCCATTCATTGATTGCTTGACCTTCTAGGCCTTTCTTTGAAATCTTAGTGGAAGTCTCCATGACCTGGTAGTTTGGTACAAAGGCACAGTGAGGTATCAGGTATGTCACCAGCTGTACTTGTATCTTGGTTGGCTTAGACCAGTGGTTCTCAACCTTCCTAATGCTGTGGCCTTTAATGTAGTTCCTTATATTGTAGTCACCCCCAACCATAAAATTACATTTGTTGCTACTTCATAGCTGTAATTTTGCTACTACTTTGAATTGTTTTTTTAAAAATATTTATTTATTTATTTATTTATTTATTTATTTATTTATTTATTTATTATGTATACAATATTCTGTCTGTGTGTATGCCTGCAGGCCAGAAGAGGGCACCAGACCCCATTACAGATGGTTGTGAGCCATCATGTGGTTGCTGGAAATTGAACTCAGGACCTTTGGAAGAACAGACAATGCTCTTAACCTCTGAGCCATCTCTCCAGCCCCTACTGCTTTGAATTGTAGTATAAATATCTGTGTTTTCTGACAGTCTTAGATCCCTGTGAAAGGATCCTTTGACACCACCCCCCCCAAAAAGGAATTGTTACCCACAGGTTGAGACCCATTGCCTTAGACATGGCTACAAGTGGACTCAAGTACTAAGGCTTCTGAACCATGAAAATTAATTCTGTTGTTTTCCTTGTTGGAGTATGGCACTATAGAGTCTCCCCAAGGGAAAAACCTTTCAAATGTTATAGTTTTGCATCCTGGAGCCTGCACTGAGTAGGTAGGCTTTGCCAGTTCCTGAGATGCTCCTAAGGTTATCTTTTCTACTATTCCAGAGTAGCATGCTTGTGACTTAAAAGGATAAAATCTCAAATAAAACGCCCCATTTCTGTCCCTGCAGGTCTTGCTGTGTAGACCAGGCTGACTTCGAATTTGCTGCTGCCTCCCTCACGCCCTTTATTTTATTTATTTATTTGGAAAAAGAGTTCCACTGACTTGAAACTTGATGTGTAGACTAGGCTCGAGAGGTCCATCTGCCTCTGCCTCCCCAGTGGTGGGATTAAAGGTGTGCCCCACCGCTGCCTGGTTTGTAATCTTGTTTACTTTTTATTTATTTTGGTTTTTTTCAAATGAGCTTTCTCTGTGTAGCTCTGACTGGTCTGGAACTCATTCTATAGACCAGGCTGGCCTTGAATTTGGAGATCTGCTTGTCTCTGTCTCCCAAGTGCTGGGATTAAAGTTGTGCACCACCATCATCAACATAATCTTTTTTAAGTTTTAAATCTATTGTGTGTGTTTGCATATGTACATTGTCACTGTGGCAGGTGTGAAAAACAAGCTGTGGAACTCACCCTCTCCACTTTGTCCCAGGGCTTGAACTGGGTTGTCAGGCTTAGTGGCTGCCTACTGAATCGTTTCCCTGGCTCCGAATTTTTTTTTTTTTTTTTTTTAACCTGGCTCCGAATTTGCAGATTTTCTTCTCTCTGCTGGGATTGTAGGTAAGAGCCAGCCTGGCTCATGAGCCTTTCTTTTCCACATCTTTTATTCACTCATTTTCAGGGCAGACTGCATGTTTGACAAATCTTTTTCTTCTGCCTTTGGCTTCTGTCATTATAAACTCAGCTAAAAAGTGGCCAGCAGTAATAAATGCTGAATGCTGTATGCTGTTGTGCCCTGAAAATTTCCCTGCTGTTGCAGGAGAGAGCTGCTTGTTGTTCCTGGCCATTTAGCCCCGAAATAATCACACAGAAACTATATTAATTAAAACACTGCTTGGCCCATTAGCTCTAGCTTCTTATTGGCCAACTCTTACATCTTAATTTAACTCATTTCTATTAATCTGTGTATCGCCACATGGCAGTGGCTTACCGGCAAAGTTTCAGCATGTCTGACTCTGGCGGCTCCCTGACTCTGCCTTCTTCCTCCCAGCATTCAGTTTCATCTCCCCCCCCCTTACCTAAGTTCTGCCCTATCAACAGGCCAAGGCAGTTTCTTTATTCATTAATGGTAATCACAGCACACAGAGGGGACTCCCACATCACCCTGCTAACTTAATTAGCTTGTCACTGTTTTTTTTTAAAAAAATATTTATTTATTTATTATGTATACAATATTCTGTCTATGTGTATGCCTGCAGGCCAGAAGAGGGCACTAGATCCCTCTACAGATGGTTGTGAGCCACCATGTGGTTGCTGGGAATTGAACTCAAGACCTTTGGAAGAGCAGGCAATGCTCTTAACCTCTGAGCCATCTCTCCAGCCCTAGCTTGTCACTGTTAAACTTTACCTTTAATAAAGCATAAACATGCCGGGTGATGGTGGGGCACACCTTTGATCCCTGAACTCAGGAAGCAGAGGCAGGTGGATCTCTGAGTTCGAGGACAGATTGGTCAACATCGTACCAGGACAGCTCAACTCCCTCTGGTGTACATAGGGAATTCCAAGACAGACAGGGCTATACAGAGAAACCTAGCCTTGTCTGTCTGTCTGTCTGTGTCTGTCTGGAAAAGGCAATAAGTAAGTTTAAACACAGAGACATTGTAGACAACATCCTGGTGAGAATGTAACATGAGTGGTCTCTAGTTTGAAACTTCATAAGCTTCACCTTTGCTCTTTGCATTCCTGTTGGTGTTAGGAACTTTTTAGTTCCTATCAAATAAGTAAATCTGCTTATATTTTTCTTTGCTCATTGCTGTACACGTTTCCTAAGTAGCTTCTCTAAACTTTTCCAGAATTCTTCTACAAACAAGTTCCAAGGTGCTAAATAATCTTTTGACCACGGTTTCTCACCACAATGACCTGCTTCCTTGGTACCAAATTTCTGTATTAGTTGTGTGTCATCTGTGAAAATGAAGCAGGAAGGATTTACTACTCATGGTTGCAGAAGTGTGTCAGCTGTCATGGGTATGGCAGAGTAGAGCCACGCTTACCATGACAGTTATGAACCAGAGACCATCTTTTCTTTAAGCCTTTATTCCTAGTTTCTTTGTCCCTCTGAGAGCTTCCAAAAGTGCAAGCCATTTGTCCTTTCCTTAGTGTTCTGTAAATTATAGACTTTCTTTGCTTCCTTCATACCCCATGTCACAAAAAACCAAAAATAAATAAAATTGAAAGCACTTGTGCTCCTTTTTGACAGAACCCATTTCTAGGTAAAGATAAGTAACTTCAGAGAAAAATCCTGGCCTGTATTCTGTATTTGCTATTTCCCAAATATTCTCAGTTGGAGTAGGAAGGTCCTATATTTTATGACCGACCTTCCTTCCTTCCTTCCTTCCTTCCTTCCTTCCTTCCTTCCTTCCTTCCTTCCTTCCTTCCTTCTTTCCTTTTCTTTTCTTTTCTTTTCTTTTCTTTTCTTTTCTTTTTCTTTCCCTTCGTCCCCTTTTTTGATACAGGGTTTCTTTGTATAGCCCTGACTATCCTGGAACTAGCTCTGTAGACAGGCTGGCCTTGAACTTAGAGCTCTATCTTCCTCCTGCCTCTGCCTCCATAGTACTGGGATTAAAGGCGTACTGAGGTATTACTGCTTTCTAAACCTTAAAGTTTGGGCCCAGTTTGGGGAATGCATATACATTAGAACCATAACACCTTCTTTACAAATACTAAATCTTTTTGTTTCCTTTTTATTCCTAGCAATGTCTCAGGCTGTGCAGACAAATGGAACTCAACCATTAAGCAAAACATGGGAACTCAGTTTGTACGAATTACAACGAACACCTCAGGTAATACAGACTGCTGTAATTTTGGGAAATAGATTTGTGTAAACTGGGATACCTTTGTAGAAAATGAAAACTTAAAGAGAACTTAACAGCAATAAACTTACATAATAGTAGTTCTGAATCATGTGTTGGCTGACACTTTATCCATTCAACAAATGAGTTACGTACTTCCATACCAGCCTCTGCTAGGTACTAGGGGAATAGTAGTGAATGAAACATTATGTGGCCTTACCTACAGAATTTATAGAGACCAAATAACTCAATTTTCATAAAATTACATTTATGAGAAATTGAATAAGGGGGAAAGTTTCCTTTTCGGTAAGGAAATAATGGGAGAAGTGGGGGGAATGTTTGGAGAAAGTAAATGGGCCAGGAATGGGAGGAGTGTCAGCTTGAAAGTAAGCATGCTTAAAACTGTTCATTTTAAGTTTGCCCACAGACCGGACAGACAGGGATGCCTAACTGGAGTCTGGGGGAGAATGGAAAAATTTAGGGATTGTCAGTACATTTGTGGGTATGAGAACCAAGAGATGGATGAAATCTGTGCTTTCATCCAGAGGCATTCACTGTTTAGAAATTAGGTAATGGGTGAAGACCCAGTGAAGGAGACTGAGGAGCATTCAAAGGAACTTGACAGAAAGAGTTCAATATCTTAAAATTTTTTGAGACAATCTTATATATTCCAGGGTGGCCTCAAACTCACTTGGTAGCTGAGGATGACCTTGAACCTTCTGACTACCCTGCCTCCACCTCCCAGATGCTTAAATTACAGTCATGGTCCATTGTTTCATTTGTCACCCTTTTGGTATTAAGGGCTGTTAAAATAGTGCAGAGGTGGTGGGGTTCAAGAGCCTGGAGGAATATTTTAGCTAAGACAAAATGACTGTGAGTTGGCCGTGGTGGTGACTTGGGTGATGGTCATAGTTGTTCATTTTTATGATTTTTTTAGTACTTGTGTGTGTTTTTATTTATCAATAATTAAGAAGAGATTAAGTAGTCACTCTTTTACAGGAGGCAATAACAGATGGCTTGGAAATTGTGGTCTCACCTAGAAGTCTACACAGTGAATTAATGTGCCCAATTTGTTTGGATATGTTGAAGAACACCATGACTACAAAGGAGTGTTTGCATCGGTTCTGTGCGGATTGCATTATCACAGCCCTTAGAAGTGGGTATGTTGGAATGAGTCATTACTGGATCTCAGCTTGTAGTACAGCAGTGCTTTCTAGAATTTAGGGACCACGTTGCCTATAAGTATGTGGGAACAGGACCTTTTAAAAAGTGTGAAGTCTAGATTTTAATTTGGAGTTTTTTCTTTTTTGTTTGTTTGTTTTTGGGTTTTAGAGACTGGGTTTCTCTATGTTAAAGTCCTGGCTGTCCTGGGCTTGCTTTGTAGACTAAGCTGGCCTTGAACTCACAGAGATCTGCCTGCCTCTGCCTCCCCAGTGTGGGTTTAAAAGCGTGTGCAACCACCGCCCAGTTTATTTCTTTGTTTTAAGCTAGGTTTTTAAAAAACAAAAACATTGTACCCAGGCTAGTCTGGAACTTGCCATATGGTTCAGATTTGCCTTGGGTTCCTATGCAATTTCCTGCTTCAGCCTCCCAAGTGCTGAACTTGCATGAGTGAGCCCCAATACCCTGCCCTCAGCCCCTCTCCCACAAGTATATCAGCTAAGGTTTTTGAAATCCTGATTAACCTGTTTTATTTAATTTTCACAGAGAGTTCAGCTAACTATTTTTACATTTTTGTGATAGTATGGATAACTTTAGAAATTGGATTTTTTTGTTTTTAGCCCAATGATCATATTTACATTTTCTTTCTTTTCTCTTAATTTAGCAACAAAGAATGCCCTACCTGTCGGAAAAAATTAGTTTCTAAAAGATCACTAAGGCCAGACCCAAATTTTGATGCACTCATCAGCAAAATTTATCCGAGTCGTGATGAGTATGAAGCTCATCAAGAGAGAGTGTTAGCCAGGATCAACAAGCACAATAACCAGCAGGCACTCAGCCACAGCATTGAGGAAGGGCTGAAGATACAGGCCATGAACAGGTACGCGGAAGAGGAGGAGAGGTGGGACATGTCCAGATACTTAGGGAATCCTGACTTTACCTTTTCTGTAAGTTGAACGCAGTGGTGAGTAGTTTGTTTAGTGCACCATCTTTTCTTAAAGGGGTGACACACACTTCCAGGGTGTTGCATCTAAAATAATAGAAAGAACCCACAGTGGAAGGAGAGAAGCAGCTTTGTCCTTTGACTTATATACTTGCTGAACCCATGTGCTCGCCCCCCCCCAATAATAATAAATATAAAACATCTCTTCTGCATAGAGTGAATATATTGAGAGGATTGTCTCTGGTTTGAGTCTCCTTTAGTGAGCTGTTCATTCTTACCCTGTCGTAATGTCCTTGTGGAAATTAGTAGTCATATTTGTGTTTATTATGCAGTATGGTGGTTGATAGAGTTGAAGACTTCGTTGTACCTAGCAGCAGTTAATACAGTCTATTTCTCTTTCCTCTTTTAATAGTTTTCTTAGGGTTCCAGGAGAGTCTGCTTATTTTGCCTTTTTTGTTGTTGTCATTAACTATTCCTTCAAAGTTAATAAAGTTTCTTTTCTCTAATTCTTACAAGTGGAGTTGCTACCATCATTTATTGTTCAACTTTCAGTACAGTAGCTTGGTCTACAGATGACTTTATCTGATTTCGGGCTTTAATGACCATACATACATACTCACACTAGACTGTTGAATTTTAGACTGAATTCATTTCCTCTTGAGTAGCCAAGAGGTTGTTCTTGGCTTACTTGGAACTTGCTATGTAGACTAGGCTGGTCTTAAACTCAAAGTTTAGCCTGCTTCTGCCCTCTGAGTATCAGGACTAACAGTATATTCAACCATGCTTGGTCTCCTCTTAGATCTAAAAGGCGTTTCAGAATTAGCATATTCAGTGTGAAGACTTTCTATCGCACTGTGCTTATTCTTGTTCATTTCTGGTTTTATTTATCTACTAGTTTACTAGTCAGTTTTCAGGGATGATGATCATTTTCCGAATAAGGAGATGCCAGTAAAAGGCTTGTTTGTTTAATGGCTGTCACTTGGCTGTATTGCAGAGTGACTTCAGGTATCATCCCAGATCAAGTCACTGTAGCTTCCACATAACTGTTTTGAGGTTCTGGGTGATTTGGAAGTACATTGATCAAAACCCCTTCTGCTGTAAAAGTTAAAAGATGAGTTCTATTCTGTGCGTTACAACTGTATTTCAGAAAGAAGATTCAGTGTTACTTATTTTTAGAGCACAACACAATGCTGAGCTGGAAAGACTCAATAGTTACTCACTTTAGTCTCATGAGAAACACATTTATCCTTGGTTAGAAAGAAATATTTTTATAGTCTGTGGCCTCTGCCTCCAGAGTGCTGAGATTAAAGGTGCGCACAAATGTGCCTAGTGCGTTTAAATCTTTTATATGTGTTCATGGTGAGCTTTCTAGATTATTGAGGGGCATGTGGAAAACAATAACAAGATTTTTCACCAAATTCGCTAGTCAAGTTTTATCCCTTGTAATTTTTTAAATTTTAGAATTCAGAAGTTCAGGCCTGGAGAGATGGCTCTTCCAAAGGACTGGGTTTAGTTCCTAGTACATGGCAGCTCACAACCATATAGCTTCAGTCCCAGGGGAGCCAACACCCTCTTCTGCCTCTGCAGGCAACACACACATGGTGTGCAGACACACGTTGGCCAAACATTTATACATATAAAATGAAAATAAAGATTAAAAAGCAGACAAACAAAATTCTAATGTTCAGTATAAAACTTGGCTTCAAGTTTGATGCTTTAAAGATCCTAATGTAAATCTTCTTTCTTTTCCTCCTTCTTAATTAGATTACAGCGAGGCAAGAAGCAACAGATTGAAAACGGCAGTGGAGCAGAAGATAATGGTGACAGTTCACACTGTAGTAATGCATCCACACATAGCAATCAGGAAGCAGGACCTAGTAACAAACGGACCAAAACATCTGATGACTCTGGGCTTGAACTTGATAATAACAATGCAACAGTGGCCATTGATCCAGTAATGGATGGTGCTAGTGAAATCGAACTAGTATTCAGGCCCCACCCAACACTGATGGAAAAGGATGACAGTGCACAGACAAGGTAATGTGTGAATTTTTTTCATATTACTTGGTTTCAGAATGTTTAATGTGGAATTTAATTGGAAAGTTTGTATTTGAAATAAAATCAGCATTTGGCATCCTAGTTTTAGGGTTCAGTTTGAATGTACTGCTGCCTAGATTGCTTGTTTCCTTTCTCTTCCTCCCTCCTCTCCCCTCCCCTTCTTCCCTTCCTTTCTTTTTCCTTTTTTCTTTGTTTTCTTCCCAAGAAGCCCTTCACAAAGGATCAGCCCTCGTAGGTGATGAAGAAAAAGGCAATCCAGAATAGGCTCTGTATTTCACAGTGGCAAGGTTGAATTTCCACACCGATCACATAGTGCCTGCCAGCGAGTGCAAATAAGCACCAAATATTGTTGTAGGAGTAATTGAATAGTGTATCGATCGGCTGGGGGTGGTGGCACACGCCTTTAATTTCAACAGTCATGAGACAGACCAGCCTGGTCTACAGAATGAGTTCCAGGACAGCCAGAGCTACACAGAGAAACCTGGTCTTAAGAAATGAACGAATGAATGGTCCCAAGATCAGCACTTCCGTGTTCTGCTTCAGTCTTCAAAACCAGAAATGCCAATTCTGAAGACAATTTGCTCTTATTCTTAATGTGTCTCTTGCTGTGGTCAATAGATTCTAGTAATTGAGGTGGAAAGATGTGCTGTTTTTTTTTGTTGTTGTTGTTGTTGCTGTTACTGGTTTTTAAAATTTGTACACTGTGTGTATATATATGTGTGTGTGTATATATGTATGTATGTATGTATATGTATATTGTTTTGTGTCATCTATTAACGAAGGTAGGGTGTTGAGCCTTTATGGTCTGTCATTGCTTCTTATAGAGAAGTAAATTTCTAATAATTTTCAACGGTTGGGACATATATGTTTTACATAACTTTATAGCTCTATAATTTAGGAATTTTTTTATATGCTCTAAAACTGAAATGTTCAATGCTTTTTCTTTTAGATACATAAAGACTTCAGGCAATGCTACTGTTGATCACTTATCCAAATATCTGGCTGTGAGGTTAGCTTTGGAAGAACTTAGAAGCAAAGGAGAATCAAACCAGATGAACCTCGATACGGCCAGTGAGAAGCAGTACACCATTTATATAGCGACAGCCAGTGGCCAGTTCACTGTGAGTATTTGCATCATGACTGTTGACAGTGTGAGCTCCTTGTCAGTGGCAAGAAGTGGTGCGGGGCCTGTTAGAGTAAGACCGCCGAGACGACCGAGGGCTTTGTGATGCCTTGGTTCTGTTGCAGGCAAGATTCTTGGTCTTCGTCAGTTTAGTCTCACTATTCCTGAGCACCATGCATTTTCATAACTGTGCCTTTCTCTTCGTTTCAGGTATTAAATGGCTCCTTTTCTTTGGAATTGGTCAGTGAGAAATACTGGAAGGTGAACAAACCCATGGAACTTTATTATGCACCCACCAAGGAGCACAAATAAGCTTTTAAAAATCAATTCTGAGACTGAACTTTTTATAGCCTATTTCTTTAATATAAAGATGCACCATCATTACTTTCACGGACAGATCTGGGATATGTTCAGTTTTCCTTCTGAGCCAGACTTGTTTACACTATGAGGTTCATTTTCCCTTATTTAAGAAGACTCTAGTAATTCAGTCTCCCTGCCCCTTTATAGTATAAATAAGTTATGTTCCACAGAACGTTTGGTTCCTTTCAGGAGGACACTTTGACCTAGGAGTTTTTTGTAGGTCTGTATTTTTTTCCTTTTCTTCCCCCTTCCAGTTTTTGATCTTTTGAGACAAGGTCTCATTATCCCTGGCTAGCCTGGAACTTGATGAGTAGTCCAGGGTGGCCTTGAATTTGGAGCGACACTCCTGCCCAAATACTGGGATTATAGGCGTGATTACCACACCTGGCTTAAGATTCAGCTGGCCATCAGCCATCCTTTTCCCTTTCAAAAGTTTTGTAGCCTAAAGAATGTTAGACAATATGTATTCTGACTTTTTCCCTTGGAGTCTTGTATATTTATAGTTTTCTATATAAACTAGTATCTTCACGAAGACCAAGGCTCAAATTTACTGTGCTTAAACAATTCTCATAGGATTATTATTTTCATGGTATTTTCTTACATAGTATCTCATTTAAAAAGAAGTTCTTTATGAACTTGGTGTCCATTGTCATGCAATGTTTTTGGTTTTTTTGTTCCCCTCCCCCCCTTTATGTGTTTTTTTTTATAAGTTTAGAATTTCTGGTCATGGGAAGAGAATCAACAGAGTTCTTTGAGAACATGGTTCTTTTACAGATTTCACCGAAGAAAGAAAAGTTTAAATTGGTCATAAAATGTATTCCTCAGTTGTACATTTAAGAATTCTTTTCTTCTATATTACTTTTACTGTTCAGTTTCTTTATTATAAATGTTTGATGCTTTTCCCTATTAAAATACCAGAGATATGGAGATATTTTGCACTTTAAACTTGATGAAAAGTACAAGATATGTTCAAAGCGTCCTCTAATTCTTATTACTTCAAGAATAACATGACACATAGAGCTAAAAATGAAACAGAAAGGTTGCTTCTGTTTGAAGAGTTTTTTTATTTTGAGCTGCCCTGTGTTTATAAACTTAGGGCTCTGCTGATTCCACTCTGTAGAAGCAGGCTAACCGAGCGCAATCATTGCTTCCATACTGAG
This sequence comes from Chionomys nivalis, assembly GCF_950005125.1. Classification (NCBI taxonomy): domain Eukaryota; kingdom Metazoa; phylum Chordata; class Mammalia; order Rodentia; family Cricetidae; genus Chionomys; species Chionomys nivalis. The sequence continues at coordinate 69,377,740 of NC_080090.1, forward strand.
ACAGTTCTGTAGAACGTCAGCCAGTTGGTAGTCATTCTCATATTCTTAGTTTTGTATTGAGACAGTGTTGATAGTTTGGGAGCCACAAGGCTTTATGCTGACCAGTCAGAAATAATATTGACTTAAGTTTTATTTTTCACTTCTGTCCTGATTCTCTATATGTCTCCAAGTTTATATTCTCACAGTATTTACAGAAGACATGTTTGCATTGAAAAATTTAACCCTTACAAAAGGGTTTTGATAGGAGGAAGTAGACCTCCAAGTACCATTGTAACTAAGTTTGTCCAGTCATTATAAATATTTATCTGTCTGTTTTGACAGATTGGGGCCAGCTTGATGTTTTAACTTGAGCCAAGTATGAAAACTTAAAGGCTTACTCAATTTTTTACCATTTTACTGAAAAAATTTGAAATCTGTTTTTACAGTTTTTTTGGTAATCTGTGCCATAAGATTTGAAAACCACCAAAATTATAAGAACTTTTATATCCAATTCCTCTTCTGGGGTAATGTTAAGTTGTATAGATTATTATGCATGTTTGCTGGATATAACCCTTGTTTTGTGATGTAATTGCTTAGATTTTGTTGTTAACATTAGATTAGTGGTTGTATTAAATAAATTCTCAATGTGGTTATTAATTGAAATTTTATCTTTAAACAGAAAGTTATTTGTGAGGGAGTTTGTGCTTAGAGAATGTATGTGTTTTTATCTGTCAGTGTGGAAGCACATAAACTTTGCATCATTTAGTGAAGTTAGTACATGTGTACTCCTTTGTCAAATACATAGGTAATGGTAGAACATTGAGTGCATTGTGCATGCAGTGTGTGTGTGTGTGCATGCTTGTTGCGTGGGGGGTGGAGTCTAGATTTGGGAGAAGAAATACTGTTGGCTCCGATTAACCAACCTCGGTTTCACAGGATTTTGCAGCTCACTCCAATAATCACGGATATAACCAAGTCTACAGATGACACTCGTTGGGCAGGATTGGTTAGCTGTTGTTGCTCAGCTGTCCTTGAACTCCAGGGCTCAAATTAGTCTCGTGCTTCAGTCTCTTGAGTAATGGGACGATAAGTGTAGACATTACTCATTTTAACCTTTTTTCCTCTTGGGAGTGGGTTGGAGTTCAGTGGTTGTATGTACAAATACACTGTTATGTACATTTATACTGTTAAATTAGAATTACTTGTATTTCCAAAACTTTTTATCTTCCCAAACTGTACATACAAATAATTTTTATAAACTCCTCTGCCCATCTCTTGATCACTTCTGTTCTAGGGTTTGGTCTATTTGTTTGTTTGTTTTTAGAATTTGACTATTTTATGTACATCATAGAAATATAATTTGTAGTGTTTTCAGAATCCTTCAAATTATGAGGATATACCAATTTGAATTTTTAGTACTGAATGGCATATGTATATACATTTTGCATATTCATTTATTTTTAGTAGGTTGGTGGGCATGTTTTACTAGATGGGCATGTATTACTATTCTAATACTGAAATGAACGTTATGAAACACTTAAGCTCCTGATTTCTATTTTGGGTACAAATAGGAATGGCATTATTAGATCATACTGTAACTCTTTGTTTTTAATCTCTGAAATTTCAAACAGTTTTCCACAGTGGCTCTCCACACTGTTTTACATCCCTGCTGATAATGAATAAGGTTCCAGTTTTCTCACTATTTCCACAGCATGTTATTTTCTTTTTCCTAGAAATTATATGTGTAATATGCCTGCATTTATGTCTGTGTCCTACTTGTATGCCTCAGCCACAGAATTCAGAGCACTTCTCTGAAGTCAGTTTTCTTCTACCATGTGTGTTTTTGGATCAGGCTCAGGTCATCAAGCTTGGCAGCAAGTGCCATTACCTGTTGAACCATCTTGCCAGCCTTGTTTTTTGAGAAGGGGTTTTGATAGCTCTGGCTGTCCTAGAGCTTGCTTGTAGCCATAGATGTCCTCAAGCTTGTGCCCACCTTCCTGACTCTGGCCTCTTGAGTATTACAGGCATGTGCCACCATGTGTGGCTCTCACTCTGAATTTAGTATATGGCAAAAGGTCTGGGCCCATCCTTCATTTATTTCATGTAAACATCTAGTTTTCTTAACTACAGAATAATAAGTTTTTTAGTGAATTGTTGTGGAACTTTTGTTTAAAATCAGTTGCTCATACTTGTAAGAGATTCATTTTGAACTTTGAGATTGATTTGTTTATATGTCTTCTGCCAGTGCCATACAATTTTGGTTAGTTTTTTAAAGTTATTTTGATTTTATAAACTTTCAAATAAATAAAAATACCAAAAATTAAGCAGACTCAAAGCTTATACAGCTCTGAATATTATGTAGTTAGAATCGACGTTCAGAATGGAATCCGTGGAGTTTCACAGTAAACTTTACACTTACAGTGTTGAATATATTTATGTACTTACTCACAAAACCAAGGAATACTCTTTAATAACTTGTGGCTCTTATATTCAGCCCTTCTTTATCCCTTTATATTTAGATTTCTTGCTTCTTTATCACTTTGTAATATGGATTGTATAATTTTAATCGTTTGAACCTTATGAGGACATTTTTCTTGAACATTTCAACTTAAACATAGTTGCATTTCTGTATGTATACCTACCCTTTCTCTGTCTCTTTAATGGACTCTCTCTAGGTAGCTGTCCTGGAAATCTTTGTAAACCAAGCAATCCTTGAATTCACAGAGATCTGCCTGCCTCTGTCTCCTGACTTGAGTGTTGGGGATTAAAGGCGTGTGCCACCATCCTCCCAACTTTGTGTGCATACCTTTTATACCAATCTTCTGAGCGTGATTATAGGAAAAGAGTAGTTTACATTTGGAGCTATAAAGTCAACCTTCTTGACTAGATAGAGATGCAGCTGTAACTAGTAGAGTGCTTCCCAGCATAGTGTAAAACTTGCGTGGTACCAGAGTGCCAATGCATACCTGTGATTTGAAGCTTAGGGTGGCAGAGAAAGGAGTGCTAGAGACTGAGTCAGCCTTTACATAGAAAGGCCAGCCGAGGGTACATTAGACCCTGTCACTAGGAAATAAAGGCCTTCAGCAACTCAGTTTAAAGGCAAAAAGAACTATGTGGAAACCCCAAAATTAACGTTTTTAAAAAAATTACACTTTTGTGTGTTTTTGTTTTGCCCTATTCCATGCATGGTGTCGGCAGAGGCGTGAATCCCCTAGAAGGAATTGAGGACAGGTGTGAGCTGACATGTTATAGAACTCAGGTCTTCTTCAAGAGCAGCCAGTGAGTGCCCTTAACTGCTGAGTCATCTCTCCAGCCCCCCAAAAATAAGTAATCTTGCCGTATTTGGTGGCACACAGCTTTAATCCCATTACTTAGGAGGTAGAGGCAGGCAGACCTCTGTGAGTTCGAGGCCAGCCTGGTCTACAGAGTGAGTTCCAGGACAGCCAAAGATACACAGAAAAGCCCTTTCTCGAAAAACAAACAAACAAAGCAGTCTTAACTGGTTCCCCTTGTAGTTTTATTTTTAATTTCGCTGATGTCTTAATGTTGAACATTTTTCATGTATTTACCAGTCATTTATCTATATTTTTCAGAGCAATGTATATTCAAATCCTGGTATGTGTGTGCTTGCGTGCATGCGTGCTGAGCTTTAACTTGGCCTTCCTCACAGTAGAGCATTTTCACAGAGCTGCACATCCTCAGCCCTTCTGTTTGTTTAGACGAAGTTTTCTAGGTATTTCAAATTGGCTTCAAACCTTGGAGATTAAATGATTTGTCTTCCTGCCTCTGCCTGCCAAGAAGCTGGGGCCTTGCTCTTTTGCCAATATACTGTTTATTTTTTTTTGAACATTTATTTAGTGTGTGTATATGTCTGTGTCTGTGTCCGTGTCCATCTATCCATAATTGGTTTCTATTGCTGGTGTTAAAGTTTCAACTGAAAAACAGCTTGAGGAGGATTTGGTCAGACTAAAACTGAACCAGAGACTAAGTAGGAGCCCTGATCACTGGCATGCTCTCAGTGGCTTGCTCAGTTTACCTTATTAAAGTATTGTAGTTTTATGTGTGAAGATTTTGCTTGCACATGTGTCTGTACCTGTGTGTGTCTCTACCCACAGAGGTCAGAAGGTGGTTTCCGAGTCCCTTGAACTGGACTTAAACGATTATGAGCCACCATGAGGGTTCTGGAAATGGGGCCCTGTAGCAAGTATAAGCACTGAATCACCGAGCTCTCCAGCTTCTAGTTTGGGTTTTTATACAACCCAGGACCACCTACCTCTTCAGGGTTGGCATCAACTACAGTAGGCTGGACCATCCTACATAAATCATTAGTCAAGAAAACATTCCACAGACCTGCCCACAGGCCACTCTGGAGTTGGTTGCTCAGTTTGGGTTCCTACTCTCTTAAATAACTGGTTGTGTCATGTTGACAAAAGGTAACTTAGCAAGAATTTCTTGTCCAACTTTCTCTTGGCCAGCTCTCAAATGGCATGGAGACTTATTAATTATGAAAGCTTGACCTTTAGCATAGGCTTATTACTGACTAGCTCTTAGAAACTAACCAGTTAATCTTTTCCCCATATGGGTTTTTACCTTTCTTCTACAATGTATATCTTACTTCCTCAGTGTCTCACAGGCATCTCCTGCCTACTTCAGGTTCTTCAGTTCCCCTCTTCCTGGAAGTCCTGCCTATTCTCTCCTGCCTAGCTATTGGTTATTTAGCTCTTTATTACACCAATCACAGCAATACATCTTCACACAGTATATAAATAGCCCACAATGAGGTAATGCACACTGTGTATATGAGCAAGCACTTGTGTCTATTGGTTTTTTATACATGAACTCTTGCCACAAGCTTTGAGGAGTCTCTTCCAAGACCTAGAATTAATCAAGGCTTCTGGCAATTTTAAGGAAATTCAAGTATTTCAAGTTAATCATTCCCTACTTTCTTCGATTTCAAAACAAATGGTCTCCCAGAGGTAGCTATGGAAACCACCTGGTCTGTCTGTGAAAGGTAAGGAGCGACATAAAGTGCATTACTAGAGTGTTATAGGTGTGATCTGAAAATAGCTCTTAAGGCTGGAAGGAGTTGATAGCTCAAAAGCTGTCCAGCCAGTTACTGACCAATAAACTACCAAGGCAAAGCATACTTCACAAAGTCCAGTAAGGACAGGAAACGCAATTGGAAATGAGTTCTGATAACCCAAAATTGTCGCTGTAAAGTTTTGAGACAGGGTTTCCGGTAGCCCAGGCTGTGGCCTTGGATTTGCTGTACCGGAGTGGATGCTGGGATTACAGTCCTGCAGCACCAGCACACCCAGTATCACGCTCTGAAAGTCTGCTTGTTGGCAACAGTGTATTAAAAGGCATGTAAAGAAACAGGAAAGCAGTGCCGGGCGGTGGTGGCGCACACCTTTAATCCCAGCACTTGGGAGGCAGAGGCAGGCGGATCTCTGTGAGTTCGAGACCAGCCTGGTCTACAAGAGCTAGTTCCAGGACAGGCTCCAAAACCACAGAGAAACCCTGTCTGGAAAAAGCAAAAAAAAAAAAAAAAAGGAAAGCTGGGCAGTGGTGGTGCACTGTAGCATAGGCCAGATGTCAACCTCCCAAAGCAACCTGTTCCCCAACACACTCACCTCTGATGCAGCTATGGTGAACAGTCGTATTTCTGAGCCACCTTTCTAGCCCCTGGTCCGTGTATTTTTCAATCAAAACTTCTATTGGGGTTTTCCTAATTTCTCTCTTTACTGGTATTTCCTATTTGGCAAGACATCCCTTCATATTTTAGTGATTTACTTAACCACACAGCATCTCTGCCATTTAGACAGGTTGACAAGTTGAACACAAGCTCAACATCTCTACCTCCTCCTAGATGCTGTGTGTTTTGCTTTTTTGTTTTGTTTTTTGGCTTTTTTGAGGCAGGGTTTCTCTGTAGCTTTGAAGACTTGCTGGTCTACAGGAGGAACAGTGGTTCAGAAATGCGACTGTTCAGTATAGGTCCCTGGTCTGGTTCACCATAGTTGCATTAGAGGTGAATGTGTTAGGGAACAAGTTGCTTTGGGAGGCTTACTTGCCACTCATGACCAGGTTGACATCTGGCCTAGGCTGTGGCCAAGGGCCATGTTTGAGTCTGTGTTGTCTGTGGCTCCTGTTATCACCAAAGCCTGTGAGGATGCCCAGGTTCTTAGCTGCTACCAGGAGACAGGTTGGCGTCCAAGGACCACCCTGTGGTCAGGGTGCTATCCTGGCCTAACTGCTGCTGAGGGCAATGTCTGGGTCTGTTGATTCTGTTACTACCATAGATTGTGTAGGTAGGTACTTGAGGGTCAGGCTGTCATCAGGGTTAGATTTGGGTGACCTGCACTTATTACCTGGGGCCATAGTGATATCCAGGCCCAAACTGTGTCCCTGGGCCATGTCTGGGTCTTTGTTTTTGTCCCTGGCTCCTATTATCATCAAAGGCCATGCGGCTGCCCAGAGTCTAGGATGCCAGCTGGGGCCATGTTGGAGTTTGAGGACCATGCTACTGCTGGGCCCATTGTGATCTGAGAGGCCTGTGCTGCCACACTAGGGCCATAATGACAACTGGGCCCAAGCTGCTGCTGCTGGTCGTGTCTGCTGGTCGTGTCTGGGTTTGTGATCCTGATGCCCCTGTGGTCTTTGTTGATGTTTGTTGCCCAAGTTACTACAGGGTATGAGGGCTGTGCTGAGCTGTCCAGAGGAGAGCCAGCACCTCCCCTGGAGGGCACTTGTCTGCCCTTCCCCCACCACCACACTTGGGAAAGCTGACTCCACTCCTCACCATTGGTGGCAGAGCTGGCCCAGCTCCTCATCTGAGGAACATGGTCCAGTAGCCTGGTCTGACAAACTCAGCTACCCCCCTGGCACACATCCAGGACTTTGAGTCCTGTAGGAGTGTGTTAACCTGTGCAATCAACTGCAGGATCCTTGAGAGGAGTTTTGGTGAAGGGTCCAATATTGATGGTGTAGCACAAGCAGGAGACCTTGAACCAGACCAACAACACATTAAACAATGGACATTTCAAGTAAAGTTGTGTGGACAAGATATCAAATATCAAAGGTATATGCCACTAAGAGAGGTGATGGAGAGACGGGAAAGATGGAGGATTGAAGTGATTTGTTTGGTTTTATTTAATATTCTTATTTTTGTTTCTTTTTAAATTTTCCTTGGGGCAGGGGACACTACAAGGGTGAAGGGCATATATAAGGGGACTGGCTAAATGAGTGGGATTGGGGTGCTGATGTGAAATTCCTAAAGAATGAGTAAAAAATTATGTTTAAAGGAATCAGTTTAGGGACTGGAGTGATGGCTCAGTGGTTAAGAGCACAGGCTGCTCTTCCAGTGGTCCTGAGTTCAATTCCCAGCAACCACATGGTGGCTCACAACCATCTGAAATGAGTTCTGACGCCCTCTTCTGGCGCGCAGGCATATATGGAGGCAGAACGTTGTATACATAATCTTAAAAAAAATCAGTTTAGCTGCGTGGTGGCATATATACCTTTGATCTCAGTCCTTGGGAAGCAGAGATAGGTGGATCTCTGAGTTCAAGGCCAGGCTGGTCTACAGAGCAAGTTCCATAAAAAGCTCGGAAAAGCTACACAAAGAAACCCTGTCTCAAAAGAAAGAAAGGGGGAAAAAAAAGAAAAAAAGAAACATGGGCAAAAGGTCCAGATAGCTCTCAAAAGACAAATAGAAGAAATGCTGGAAACTAAGCAGCCCATGATATATATACATTGAACCAGAAATTGAGTCTTTTAGCTGCATTATATCGAGAGTCAGCAATCATAACTATTCATTTCCTAACACTGTCTTCTTTTTTTTAGCCAGCCAGTTGTATAAGGAGGACAGACCCTCAATCATCCCAAAGCTCAGTTCTGCCCCTCCTGTCAAGGTCTCTGAGGATGATGGTGATGGTGTTTTTCTCCATACCATGTGTCCTCCTTGTGCATCAGGGTAGGGTGTACAAACACCAAGGCCACTGAGTCTTGTGTTCCTCCAGAGCAGTCATTTGGGTGACATCTAGTTAGAAGGTTCACTCAACAGTTAGTGTGTAAATGTTGATTCTTTGTTTTAGAACGAAGTACAAATGTGTTTGCATAGACTGTGAGGTGTCCCTACCAAATCACTATAATCTGGAAAGTGCAAATTATATTATCAGAAAGTGTTAGAAGGGCTACTACTAGAGAAAAAAGGTTAGTATCTGAGTTTTGGAAAACAGAAAACTACCTTGTGGGAAGTAAGTTAGTGTAGCCATTATGGGAAACTATAGAGGTCCCTCAGATACTAAACAGAAAGCTCAGCTGGGTGTGGTGCACATTTTTGATTCCAGCACCCAAGAAGCAGAGGCATGTCAATCTCTTGAGTTTTAGGTCAGTCTGGTCTACATATAGAGTTCTGTGCTAGCCCCTTTAGATGCATTGGGTATATTTTATGTACTTATTCACCACCAAAACCCAAAACAAATATCCATGACAATTAAAGATGTTTTTCTGTTGCTTTGATAAAATGTCATGATCAGTGCAACTTGGAAGAAACATTTATAGCTGGGCAGTGGTGGCGCATGCCTTTACTCCCAGCACTCAGGAGGCAGAGGCAGGCGGATCTCTGAGTTTCAGGTCTACAAAAGCTAGTTCCAGGATAGGCTCCAAAGCTGCAGAAAAACCTGTCTCAAAAAATCAAAAATAAAGCCGGGCGGTGGTGGCGCACGCCTTTAATCCCAGCACTTGGGAGGCAGAGGCAGGCGGATCTCTGCGAGTTCGAGACCAGCCTGGTCTACAAGAGCTAGTTCCAGGACAGGCTCCAAAACCACAGAGAAACCCTGTCTCGAAAAACCAAAAAAAAAAAAAAATCATAAATAAATGAAAAAGAAGTAAGCGTTTGTGTTGGCTTATGTTTCAGAAGAATAAGAGTCCAGCATGGTGGGGAGAAATGGGAGCAAGTGGAGGGAGCAGGAACCAGAGAGGGAACTAGAGGAGTTAGGGAAAAGCTGTATAGTCCCTAGTGATGTACTTCTCCAGCAAGGCAGCATCACCTAAACTTCCCTAGGCAGTGCCTCCAACTGGGAATCAAGTGGCCAAATACCCAAATATAAGGAAGACATTTCTCATTCAAGCCACATCTGTTCGCATGAAATATAGGCACTCTGTTAAAAAAATGATCATTTTGTTTATGTAGCATTGGTGAATGAGTGTGTATACAAGTGTAGATATATTGGATACCAGAAGAAAATTATGTGACAACATGGCTGAATCTGAATGGTGAATAAACAAGCAGAGAAAGACTTGGTGTCACATACGGACGGAATCTAAGCAAATTACATTCAGAGGCATAGAAGAGAACAGTGGTTTCCAAGGAACTAGGTGAGAGAAGGCCTAAGATGCAGTTCAAAGTGGAAAAAAAAAATGGCTTGCACAGACTACTCCATTCTTGTTGAAATGCAATGTGATAGTTTTGGGGGTGAGGAGATTCTTTAGGTAGTAAAAATATATCCTTCCACGATGGTGTTCCAGGTTTCCCAGCACTGCGCTCCCAATATATAAAATAATGTATATCGAGTAGTAGAGGAGACCCAGAAAACATAAGGTCAGATAGCTCAAATCATCTTCATTTAATTTAGTGGCTGATGTTTAAATGAGGATTATTAGTATACTTACAATACATCTTAGACCGATTCCTTCTTCTCCAAAGAATTATTTTGACCTGCTAAAATGTATTATGTATTGTCTTCTTAAAAACAAGATAAAGACAATAAAAGTCACTGTCTTTCTGTGCCTTAGCAAAATACTTTAGTCCCACTCCATGGTCTTTTTTAATCTGTGAAGTGAGAATGCTTTAGATTTGAAGATACACAAAAAAAATTGCCAAATTGGATATGGTTCAAGATAGATTCTCATGTGTTTTGAGATTTTCTAACTAATTAATGAACAACAGGAGTTTGGTATTTTTTTTAACCAGTTATCTTCAAAGAATTTTTGTTTGCGATGGTTTTGCTGTCAATCTAAAACTAAGTCCTTAGAAAACTTTGACCATAGCAAATGAGAATGAAGTTGAGCTAAATGCATAAATTGAGTATAAAACATATGATTAGGAGGGTTAATAAATGAAGAATTCATGGCAGATAGCAGTTAACATTCCAGTTCTGTTCCCAAAGTTTCTGCCAGACTGCCTGTGTGCAATTCAGCACTTTAATTTTGTGATGTCTGTAATGATTATCATAGATAAAGGCACAGGGTCCACTTAGGGTTTGCAAGGCTTTCGTACTTCAAAGTTTTACAGCAGCACTTGAGGTTACTGCACTGTCCTTCCTGTCTCTGAAAGAACTGCTGAAGATCGGATTGTATAGTTTTTGTAAAGACACCATGTCTCGTTCTCACATAAATACAAGCAAGCAACTTCCAAGTGCTTTTTTGTTGCTTTTGGAGACAGGAATTGTGTGTGACAGCCCTGTCTGTCCTGGAACGGTCTCTGTAGACCAACAGGATATTAGTTAACTATTGGACGAGAAGAGTGGGTATGGTGATTTAATAGGCAGTCACACTTGGTTAGTTACCAAGTGATCTATGGGAGAAGACCAATTTCTCGATCCTATTTGATTTACATACCTGAAAAATGTTGGTGTGACCTAAGCCATAGTCACTACTGTTCACCCCATGCATGATTTTAGTTATTTTCTCCAAGTCCTTCATGAAAGAATCCTGGTAATATCTCAAGCCTTAGCCATATTTCAGTCAATAGTTCAGAGTGACCTACAGCTCTTTAGCAGAGAAATTACATAGTGCAGAAAGAAATCCTCATGCCTTTCAGAACTCCACTGGCCTGGAGTTAATCCTAAGCTCTGGGAACTAGAGCTAGTATTACGGACGTTTGTACAGTACATAGAATTCTGGCACAAGTTGATCACTGTGGCCCTTAAACAGCTTCTGGTTATGTCTACCATTTTTCTGGTTAGTGTATGAACATAAGCTGCTAGCGTTGTCAGCATGCTGGTTTGTTTGTTTATCTGCAGTGCTGGGGATCAAGTCTTTGTAAATGGGCAAACACTCCTTCACGGAGCTACTCCTCCAGCCTGTTTTCTTAAATTTTAACGAAGGGTTACATTACTTTACAATCTAGCCATCTCAAACACTATGTTATAGGAACAAAGTTGCTATTATTATTTTACATGACATTTAAAAACCTTTTTTAAAAAAATGTGTGAATGTTTTGTCTACATCTATGTACTTGAACCATGTGCATGCCTGGTGCTAAGGGACATCAGAAGGCACTAGTTTCCCAAAAACTGGAGTTATGGATAGTTTTGTGTACCATGTAGGGGCCGGAGACAAACTCCAGTCCTCTAGAAGAACATGTGCTCTTAACTGCAGCGTCTCTGCCACATGGAGTTTTAAGGTATTTTCTTTTCAGGTTGGTACAGTGCCTAGTCATGGTGTCAAACTACTCCCTACAAACCTCATATATTTTTTTTTAATTTGCTTTTCTATGTAAATCTATTACTTAAATATATTTCAGAGGATGGTAAATCACATGCTTCTGTGTCAAATTAGGCTCTTAAATCAGGGTGTGGTAGCACAAACCTTTAATCCCAGCACAAGAGGCAGAGGCTGGAGGATCTCTGAATCTGAAACCAGCCTGATCTACATACATAGTGAGGTCCAGGTCAGTCAGCGCTATAGTTCAGACCCTGTTTCAAAAACAAAACAAACAGAACCCATCCTCTCTCCCACTAAAAAAAAAACAAAACAAAAAACAAACCAAGAACACCCCACCACCACCACCAAATGTGGTTTTTGCCGAACATTCAACTTAGCACTGCTTACTATAATCAGGCTAATAACAGTTAGCAAAATTTAAGATTAAAGTAGTCAGTTTAACAAAATACATATCAAATCAGATAGGTGAATGCTTGTTTGCTCATTTGCTCTATAGTAATTAAACATTTGAAAAAGTATGTTGCTTTATGTCCATTTTTAACTGAAATTAAATTCAACCCATGGGTGAAGCTAACCCTGAATTTGGCCAAAATCCCCTGAGGAATACTTAGGGTAAATATAGATTCATTCCTTAAGACAAGAATCCTAAACTTTATATCAAGTCTTCACATCTAAATTCTTCAAATGACAGCAGAATATTAATGGAAACAGGATTTTACCCCCTGCTAATCTTAACGGTTATGTTAGTGTGTGCTATTCATACAAAAATGTACATATACCTCAAAAATAAAACAACCCTGCCACTGGCTCCAAAGCTACAGAGAAACCTTGTCTAGAAAAACAAACCAAAACAAAACACCCCCCTGGGATTTCATATTTGTGGACATTATTATAACAGTGACATCAGTTATTTTGACAAAAGTTTTATTCTGAAGTTTAGTCATCTAGAATATAAACTTGTAAAAATGTAGTTTTGTAGCAGGCAAGTACTGAATTTCTAAAAAGCTTCAAGGAAAACAATGAGAATTTTTGAGACTTCTCAAAAATAAGAATTTTTTTAGAATTGTATTTCAAGTGAGTCATGTATAAGAACATTTACTATTCTTACTATTTTACTATATTTACTATATTTTCCAGATTTATTTTGTATGTTATATATGAGAATAGACACCATAAACCAGTAGAGATGCTATCACGAATCAATGCTAAGCTGGGTACTTGGTGCATGCCTGCATCCCAGCTACTGGAGAGCCAGAGCCTCTAGGTTTAATCCTTTGTGCCAGAAAGTATAAAGGATGACTTTCAGAATATGCTCAATTTCCAAGAGAAACGTGAAAAATTTCTAGATTACTGAACAGTAAGGTGAGCTCAGTCAAAATCTTGGTTTCATCGTGAAATGTTTTTATTAAATTTTTTCTTTAAAATAATAAAAACTTAAAAAGCAAAGCTCTCACACCAGCCAAGTCAGAAACAGCCAATTTTCTGAATGAAAACAGTGCTTTTTAAATTTTTTATCTTATATTACTAAGTTGAAAGAATAAAAAAAGGATTACAGTTGGTACAGAGTCATGGGGCCATCATAAGAACCCTGAGAAGAAACGCTTCTTGCGTTTACCACCTTCTGCAGCCACTTGCTTCCGCTTTGTCCTTCACTGACATTTCAACCCTGTCAGCTACCGTATCCTCAGATGCTGACTGCATGGGACCTTCTGATTGTCCTCCAGTGTAAGTGGGGGTGCTGTACTTTAACAGGATAGACTTGAACTGCATCAGAGGTGCATCTGTACGAATACCCATTGGGTCAAAGTGAGTTCGGCTTACTCGAAAGCCTGCTTGGGAAAGACAGCACAAAAACTTTTTTAACCTGCAATAGGGAAAGTAAAAGTTATTAGGTTCTTATGTTTTGACTTAAATCACAATGTTATTAAAATATGAGATAAACATTCTACCACGGGTGGCCTTACTTTGGCATATTCATCCCTTTGATGCTGTGTCTGTGGATATTGTAATAGAAGGGAGGATGTGCAGCACTGGCCTCGACCTTCTGCTTCTTGGCTGTATTTATCATTGTTTCACTGCTTTTCCTCTTTCCTGGAACACACAGAATAAGTATGCTCTTAAACACTGCGGATGGAATGCCTTATAATTTTGTTGGCTACAGAATTCAGACTGTCCTTCACTCATGTAATGTGTTCAACTGTTGCTTGAGTCAGGACTTCCTTCTACCTTCCTTGAGGCTCTGTTTGTACTTCCTGTATGAAGCCTGTTTATGAACCTAGGGTCTATGACTTCTCCGTTTCTTAGAGTACACACAGCACCACCAGACTGACTAAAGTCTGTCGTTCTTTTTCCTTGTTCTTGTATGCAGGTCTTCTGTATGTGTAAATCCTTTCTCTCTAAATTATATTCTAGATTCCTCGGGGCAATGTCATTCATTTCTTTTTATATCTGAATGCTTTACTGATACATAGTAATTCTTCAATGAATGTGAAAAACAACAGAACCACACTATGTATGAAATTCTCAAAAAAAAAAAATCTTAAACAAAATCAAAAAGGGCAAGAGAGATGTCTCAGTTAAGAACACTCAGTTCTCTTGGAGAGGACCAGGGTTCAGTTCTCAGCACCCACATGGTGGCTCCAAGTGACCCAGTGCCCTGCTCTGGACTCTGACTTACCTGCACTCACACGTGCACACACCTTCCCCTAATATACATGAGTTTCAAGAGTGCTACCACAGACTGATCAAAGTATAATACATGATCTCGTTGCCTATTTCTCAACACTGTGTTTAGTCTTTCCATTTGAGGTGGAAGGGGGCAAACAAGTTATTCTGGCAGGCCATCTTTCCAAAGGCTCAAGTGTGTGCACGTGCACATACACACACACATGCATACATACAGACTGACACACACACGGCAACTGAGACTTCAAATACTAAAAGGAAATTTTGCCCCAACTTTCAGCCTATGATTATTATATATGTCTTATTCTTGTCTAGGTTAGACAAGAGCTTTGTCTTAAAGCTGTAAGCTCCAGAGGTCCTCCTGCCATTGCTGGTACTACGGGAATATGTCATGGTACCCAGCTAAGCCTTGATTATATGTAGGTGTTATCTTCACATGCTATTTCTTCAGGACAAACAATTGATACCTGCTTAAACACAAGTGCCTAGAAGGCAAATGTACTGCATGAAACTGGTAAATCATATCCAAAGATAAATTATTGTTGAACTGTTTCCTTTTTACAATAAAATGAAAATGATTTGGGACCCCCAAATTAAAATTAAACCAGATAAATAAAATATGATTGTATTGTTGTAATGTAGAACAAATTATAGAAAAGCCTACGATGAAGAAATCCAACATAATAGTAATTATTAGAAGCAGCATACGGATTCTCTTTTCTCCTGTGCTATGCTGATATATATAAAGGTCTATGACACAGAACAGCCGTAGAAAGTAGTTCAACTTCCTTATCTTAGGTTAGATGTAAGAGGGGCTCAGAGAGATGGCACTGGCTGCTCTTCCAGAGGTCCTGAGTTCAATTCCCAGGAACCACATGGTGGCTCATAACCATCTGTAATGAGATCTGGTGCCCTCTTCTGGCCTGCAGGCATACATTCAGGCAGAACAATACACATAATAAATAAATCTTTAAAAAATTAGCCTGGTCTACAAGAGCTAGTTCCAGGACAGGCTCCAAAACCACAGAGAAACCCTGTCTCGAAAAACCAAAAAAAAAAAAAAAATGTTAAAGCGTTTGTTTTACCTTCTATTCTTAAAAAGATTTAAGACATTTCTGCTAAAATTAAGAATCTGGTAAATGTTCCACTACCAACACAATGAGGTGGAACAGTGCTGAGAGCCAAGTGCTGTTCAGCACACTATCATTTTCAGTGACTTGCTAACTGACATGACTGGCACATTATTAAAGCATACACTCTCAACAGGAATTTTAAGTTTTTCTTTCCATTGACTATTTAAGTGAGCAATCACTACTACGATATTATAGCTTGTAATTATAGGCTGTTGCTTGTCAGCTTTAATGCTATCTATGTTCTGTTTTTAAATCTGTATTTAAGACACATTTAGAATGCACTGATACTTAACAGTTATATAGTATAAATATACATACCCTGTGCACTGTAAATATCTACTGTGGTATCATCGGTAGTTTTAATAAATACACCATTTTCTTCTAAAATAAAAACAAATGGGAAAAATATTTATAGGTGACATTAAGTAACAATTTAATGCTTAAATAAAACTGGAATCCCTTCCACATTTTGAATACGTAAGAATGATGTTTTTTAACTTCCTGGGCCAGTGAGATAGCTCAGCTGCACTTGCAATATGAGTTCAATTCCTAGAGGCCATGTAAAGGTAGGACAGACCTGATTTTGTAAAGTCTGTCTGACTTCCACACATATGCCTACACATACTTATCATGCACATACATAGTAATAATAATAAAATAAATTTAAAAATATATTTTTGGCTGGGCATGGTGGCATACATCTTTTATTTCAGCACCAGAAAAATACAGGCAGACAGAACTGAGTTCTAGACCACTCTAGCTACACAGGAAGACCCTGTCTTCCAAAGAAAAGCAAATGATAATTCGAAATCTGTAATAGTAGCCTCTTCTTAGTACTCACAAAAGCATAAAGACTACTATGCCCTCCCCTTAGATCAAAGCCAGGCAAACTGACAAATGCCTATCTAAGGAATAAAAATCAGCTTTACTGAGTGATATCAATTGACTTTCTGCCTTTCAATGGGCATCACCAAAAGTCTGGGCTATATCCACTCTTACAGTTACTGATAGTGTCTCTTTATAGAAGAGTAGAAAGAGGACAGAGGGGTGGCATGATGGCAGTAGATGCTCAGCCTTTGGAGGTAAAGGCAGGAAAATAAGGGTTTCAAGGCTCGCCTGGAAGTCGGGTGGTGGCGCACACCTTTAATCCCAGCACTTGCGAGGCAGAGGCAGGTGGATCTCTGTGAGTTTGAGGCCAGCCTGGTCTACCAGAGCTAGTTCTAGGACAGGTTCCAAAGCTACAGGGAAACCCTGTCTCAAAAAACCAAACCAAAAAATCAAGGCCAGTATGAGCTACATATGCCCTTGCCTCAAAAAAAAAAAAAAAAAAAGCATATTACATCATTTTGATTATAACATCAAGGATAGCTGAGCAAGCTAGAGTCACCTTGCTTGCTGAGATTTGAATACTGACTCTGGGGAGCACACTCTGATTCAAAGATCAGCGTTTTTACTAGGGGCTGAATGTCATCCAAACCGTGGTGAAGAGACTCAAATAGCATTCTTTTCAGAAATCCAGTATTGAAAAGGGAACTTGACCTGGAAAGGAGAATAAATAGAAAACTGGATTTGAGAAATGTTTATTTACTTAAAAAAGTCTTCTAATTAATTAAAATATATAACAAATTATGAGATAGAATAATATTGAAATTCAGGAATTTCTAATTTAGTATTTTTACAAACTAATTTCTCACCCTTTTAAATCATGTTAGCTCTGGAAACTACTAAGATTAGCCAAAAAATTTCATTCACATAAAATCAACAAGAACTTATTGGCACTCATAAGTTGTAGAATGCTATGAAACATGGAGTAGGTTTGTGGAGAACACAGTCAGACAGAAAAGAAAACTTGACTCTGTAACAGCCTGCAAAACTCTAACCGTACAGAACATAATGCCAAGCGTAAACTTCCACAGTGCGTCTAGCAAGGAACAGTATGTCTCCCTCTGTGTTGGTGCCTGTGTGAGGACTGTATTTAAAAATGCCCAGCACTGCAGAGGCAGACAGGTGGGTCTCTGTGACTTTAAGGCTAGCCTGCTCTACACAGGAGATTCAAGCTAGCTAAGGCTACAGAGTAAGGCCCTGTTTCAAAGAGTCTCAGGGGTGAATGCCTCCATTTGATTTTAACAGCATAGGCGTAGCTGACAAAATGTGAATTAAACCATAGAAATTCCAATCCTGGCTCCACCTACTAGCAATGTAGTTCAACTTGAGCCATAACTCCTGTGTTCTCCCAGGACTGGAGTTTGCATGCTACACAAGTGCTTTACCACTGAATCTGTATTTTTGGCTTTTTTTTTTTTTTTGAACTCCCCTCTCCCCAACAGTTTCACTAAGTTGCCCAGGCTGGTCTTGAACTCACAGCTAGAGTCCAAAAAGTCACTGTAGACAGGCCTGGACCTTGTGATCCTCTTGCCTCAGGAGTAGGGATTACTGGCCTACACCATCAGGCCCCATCTTTCCTTCTGTGTCTTAATCATGCTACTGTAAATTAAAATTCCTCACAGACTTGTCATGGAATGAGACAGCCTATTACCATGCTTTGTACAAAGGCTCTTCACTGAGTAGTAGCTATAAAGTGGTAAATATAAAATATTAGACAGTAGGCATATACTAAAGGGCCATTTAAAGTACAAAATGAGTAGTCAATGTAAGATATGTTGAAGGGAATTTAGAGATTATTTAGGCCGAGACACTGAGAGACTTGAGATGGGATGTATTACTAAACTGAGGTTTGGGGAGAGGGAAAAGGCTTGACGGCTGTGAGGAAGAAGTCAAAGACAAGACTCAGGCCTGGAAGTTGGAAAAACTAAATTCTAGCTCAATAATAATAATAATAACACCAACAGTTAATAATAATAGGCAATAGCTAATAATAATAGTAATAAT
Organism: Chionomys nivalis; assembly: GCF_950005125.1. Taxonomy (NCBI): domain Eukaryota; kingdom Metazoa; phylum Chordata; class Mammalia; order Rodentia; family Cricetidae; genus Chionomys; species Chionomys nivalis. The sequence continues at coordinate 69,395,874 of NC_080090.1, forward strand.
AATAACTGTAATAATTATTTTGGTCAGTTTTAGCAAGCACTTAAAAACACCATCCCATAATTTCCTTCTTCACGAAATGAGGGAGCTGACTGGGCTAGGCTAGATCATCTTTCTGGAGTCAGCAGCCTGTTAGTGACAATTTCTGTTCTGTAACCAGTGAGTAGGATCATTGTGTGGGAGATGATATAGGTAAGAAAGTACTAGAAGGTAGGGCTTGCTCAATTACTCTTCGAATGTTTGAAAGGGATTACTATCATCTTGGTGCCCCATAGAGACCTAGGTGGTGGAGACAATTGGTGGAGGCTTTGGACCCACCAGCCTGGCAGGTGCAGTGGGAGAACAAGAGGCAGAAGGTGAGGACTGACAGCACGGCTGTCCTCTGACTTTCACATAACACCGTGGCATGCACACATGCACCTGCCATCACACACAAGAGGTGAACAACAACAACAAATCAGCAAGTTTGAAGTCAGGGCTTGCCTGTTGTATGGGACTCTGTGTTTAAAAGATTTCTTGTATTTTTAATTAAGTATGGTGTGTGGGAATGTGCATGTGTGTACAGGTGCCTATGGAGGTGGTGGCTGGCAGTGGTGTTGGATTCCCTGGAGCTGGAGGTATAGATAGCTGTGAGCCACATGATGGGTGCAGGGAAGTCAACGTCCATCCTCTCTGCAAAGCAAGGGCTCCCAATTGCTGAGACCTTGCCTCACCTTAGAGACACCATCTTCCAAAACCAAATAGCCTTTCTTACTATGCAGACACAAGTTATTTAGTTTGCAGATCCAGCCTACCTTCTGTTCTACCACCTTTTAGAAAATTATAGAAAATCTGAAATACTTCAGGGTCTCAGGAGAAGGGGAGCCATAATTATTTGCTAAGACATCAAAAGCTGACAACCAGTAAATCAAACTCAAGACTGTCTTTAGGCACATACCACAGAGGCCCGAGTTCTATTGCTGTCTTGCCAGGCATGCTTCCATGACAATTACAGGGCAGTTGTCTATATGGATTTTCTGTAAAAGCAAAACACAAAAATATAAAGGATAAATGACAAATGCAAGTGATATAACTGTTATATTAATAACTATGTACTGAGGACCTACTAGGTACCAGGTACTGTGTTAAGAATTTTTTGTGAGCCGGGCGATGGTGGCGCACTCCTTTAATCCCAGCACTCGGGAGGCAGAGGCAGGCGGATCTCTGTGAGTTCGAAGCCAGCCTGGTCTACAGAGCTAGTTCCAGGACAGGCTCCAAAGCCACAGAGAAACCCTGTCTCAAAAAACCAAAAAAAAAAAAAAAAAAAAAAAAAAAAAGAATTTTTTGTGTACTTGAAAATGTAATCGTTAAAGCCTTTTGAAGGGAGGCACTGTTAAAAATTTCAACCACAAGAGCAGGTTGTTCAGCTTCAGGTGGAAATGTCTGAAGTGTTGAGCAGGGGGGAAAAAATTGATTAAAAATGGGTGATGTTGAGAAAAGGAAGAAGATTTTTTGTTCAAAAGTGTGCCCAGCACTACACTGAAAATGGTGGCAAAATTAAGACTGGACTAAATCTCCTTGGTTTGTTTGGGTGGAAGCCAGGTTAGGCCGCTGGATTCTCTACACAGATGCAAAGAGCAAAGGTGTTACCGGGGAGAGGACACTGGGCAGAGTACTTGGAGAATCCTAGAGAGTACATCCCTGGAACAAAATGACATTCGCCAGAATTAAGAAGGGAGAAAGGGCAGACTTAATGGCTTATCTTAAAAAGGCTACTAGTGAGTAATACCACTGCCTTATTTATTATAAAATAAATGTCTCATTACTTTTAATGTGTACCATAATTTGATTCATAAACCAGAATTCAGATCATGAATAGCTAACAAAATATTTTTGTTGAACAGTTCTGATTTAAGGTAAAGTGGATATGATCATTAAAAATAGCAATTCCAGTTCCATAAATAGTACCACTGCTTTCTCTTAATTAGTAATGTTCAACTTCCCACAGAGATGGGGGATGCCACCTCAAAGCCTTTGGAATGGTATTATACTTAGATTTATATAACTGGGTATATGAATATGGTTAAATATCGGTGAAACATCTCTTCACTGTCTCAGAACAAAGCAGGTGCTCATTGTTCCTTTGTAGTCATTGGTCTGTCACAGGCAATGGTTAAAAATCAGAAAGCAACTGTCTTATTATTTTTTAATATTCTCATTTTATTTTAGTTTTTACAATTTTATGTGCATTGTTATTTTGCTTGTATGTTTATCTGTGTATCTGTGTGGGTGTCAGATTCCCTGGAATTAGAGTTGGAGGCAGCTGCCATGTGGGTCCTGGGGACTGAAACGCAGTCTTATGGAAGACTGGTTATTTATTTATTCCTGTTAGTGGTGCTGGGGGTTGAGCCAGGACCTCATTCATGTTAGGTAATGCTCTACTACTGAGCTGCACTGTCGGCCCTCAAAAAGAGTCCTTTTAAAAATTAGAACCTCACCACGTGGTGGTGGTGCACGCCTTTAATCCCAGCACTTGGAAGGTAGAGGAAGGTGAATCTCTGGTCTACAAAGCGAGTTCCAGGACAGTCAGGGATACACAGAGAATCCCTGTCTTGGGAAAAAAAAATTAGAACCTCTTACCGGGCATGGTGGTGCATATTTTTAGGTCAGCCTGCCTGGTCTACATAGTGAGTTCAAGGACAGCTAAATAGCTAATAGCTAAATAGCGAGACCCTGTCTTGTGAAATGAAAAACAAAGAACAACAACAATAAACCTCTCTTCAACTAAACTTCCCCAACTCCATGTTATTCCTAGATTGATCACTGGCTTTTTTGGAACAGCCTGATAAAATCAATCAGTTCTAGTCTATTTGATATTATCATTTTGTTACACAGGGTAGGAGAAATAGCTTAGTTGTTCATTGCCTGGCTGGTTTTGATCCCTAGCATAATAAATAAAAGTTAGGCCTGGGGATGTAGTTTAGTTGAAAGATTGCTTTGCTTACCTAGCAATGCACAGAACCCGAGCTTTGATCCAGAGCACCTCACAAACCAGGCTTGGTAGTAGATCCTTGGCAGTATACCTAGGATCTAAGCATCTCGGAGGAAGAGGCAGGACTATCAGAAGTTCAAGGCTAAGGCCAGTGAGATGGTTCAAAGAGTAAAGGTGCTTGCCACCTTGGTGACAAGGCTGACAACTAGTGTTTGATCCCTGGAATCCACATGACTTGGAAAGAACTGACTCCCACAGATTGTACTCTGACGTTCTCATGCACACCATGGCAAACTCACATACATAGACAGACAGGAAGTAAATAAAATCAGTTAAAAAAAAGTTCAAGGTCATCAATGGCTGTGATATGTGAGACACTGTCAAAAAATAAAAACAGCAAAAAGCTTCTGCAATTGGTGTGACAGAGGTGTACGATTAGCTACCCTTCTACAGGAAAGACAAAACATTCATAAACAAACTCAAGTAGATATGGACTCAGTATAAAATAATGTATAGTCTAATAGAGGAGATGTGCCAGGCTAGTCAGTAAAACCTAAACCCCCTGAAGTACTTAGGAACAGGAATGCCTTTGTAAATAAAAGCCAGAGTATATGTAACTTTACCATCAGGAAACAAACAAAACCTACATTTAAAAGCAAAGAAAGAAACTGAAGCAAGAAATAAAAATACTGGCAATATATACAGCAAGAGGTAAACTATTTTAAATTTTTTTTTAATAATGAGTTCTTAAGAATTCCAATTCAAGGGCTGAAGAGATACCTCAACAGTTAAGAGCATTGGACGCTCTTCCAGAGGATTTAGGTTTGATTTCCAGCACCCACAGAGGCTCACAATTGTCTGTAACTCTACTTCCAGGATATCCAATGCCTTCTTCTGGCCTCTGCAGGTACCAGACACATACCAAGATATATATGTAGGCCTAACACCCACAAACATTAAAAAAAACCCACGTTAAAAAATACTAAGAACTTAATAAGACAGCAATGGGTAAGACAGTTGCTGTGTCCCAGGAGTGCTTCAACTCACCTCCCCAGCAGTAATGTTTGAAAGCAAAGCCTAGCACGTATGATTAGGATGTGATGGGCTTATGTGCGATGCCCAGGCCAGAGGGGCTTCAGCTCACCTTCTACCATGTTACCATCCTTCTGAAAGATCCTCTCTTCGCACCACTGGCAGTGGATCAGGTACTGGATTTTCTTGGCAGTCTCGTCTGCTGAAGTAGGCCCCCTTAAGACCCGCACAACTACCAGAACAAAATGTTCCAGAGCCACTGCGAACAGCACTTCTATGCCTTTGTTGCATCGCGCTGCAGCTCTGTCAAAAAAAAAAAAAAAAGTCACAAGCTATTTTGATGGCTCTTCATTTCCTCTGTATAGCACTGTACTGACAGAGCTAACCTGACAGCAAACTATGGGTGGACTGTGGGAAACTCAATCTTTAGTATCAGTGCTTCCAAAGAATCATTACCATGACTCACACACAGACTGGATTACAGGTAACGAGGGTTGTTAGTTTAGGTCTTCTGTCTCTAGACATTTCCCCTTCAGAATAGCTTGGGACTGTAGCCTCTGTCATTCGACACGACTCTTCTCTGCAATCATGATCACTAGTCTGAGTTTAATCTAGTTTTTTCCTAAAAAGCTTCTTACAACCACATGCATTTACTGACTGCTGACTGTATGCAGGATTATTTGTTAGCTGCTGACTATGCAGTGAGAGCCAGTCAAAGCCCTTTCCTCTGTGGTTGTGTGGACTCTCTGGATTAGCTTCTATAAGACACCCCACTCCCAAGCCTGAGTATGAACGCTGTGAGTACACAGAATCATGTGCGAAATGTGCATCAGGGGTGCTGCTCACTTCACACATGGCGAAGCCCGACGAGTACTAAGAACCTGTAATTATGCTGAGGTAAGAATTTGCATGGGAATGCCGCAGAACCTGTGTTTGGGTGGCAAGTGAATAGACTGATCATCCATTATGATATTCTAAGTAACAAATTGCATTATTAAGTTATTCTTACAGGGGGCTGGAAAGATGGCTCAGCAGTTAGGAGTGCTTGCTGCTCTTGCAGAAGACCTGGGTTCATTTCCCAGCACCCACATGTGGCTCACAAATGCCTGTAACTCTAGCTCCAGAGGATCTGATGCCCTTTTCTGATCCTAGTGGGTTCCTGCATGCATGTGGCAGACACATCCACACGTACACACACACACACACGTACACATGCACACAAATACAAAAATAAATATTGAAAATATTTTTTATGGCATAAAATTCTGTATATGGTAGATAATAATCTTTCTTCATTTCAACAGTTCTCAATTCCTGGGGCGACACAGAAAGACCTTCCATTTTACAAGGTCATTTTCAGAATCAAGTTAGAAGCCATCACTTTATTCAGACTATTCGAAGATGAAAAGATCTTTCAAATAGCTTATAAATCTAAAAATAACTTTTATTTCTCCTTTTTATGTTGCTACCTCTTCCCTACTCCTGTAATCACTGAATTAAGACAGATCTGAAATTAACTTTTACTTTCTTTGTTTCTCTTTTGTATTCCAGATATAAATGTTTAAGTTCTAACAAAACACAATAATAATAGGCCATCAAAATGGCTCAGTGGGTAAGAGCGCTACTGCTGGCCTGAGAACTGAGGTTGATCCCCAGGCCCACATGGTGGAGGAGAGAACCGACTATTCCAAGCTGTCCTCTGACCTCCACACATGCACCTATAGAAATACACATGAAATAAATGAATACATGTAAAAAAAGAAAGAAAGAAAAGACCATAAAATTAAAACCACTAAAATAAATCAAATTAAAATTACATATAAGGGATACAGAATTTAAAAATTCACGCATATTTTCAAAAATAAGCATTCATTCATAGTATTATCTCTTTAAGATCATGAGACACACTAAAACATTAGGAACATCATTGGCAATTTGGTACCTTGCCACTGCAGCTACGACAATTCTGGCTGCTAGTTCCTTGTAATACTCTGTTCGGACAATGTTACATCCATAGTGACGCCGGGCAACATGCTGTGCCTTGGCATATAAGGAACTGATATCTGTAGAAGTCACTGATACTATGCCAAGGTTTCTTACGTTTCTGAATGCAGAGTCTAGGTAGTTCACTGATGTTCCAAAAGGGTCTAGGTGTCTAAAATCAGAAAGAAAACAGACATATCTGAGTTTGCATCAGTAGGCCACAGGATACTAATGTTATTCTAATGATGAAAGTCCACAGGTTCAAAAGTAGTTTGCCAGCCAGGTGTGATAGCAACACACCTGTAGTCTAGCACTAAGGAGGTGGAGGCAGGAGGATTTCCAGTTTGAAGTCAGCCTAGGCTAATAGGGAGACTGTCTCAAAAAATTGAGGCGGAAAAAACGTACTTTGCCAACCTCTTTTAAATATTTAATTAGGTTTTAAAAATAAATAAAATAGTCAGTGACATGTCAAACACATGGGAACAAATTAGCCTAAGAGAAAAAGTTCATTCCCAGGAAGTCTGAAATTTTTCTTATTGGGAATCTCAGGCCAAAGCCAAAAACTGTATTAAAATAAACCACCACAAGTTTCTTTAATTTGAAAGCACCCACCTTCAGTAGACCTGTTTAATCTACTTGACAAATGTTTTTCACTTACATGAAATCAAAAGATCTCAGGTGCATCAGTACATTGGCATCCATCCTGGTCACCTGGATATCACCAAGAGTGTCATCTTCCTCAAGGGCATCACCCTCTTCTTTCTCCTCACTGTCTACCACCACTTTCAATTTGTTTAAGTGGCAGTTTTTCTGAATCAAAGTCACAGAGTTTTCATTCAAGTCATTAATTGTAACTTTGACTGCATCTCCAAGGTGTTTTGCCCATTGCAATCCCATTATTCCTTGGGAGAAAATGGGGGAGAAGACAATAATTAAATGCATCAAGTTGCAACAACTAATAACTGAAATGGTAGGCATTTTATAAGTAACGTGTGCGCGCACACACACACACACACGCTCCAAATCGTCATGTCTATGAATCCCAGAATACAGTATGCTAACAGGGTGATACCCTGCTGAAAAAGAAGATGGCCAGGCGCAAGTCCTGCTGCTCAAATTTACCCTCAAGCACCATAGAAATAACAAAGACAATGTACTTTGATTGTAGCCTGGGCTGGTCTTCAAATATTTTATTTTTTAGGCAGGGTCAGTAGTTCTTGAACTCACAGACATCCACCTGCCTCTAACTTCCAAATGTTGAAATCAAAGTCGTGTGCCACAATTCCCGGCTGGCTATGAAACATTAACCCTCTTATTTTTGTCTCCTTGTGTGAGGGATTATAGGCATGCACTAATATGCTCATCTCCCTTAAACATGAAAAATAACTTCCAGGCCAATGAGATAGCTCAGGAGGCAAAAGTGTTCTCTGAGCAGGTAGATAATGATTTTGAGGTCCAGAACCTATGGAAGAAGGAAAGAACAGACTCTCCAAAGTCGTCCACCCACCCTCCCTGCCACATGCATGCCCACATTCTCACACATGCACAATTACAAAATGAAATACAGAAGAAATAACCTTTCTAGGCCAAAATTTCCAAACAGCACACAGGTGCACCATTGTGCAGTAAAAGGAACAACTTTGTATATGCAGTAAGAACTCACTTGGGTAGCTCATTCTGTAGCTACTAAAAAGGGCATAAAGAACATTTTCTTCCTTTTTTATTTTACATCTTTTATTCATTTAAATGTGGTACATTTACACAATGGAGTTACTCAGCTGTAAAAAACTGACATCATGAAATCTGCAGGCAAATGGATAAAACTAGAAAATCATCCTGAATGAGGTAACCCAGACACAAAAAGATAAGCACAGGGGCTGGAGAGATGGCTCAGAGGTTGAGAGCACCAGCTGCTCTTCCAAAGGTCCTGAGTTCAATTCCCAGCAACCACATGGTGGCTCACAACCATCTGTAATGGGGTCTGGTGCCCTCTTCTGGCCTGCAGGCACACACACAGACAGAATATTGTAAAATAAATAAATATTAAAACAAACAAACAAAAAACCCAAAAGACAAGCACAGCATGTACTCACATAAATGGATACTAGATGTAAAGCAAAGGGCAACCAGACTACAACCCACAACCTCAGAAAAGCTAGGTAAAAAGGAAGACCCTAAGAGGGATGCATGGATTTCCCTGAGGGGGAAATAGATGAGATCTCCCAGGTAAGCTGGGGGTAAGGGGAGGAAGTAGAGGGGAGGGGGTGGGGGATGAGAACTAAAACCATTTTCTAACTGGAAATAGTGACATAAACCCAACTGACATGCATCTCTAACACACCATCTGAAATACTGATATCTTCTACACACTTCTACTGTACAAATGGAAATAAAATCTTGTCTACTGTTACAGACTTTATGTAATTTTTTTCAGACTCTCATATAAAACTTGTGGGATAAATTCTAAGACTGCCATTTTAGGGGAATAGACATGTAAAGAAACTGCCACAGAGCTACCAACAATTTACAAATATACTAAAAAGAACAGAATAGTAGTGACTGCTCTGCCGGAGCTGCTTTCAGTGATGCTGGTCCAGGATATCTGACTTCAGAAGATGGTTGAGAAGCCAATAAAAAGAAAATGGTGTCAGGCCCAGAAGTTTATAAAAATGTTGAATATACCTTTTGTAGGCATCAGCTTTAATATTTTCAGATTTTAAAGGATAAAGAACAGAATATGTAAGGAAGAACATGGCAATAAGTTTGGAAAAAGGTTCATGAATGTGACAGAAATGATGGTGGACCACTTTAGACTTCAGGCAATCGAGACGCTGCTGCCAACTGCAGCATCAGCATATGGAGCTCAGAGACGGCTGCTGTGTGACACAGGGGAAAATGACTGTGAACACAGAGACTAGTGCACTGGACTCGAGGACAGGAGTGTGAGTTACATTATAAAAGATAAATCAGGCTGGGCATGGTGGCATACGCCTTTAACCCTAGCACTTGGGAGACAGAGGAAGACAGATTCTGTGAGTTCAAGACTAACCTGGGGTACACAGAGTTGTGTGTACATACACACAGAAAACCCAAATCAGAACAAAACTGGTGGCTGATTTGATCCCGAAAGAGTGAATAAAAAACTGAGTTGGGAGCCGGGCAGTGGTGGCGCACGCCTTTAATCCCAGCACTCAGGAGGCAGAGGCAGGCGGATCTCTGAGTTCGAGGCCAGCCTGGTCTACAAGAGCTAGTTCCGGGACAGGCACCAAAGCTACAGAGAAACCCTGCCTCGAAAAACAAAAAAAACAAAACAAACAAACAAAAAAAAAACAACTGAGTTGGGGAGAGAGCTCAGTCAGTCAAATGCTTGCATACAAACATTAGGATGTGAGGTTTAATCCTCAATAGCCACGTGAAAAGCCAAGTATAACAAGTAAGGATCTGCAATCCGATCTCTGGGAGGTGAAGATCGGGTTCCTGGGGGCTTGCTACTCAAGCCAGTCTACTCAACTCAGTGAGCTCCATCCAAGTTCAGTGAGACCCAGATTCAAAAGACAAGATAGAGAGCAATTGAGGAAGAGAGCTAGTGTTGACCTCTGACCTCTGCACATATACACCCACATGTACATATACATATATATACCAGACAGAAAAAAGTAATTCAAAGTTCACATTTCAATGGCTCATCTTAGAAGGATTACCTCATTACTACTACCATTTTAAATGGATATCTTACTAAAGAATGGTTTTAGTACTAATAATACAATGGAGATGAAACCTAATGCTTCTATAGCATTTCCTTAGTAAGTACTGTTCCAATGACTTTATTTGTATTGAGGTTTAAATTTTTAATACTTGTATGGGTATTATCCCCTGTACCCTTTTATACATGAAAAAAATCAAAACACAATTTCCTGGGGGCATCAGAGTAGCATGCAATGAAGCCAAGACTTGAACCCACGGACTTTGGCCCCAGAGTCCACGCTTTTAAATGCTTTCATTTTCAGTATACACTTGTCAAGAATGTAGTTCGGTTAATCTTTATGAAGACATGTGACGAGCACGAATGGCCTTTTAGAAATTGCTGTTTCTATTTTCTCTATTGCTAAAAGTCTTTTTTTTTTTTTTTTTGGTTTTTCGAGGCAGGGTTTCTCTGTGGCTTTGGAGCCTGTCCTGGAACTAGCTCTGTAGACCAGGCTGGTCTTGAACTCACAGAGATCCGCCTGCCTCTGCCTCCCGAGTGCTGGAATTAAAAAAAGTCTTTTGGTTTCAATGCGGACTGGCATTGTACATGAAGGCTAGACTCCTACACTGGACACAGCAGTAAAAGGAGCACTTCAAGGACAGCCTGGGCTAAACAATTCTAGACCAGCCTGAGTTACAGAGAGAGCCAGTTTTAGAAAGCCAAAATTAGAACAAAATAAAGTGCCGAAGGCAATGATCATCCAAGCCCACAGAAAGGTTGGCAAGGAGGCTCAGCAGGTGAAAGCATTTGTGTTGAAAGCCAAACTACCTGAGTTTGGTTCCCAAATCTAGGTGGAATGAGAGAAGCAACTCTTGAAAGTTTTCTTTTGACCCACACATACATACATACACACATACTCTCTCCCAATAACAAAAAACAAGAGAACAACACAAAAAGTAGCTATTAGTTATTACCTGACTACAGTGAACAAATGTCCTTCAATATTTGTTTTTTGGCTAAGAGTAGTGGCACATACCTTTAGTCCCAGCACTTGAGGGGCAGAGGCAGAAGGCTCTCTATGAGTTCAAGAGCTAGCTTGGTCTTCTTCACTGTTTCAGAAAAACAATTGTTTTCCTTCTTGTTGGATGTGATAGTATATAGCTACTACTTGGGAGGAGTTCAAGGTCATATTCAGTCGTATGGTCAGTTTAAGGCTAGTCTAAGCCACTTGAGAAGCAGAGCAATTTGGAAAAGTACAGGTTGTAGGAGTATGTTACATAAGCCACAGTGAGACAATACAAATCTAGGTGCAGAAAGTACATGTCAAAAAACTGATTCTTCAATAAACATTCTCTCTCTCTCTCTCTCTCTCTCTCTCTCTCTCTCTCTCTCTCTCTCTCTCTCTCGCTTATACACTCAAAATGAAAGGAGACCATATAAGAAAGAGACTTAGTTGGGCATGACAATGCATGCCTTTAATTCCAAGCAGAGACAGCTGGAATTCAGAATCTCTTGAGTTTGAGGCCAGCCTGGGGTACATAGTGAGTTCCAGGTCAGCCAAGGCTACAGAGTAAGACTCTGTGTCTAAAGAACACAACAACAAAAGAGATGTAGACTTGAGTCAAGGTAATATAGACTCTTCGGATTTTGATTTGAATTTTTAGAAATGTTTAGATGTCTGAATTAGCCTTCATTTTCTAGGCATGGTAATGCTATTATAGCTTCATTTTAAAGAGACCCCTGAGTATGGAGGATAGTCCTGCTATCTCAGCATGGGAAGCTGCAGAGGATCAGGAGGTCATGGAGTCGAAGGTCAGCCACACATTGATCCCTTGCTTGGGTTTTTTTTTTTCCTTAATACATAAAATATGTCCAAATTTATTTTAAATTAGTGGGAATAAAGAGACTAATGTATGAAATCTGAACTCGTGGAGATCCTGATAGAATAAGACAGAACATGTGTGAATTATACTTGAAATGACACAAGGGAATTAGTTCATTACACTGTCTATTTTTATATAGAATATTTTTAAAAAATTCCATAAAAAAATAGAAAATCTTGCCTTGGATCTTAAACTTTTTTATGTGAAAATTTGATTTTTTTAATTTTTTTTTTTGATTCAAAGTTTCACTATGTAGCTCTGGCAATCCAGGAACTCACTTAGACCAGGCTGGCCTTGGATTCACAGGGATTCGCCTGCCTCTGTTTCCCATGTGCTGGGATTAAAGCTGAGCAGCACCACCATGTGCAGCTAATGAAGACATTATATAGGGGCTGGGGAGATGGATTTAACTTAAGAGCAATGGCCACTTTTCCAGAGGACCTAGCACCCACATTATGACTTACATCCATCTCTAATGCCACTTCCAGGGGATCTGATGCCTTCTTCTGGCCTCTAAAAGTACTGCATGGATTTGATAAACATCACGCAGGCAAAATAAATTTGAAAAATTAAGTTTTTTTACTTACCAGTGGCTCCAAAGGCATCTAAACACTCCAAAGGTTTTCGTTCCTTAGCCAAAGCAGCCAACGTACAAAATATTAGCTGACTAGAAAGAAAGAATAATCTGAAGTAACTTTGCTGCATTATGGTTTCATCTTTGTAGAATAAAGAACGTATCTATCTACCTTATATACACTCTCAAATTAACAGTTCAAGACCTATAAGTTTTGTGAGGTTAAACTATGAATCTAACTGAATTATATTTAACAAGCATCCATTTATTTAATAAATAAGACTTTCCACCAGTCTGTACAAGTTTAATTACATAAAGTTAGGCCTATTTTATTCTTTGAAAAATTGGGTTGGTAGATTTTGAGAAAAATACTAAATAGAAGATTTTAATCTTAATATATATAAACGGAGAGATTGAAAGAAGTTCATCTGAAAAGTCTATTGCTCTATTTTCAATCAATCTTACCGATTTAGTTTCATTTTGGGATTAAAATATGAATCTGTTTTCTGAGGTATAGAGTAGTTAGGAAAAACTTGTATATCTGTATCTGTCTCCTTCAAAATTTCATTAGATGATTTGGCAGTAGAAGCTAAAATAGAAGAAAAAACTGTTACTACAGGTTAATTGAAAATAATGCTAAATATCTAACAGAATACATTTTAAAACGTAGCTTTATATCATTCTGTGCTAAAGCAAATAGTTCAGTAGGCATAAGAAAGAAAAAAACAAAAGAAAGTCACAGAACGAATTTATTCAAATGTCTGTGGAAAGAGTTGTGCCTTGGCAGGCATTTGGTGAACGCGAGTATGTTCATCCACTTAAAGTTCTGTGTCACCTATCACTATACCAGTATTATAAACCCAAGGATATCTTCAGATAGCAAAACCCTAGAATAATTTTATGATTCATTATGCTACATTATGCACTCACAGGATGGCCAAAGAGGGTACTTTAATACTATAGAAATTGAGTATTTATATGCTTGCTTTCCATTAGTGGGTTGAATAAGAATCTTAGTATTTTCTGAACCCCTGAAATTCAGAACACTGGGGAGTCAGTGTTCCCATGCCACTTTATGGATTCAGGGGTAGAACTTAGCTTACCCGGCATGCATAGAAGGACTTCTACCCATTAAGCAATCTTGTGGGTCTCACTTTCTCACAATTATAATTTTAAACTGAACTGCATTCAAATGGCTATTAAGTAATGACAGGAACATTTTATATTTAGTATACATTATAATCCTTCAGCTACAAACTCAAATGGAATACTGTTATGAAAATAGATGCATATATATTTAAAATATTGAAGAGGTAAGACAAATGTAATATTTGAAAAATAATTATAGTCTTTATCTGTCCTTTTTTGGTCAATATTATATTCAGGACATTAAATGACACCCATATTTCCCTTTCTATAACATCAATAAAAGTAACCTTTTCTAATGTTTATTCACTGAATTGGCATGTCTTGTATCTCACAATATCAGCTTTTGCTAACCTAACCCTTGAGATTTTATATTATTTACAACAAAGGTCCTTTCCACTGGGCATCCTGTTCCCAGTATTTTCCACAATAAGCAAAACAGTTACTGATATAAAAGTCCTACGACTATAATTCTATAATTTTTCATAATAGATAATTATAAACTCTTTCATAAGCTACTTAGTTTGGCTGGGCATGGTGGTGCATGCCTTTGATCCCATCACTTGGGAGATAGGCAGGCAGATCTCTGTTTGAGGCCAGTCTAGTCTACAAGGCAAGTTCCAGGACAGCCAGGGATACACAGATAAATCCATAAATCCTGTCTTGAAAAACCACCACATTAAAAAAAAAAAAAAAAGGTTCCTGGTTTATAACATTTACTAATATCTGTTGAGAATAGCTGAACATTATTGGAAACATCATAGAAAGAAAAAAATGTGAAGTTATGGATTACTTGTCAATGTCAACCAAATAATTTAGTTAAATCAGTATGTTTAAACACTTAATGTCTGAAAAGAATAACTGGATCATTTTATTTTAAAGACCTAATTCTTAATAAGTTAGTGAGATTGCACAACTTACCAGCAATGTATCTGGACTTAGTTTCTCCTTTATTCACATGGCGCTTAACATGCCCTAGCATGTCAGTCCTTCTGGTGATTGTCGCTGAACAAATGATGCAATGGTAATGGGCACCCAATTTGCTGGAAATCTACCAAATGGAACATTTCATTTAAGCAGATTGTTACTAAGACAATAAAATGTGAGTTTTAAGCTGTAATATGTTTGTGAGTACTAGATTTGGTACAGAAGGTGACAGAAAGATAACTGGCTCTTGGCAGTTTTATTTATTTATACACTTTATGTATGTAGGTGTTTTGTCCACTTGTACATCTACACACCAGAAGATGGCATCCAATCCTATGGGACTACAGTCACAGATGGCTGTGAGCCACCATATGGGTACTGGGAATTGAACTTATGAACTCTGGAAGAGCAGCCAGTGCTCTTAACCGCTCAGTCATCCCTTAAGCCCAGGCAAAGTGTAGTTTCAAGAATGGAAAAAATGTGCTTTCTTCAAAGTCAACTAATTTAAAAATAAGAGCAAGCATCTGATTACCTGTTCTCCAACAATGGTTGGTTTTACTGGCCGACAAGCTAAGTGACAGATGCACATCCTGTAGCCTAGAATGAAAAATGGCTAGCTGTGTTATTATTATTATTCATTAAACTCCTACTGGCACTCAAAGTTATAAGTATATTTTTAATTTTTAAAAAATAATTAGGATCACTGACACATGCCTTTAATCCAAACATTCAGGAAGCAGAGGCAGGTGAATCTCTGTGAGTGTGAGGCCAGCCTGATCTACATAGTGAATTCCAGGTCAGCCAGGGCTGTATAATGAAACCCTGTCTCAAAAAGAAAAAGAAAAAAGGAAGAATCATTAGGATTATTCTTCTATTTGTAACATCATAATTACTTGAACAACATTTATTTTAATAAATGAAACAGATATATGAATATAAGCAAATATAGGAGACCTGTATTCAAATTCTAGTTCTGTCAAGATGACTTGTTCTCTGGCAATAAGATTGTTATTCTCAACCTTGAACTTCATCTTCTTTGCTTCTTTACTAAAATAACAGGTGATAGGTTTTCCTCCCACCTGTAAATGTTTGACTTTATTTTTGAATTTATTATTATTAGTTTTTGGTGTTGATCTTTAGATTTTTTTTCATACCCTAAATATAGATATTTATTAAGCTTGGTTGGTGACTATATACTTTTTCTCTAGTAAGTTTAACTTCTCTCATGACTTCAATGATCTCTTATGGGAAGGAATTTCAAGTATAATGGATAATATAGTGCTAGTTACTAACTTATTCTCAACACTAAGACCCCTAATTCTAATCGCTTGTTAAGGAATTTTAATTGACTACTGGTCATCTCAAAACATATTTGTCAAAATACTAGGTATTGTGTAGCATGCCTGTAAGCCCAGCACTTGGGAGGTAGAAGCCAGAGAATGATGTCATCCTCAATTACACAGCTACTTAAGGTCAGCCTGGGCTACTTGAGATCCTGTCTTTGAACAAACCACTATCCCTTTTCTTCAGTTCTTTCTTTGGGTAATTCCAGAGATAAATTCCAGGGCTTTCTACACGCTAAAGACTTACTCTACGGTTGAGTTATATTTCCATCCCTATGAATTTCCTTGAACCAGATTGCTTCAGCTTTATTTTGCTGACAGAAGGACTCTCCCAACCCAGTCTATAACTCACCTCCCCTCATTCTCATGCTTACATCGTTTCCCCCATTGCATAGTGTTGAGGGGCCCAGAGGTTATCTATGTCGTTGAATCTCATGACTTTAAATACTATCTAGATTCTGGCATTTCCAAAATGTGTATCTCTACTGCTCACCCTCACACCTTGTCTCCATCTCACTCCTGCTGATCCCTTTCTACCATCATGTCTTTTTGGGAAAAAAAAAATTATAACCCAGTGAGTTTCATTAGTTACTTACAGGAGCGAAGGTGAGGGCTTGCTTTAAGAAGCATGGGTACCCTACTTAAGAAAATGTCTCTTCCATTCCCAGTAATCATTAACTCAGCAAGAGGATGCTGACTGACCCACATATTCAACAATTTCTATCTCACACAATCATATACAAGTGTGTATGGATCTGCATGTATGAGAGAGAGAGTGTGTATGTGTATTCTATACATATGTAGGTATACGACTGCAATGCAGAGGTTTTTCTTCAGAGAAGAACTTCAGTTTTATTCAGGTGAAATATTATAAAATATATCTTACATATTGCTAATTTCATTAGTAGCGACATTGACTATTTATTTCATCTTAGAGTCATTTTGAAGAAACAATCTCATATGAGAAAATGCCCCTACTAGACTGGACTATGGGCAAGACTGTGGAGCATTTCCTTTATTGATTAATGTGGCTCACCTTGGGTGGTGTCACCAGTGGGCTGGTGGCCCTGGGTACTATAAAAAAGCAAGCTAAAGTTGGGCAGTGGTGGCACATGCCTTTAATCCCAGTGCTTGGGAGGCAGAGGCAGGCAGATCTCTTTAAGTTTGAGGCCAGCCCCTGGTCTACAGAGCAATTTCGGTTAGGGTGACATACACAGAAAACCTGTCTCTCTTAAATAAATAAACAAAACAAAACAAAACAAGAAAATACTGGCAACCAGGCAGTGATGGTGCACACTTTTGATTCTGGCACTCAAGACGCAGAGGCAAGGAGATCTCCAAGTTTGAGGCCAGCTTGGTCCACAGACCAAGTTCCAGGACAGACTTGGTACAGGCTACACAGAGAAACCCTGTCTTATAAAAAAAGAAAAGAAAAGAAAGAAAGCAAGAAAGGAAGCTGCTGAGTAAGCCATAAAGAGCAAGCTAGTAAGCTATGCACCTTCATAGTCTCTGCTTCCGCTCCTGCCTCCAGGTTCCTGCTTTGAATTCCTGCCCAATTTCCATGGATGGTGAACTGCATGCGGTTGGTCACTGTTTTATCACAGCAATAGAAACCTAACTTAGACTGTAGTTTACTGTGGAAATGAAAGCTCAAAGTTTGCTAGGCTACGTCGAACACATTCTTATTAGAGGCTGCATTAGAATGTATATGCCACAATGCAGTCAATATTCTTTTTAATTCCCAATTTTTGTCACAAAGTACACGATGCAATGACTATCCTCACACATCTATCTACCACTGTGTTTCTACCCTTGTCTACTGGTTATTTTATTGGTATGACACTCACATGAAGGATTAATATATGTATTTTAAAATGTAAAAGATGCCGTACTTCACTGCCTCAGAATTTAGTCTCTTAATGTGATCTTAGTTTCAACTTTATTATTTTCCTTATGAACCAACTTGTTAAAAATTTATTCCTTCAGATTATATCATTTTGTCATTATACTTAGTATATTTTTAATTATTTTCCCTTATCTATAGTAAAGCTAGTTCTGAATATCCTACATTCTTTAACATCCTGAAAATTTCAGCTACTGACTTTTTTCTCGGTACCAATTATTTTATTTTCTTGCTTTTGGCATTTACTTTGTCTTTAAAATTATATGTAAAATAGCAGCTGTTCTACATGAGGAAAAGAAACCTAATAAAACATTGTTTAACAAGCAACAGGGACCCCCACATCAGAGTTGCCCAATACGTCGCAGTCACAAATGATTAGAAATGTCCACTGAACTGTCATGTGCTCAGTGTCTTTTGTTAAATACATTAAATCATCATAATATAAAGTGGAAATACTTGAAATACTAACCTTCAAATTCAACTGAGATTTTCCAGTGTAAATTCTGAAGGTGTCGACGGAGCTTCTGACTACTATAAGCTCTGAATTTTTCCTTAGGGCACAATGGACAAGTATGACTGTTTTCTTAAAGAGAAGAAAAAAGCGTAGATTATCAGCTATCAATGCCTGGATTCAGCTACAAAAGCAGCAGGGAACCTCCCCATGTACTCACCCTCCTTCTTAGACAAAGATTTTAACTGCAGGAATATATTTATTTCTGATCCTCGATGTCCTTCAGAATTTCAAATAGCATTTGAACAATGACTATTTTTTAGCCTTCAAACTCTGCTATCTGTGGTTAGCTGATGACAGCTGTTTCCAGTAGGAACAGAGAAGTTTAAAAAGTGATAAACTTTTTAAAGCTAAACTTTTGCTAGGAAGTCTACCACTCTGCACCTGAGAATGGAAAACCAGCAATGTGGCATTTCTAGAAGGCAGGTGTTGGGCAGAGGTGCCTGAGCATCTGCTATGGTGCATCCCTTACTACCCTGGCAGTAGTGAAGACAGCTAAAAGACACGGTAAGAAAAATAGAAGACAGTTCGTAATACATTGCTGTTCTGAGGCCAGGGACCTGGAAAAATCATCACATCCTGACCTTCACTGTATCACTACATTTATGTTTTCTCTTATTTATGGATTATTCCTGAAAAGACTAGATCATCAAAATACACATTAACTTAGCAATATAGTACATTTTAAATAACAGTTCTGATAAAATGTCCAAGAATTAAAATCTCAGTCTGGCAAGTGGCTCAAACAGGTAAAGGCATTTACTTGCCACTAAGCCTAACAACCAATGCCCAGGACCCATACTGCCAATAAGTAGTTAAACAAATAAGAACTACAGTCTCAAATTTAAGGTTAAAACAATAAAATATACAGAAATAACAAATCAATAATGATTTTAATGCAAAAATCTTTTGCACATAGAATAATGCAAGAATAAGTATAATTCATTTTTGAATATACACTGCTTATTTTAAACAAACATGACAACTAGGCACTTAGAAGAGCAGGGCACTGGCAGATGCAATGGCTAAGCACTTAGAACAGAGAGCAGGGGCAGAGGCGATGGGTCAGTGGGCAAAGGCACTCGGCATCCAGCCTTAAAATCTCTGGGACACACATGAAAGGAAAGCACTGAGCTCCATATGTCACCCCGACTCCCACATGCATGCCAAGAGAGAGACAGAGAGAAAATATGAGGATGAAGAGTGGGGTAGAGGCAGGAGAGTGGAGCACTGACAACATTTTAGAACTTTGTTCCAACTATATTGCTTCCACTTTGTACCAGAGAATTTTACCTGCTTTTTAATTTATTTTTATTTTATGTGTATGTGTTTTGCCTGAAGATATATGTCTGTGTACCATGGACATGCTTGGTGCCTAGAGTGGCCAGAAGAGGGCGTTGGGTCCCCTGGAACTAGAATTATAAATGGTTGTGACCCACCATGCAGGTGCTGGGACTTGAACCCACATCCTCTGGAAGAGCTGCCAGTGCTCTTCATCAATGAGCCATCTCTCCAGTCCCTGCTATGCTATTTAAGGCAGTGTTTTGGGATGTCCAAAACTTGTTGCTAATTCAATTACCACCTTATAGAACTAGTACTACTGTTCTAGTTCAATAGGAATAAATTTATTCTTACAAAGTGTTTTCATGAGCTGAAAGTTAAATGTTGCAGAAAGAAAAAAATAAAAAAAGACAAAACAGAACAATGAAAATAAGATATAAGACCTTGTCTCAAAAAAATCAAAAACAAAAAGAACAAAACAGAAAGTTTGTGTGTGCCCCAAGCATGGGTATACCTGGATCCAGATTACCTGAGTTCAACGAACTGGCAGTGTCAACATCTACTTCAGCCACAAAAGCTAACTTCTCCAGATCAGCAAGCCGCCTTTGAATTGAGATATGTCTCTCTGAAAAGAAATTTAAAGTTAGAAAATTGTTCTAGCATTTTCCCCCATTCCAGTTTTACTTATTCCCACTAAACAGATATATACTTTTGTTTCCTATCATATGGAGTCTAGTACCTCATGGGAACGGCTATAGTTCAGATCAGAAAATGGCAAGTGTACTTCAGAAGGCAAACGCTACGGAGAAAAACTCCAGTGTGTACCTTTCAGCTTTAGTCAAGGTAATTCCATGGAAAATGTTTCTGTCCTTGGGGCTGGAGGTGTAGCTCAGTTGGTAGAATACTTGCTTAGCATCCAGGAAGTCCTGAGTCTGAACCTTAGGACCACATAAATGGGCATGGTGGTGCACACCTGTAACTTTAGCACACAGAGGTGGAGGCAGGAGGACAGGAAGCTCGGAGTCACCTTTAACTAAAAGTATCTTCAAAGCCAGCCTGGGATATATGAGACCAAGTCAATAAATAAATAAATAAGCCAACCAACCCAAAACTAAAAAAAATTTCTACCCTGTACAAAACAGCCTGAGAACTATAATCAATATTTTGTGTCTTCAAAGAGCTTTAATTACAGCCAAGATATTGAGATGTTAATTTTTAACATAGTAGTTATACTTGGGAGGCAGAGGCAGGTGGATCTCTATGAGTCCGAGGCCAGCCTGGTCTACAAGAGCTAGTTCCAGGACAGGCTCCAAAGCCACAGAGAAACCCCATCTCAACAAACAAACAAACAAACAAACAAACAAACAAACAAAAAGAGAGGGTTTCCCTTGTGTAGCCCTGGCTGTCCTGGAACTTGGATCTGAAGACCAGGCTGTGAATGCCTGTACCTACAAGGTCATCTCATCTGCCTGAAAATTAGTTCTTAAATGCAACTAACATGTGTTTCAATTCTAATGCAGTTTATATTTCCCAACCATTTTTGTCTGTTATGCACTTTCAGATTTCCTAAACATAACACATTCCTCAAGTTAAATACTTGTAAATTGTGAGTTAAGCTTCCTAAAATATGCTGAACAATACACTTTGTTTGGTATGTATGTGTAAGTGGTGGGGGCTGCATTCTCAAACTGTTAAATTTGCTACTGAGTAAAGTAGTAAATAATCTACAAGTGACTGGAAAGAGAAGTTGAGTCAAAAAAAGCAGGAAAGTAGAATCTGAAAGAATAAAAGGGCAGGGTGGACCGAGGAGGAGCCAAAGGAGAAAAGTCTAAGAGAGGAATGCACATAACTAAGTATCGCAGCTGGAGTAAACAAGAAAACACTACTGTATTAGTACACGGTCTCTTGTGTTTCTCTGTGTATCCCTGGATGTCCTGGAACTTGACTATGTAGACCTCAAACTCAGATCTGCCTGCCCCAGCTTCCTGAGTGCTGGAATTAAAGGTGCATGCCACCACAATCCAGTTTCCTGTGATCTTGAAAAAGTGCAGAGAATAGATAACCAAAAGGAAAGAGAAAGCAAATCGAGAAAACCTGTAGCGTGAATAATAAAAACCCAGAGACAGATACTGTGGTTCAAGTTGAAGATCAGAAAAGCAAAGCATCACTAAAGAGACCTTTTACCTCTACCAAATCTTCAGACCGAAAGAGCAAGATCCTGTCGTCACGAATCCTGACTCCACACTCCAGTGAGTTCCTGTCTCTTCCCCTTTATAGTCCTCTATCTTCCTAGTGCTGGGATTAAAAGTATGTGACTCCCAAACACTGGGGTTAAAGGTTTGAGTGGCCACCACCTGGGTCTGTTTCTGGATTGATGTTGTGCAGCCCAGGGGAGCCTTGAACTCACAGAGATCAATCTGCCTCTGCCTCCTGGGATTAAAGTGTGTGTGTCACCACTCCCTGGTCTGTGGCTTAGTTTTGCAATCTTATCTTCAGGCAAGCTTTTATTTATTAAAATACAAATATCAGCACAAAAACCAGTGCAGATATTGTTTCAGGACTCTGGTACTGTAGAAAAGGAGACAGATAAAACTGCAATTTGTTCTTCCTAAGGATGAAGCATTCTGATTACATGGGCATTCCAAAGGAAAGGAATACTTAGAGAGTGGGAACCCAAACGCACAGGGCCAGAGGATGTTACGGGACAGGTGAACATCTCCAAAGAGAAAGAGATAATGGAATAAATCTCAGGCTCAGTCAATATGCTAAATAATTTAAAGCCTCAGATATTTTAATTCAATTTTTGATGCCGCCACCTCCCTGTCTACCAGCTCCATTCTCAGTCCACTCATTCACACATGTGCATAATCTGTGTCCTTTTTTCCTTCTTTCTCATAGTAAATAAAAAGGCAGCAGTTGTACTTGATTTATCCTTCTGGTGGCTAAATGTCAAGCACAGAACTGGTACTCAGCAGGCACTAAGATAGTTAAGTAGTTTTTAAAAATCATTAGCCTTTTTTTAAAAAAAGTTTTTTGAGACAGGGTTTCTCTGTAGCTTTGGAGCCTGTCCTGGAACTAGCTCTTGTAGACCAGGCTGGCCTCGAACTCACAGAGATCCACCTGCCTCTGCCTCCCGAGTGGGATTAAAGGCGTGCACCACCACCGCCTGGCAACCATTACTTTTTGAAGGTAGCAGCACATTTTTATCACAACTTCCGGAATCAAACACCATCAGACATTTCTGCTCAAAAGACAATTTCCTAAGCAAAAGCAGAATGACAAATACTGTATTACTTTTTTACTTTTCGAGATAGGGCTCATTGTATAGCTAAGACTGGAACTCACTATGCAGCACATGCTGGCTTGAAATCCATTATTCTCCTACCTCAGTCTCCCAAAGGCTGGGATTACAGGCTTGATTAACTTCACATACCAGGCCGTGCTCAAAAAGTTAAAATGAGATATAGGGGGAAAAAAGGCATCCTTAGTTTTTAGAATTGATAGTAATGGTCAAAAAGAATCCACATGTACATACTAAACTACCACATTTGAAATCGCGAAAGGTTGTTTCGTGGTCCAGTCATGTACGTGCAACAAGTTATATATGCTGTATAAAGGTGTGCTTAAAATGTTCTGCCAGGTAGTGCAAAACAAGAGAAAGAGCCTAAGTTAGGAGAGGAAAACTGAAAACGCTGTTGTCCGCTATTGAAGGAAATTAAAAAACAAAAAAACTTGTCTGAAAATTCGTGATAAGCCTAAAAGTATCTGTAAAATCACTTTTTGGCTCAACATGGTCGATATCATTCTGTATTTAAAGCAGTCAACTTGTTTTTTTGTAACATACTAATAATCAAGAAAGCAAACCTGTTGTTAAACCAGATAAACCAAATATACTAGAAGGTTCTTTCACAACTTCTGTTACGTTTTCCTCAATTTTCAACTCTGGTTCAGAATTGTCATCTTCATCTTGCCTGGCTGCTAGGACTAACTTCAAAGGATAACTAGATAACTGAGAATACATTTTTAGATGATTAGTATGTGTTTGAAGCTTTCTTAAACAGCATATTCTTCAGGCTACACATTTATTTTAGCATTTATAATGCAAATGTTTCCAACCCTTGTCCCCTAACACTTATACACACTTTTGAGAAGATGTCTCCTTAAAGAGACCAGGTTGATCTCCAATTTGCCAGCCCTCAGCATGGGGATCTTGGGGGAGGATTGAAGAGGGGAGGGGAGAAGAGAAAAATGTAGAGCTCAATAAATATCAATTTAAAAATTTAACAGCCCTCCTGCAAGGCTGTCAAATGCTAGGATTACTGGTATGCACTACCACGTGGAGCCACTATCAATGCCCCATGTCAAGGAGGTGAAGAAGGCATGCATTCCCCAAACTGCTGAACTACTTCTATTTAAACATAATCAGGAGGGCAGTAGCTACTTCCTTAAGAGTATGAAACTCCCTGTCCATCAGTCTGTAAGGAGAGAAAGAAATAAAGAAATAAAGGTTTTATTTTCCACTACAACCTGTGATTTCAAATGATCAGAAGTCCACTGGCTGATTTTGTTTTGCCTGTGACTAGCCTTGCAACTCTTAAATGTAGTTTTAGAACTGCAAAATAATTCTCTTAGATTATGACTGTTTTATATACATCAAACCTCAAGTTGGCTTAGAAATAGTATATATGTTATTAATTTCTCATGAGTGATAATTTGGAAAAATATAAAGATCAATTTATGGACTACAAGATTTGTTGAAAGAACGTGTTGACTCTTAGGCCCACTGTATAGTGTTAAGGTCTTTTTTTTTTAAAGGTCCTTAAAGTGCTAATTAACAATCTTGTGTTTCCTATATGATCCAATAAACCACTCAGAGCACATATAAACACATCCCGGGAACAAAAGTATTGACTATTAAGTTTTCACGATTGTCTTCTGATGGAATGAAGAACAAAGTTCAATTGGCTTTTAGCAGGTTCGCCTCCATACGGCATATGGATTTCAAATTCTTTTTGGAAGCAAGATATTCTACAGAAAATTTAGTAAGACAAATCCACCTGTGTGGATTGTGTGTGTGTGTACGTCCTGATTGAAAAATCAGTTTACAGTTTCTAAATCTTGACAGGATCTCACCTCAGAGGCTGCCTCCGTTACTGTAACACACTTGAAAGCAGTTATTTAACTACTGTGGACTGGGGTCCGACGGAAACTACTAGACACACTAACCGACACAGCCACTAATCTCATTGTTTATTTTATCTGCATCACCCCTGGCCTTCATGTATCTTTCATGATGATGTCCTCGAGGTTTACGGAGGTATCCCCCTTCCTTTCTGTACTCCTTCCTGCCACTCTCGTTCCTCCTCCTCCCGTTCCCCTAAATCTGCCTCTCCACATTAAAAACCACCCCGGAGAAGGGCCTCCCCAGCGAGGAACGGTTACTCGCTTCTCTGCGGCAGAAAGATCAGGCCGTCTACACTTACTGCTTTCAGCCTCCTCGGGGACAGAGGCTAGGGACGGGGACAAGGCCGGAGCCGGGGCCGGGGCAAGGGCTGGGGCTGGAGCCGAGTCCGGCGTCGGAGCCGAGTCCAGAGCCGAATCTGCGGCCGGAGCTGGGACCGGAGCCGATTCCGGGGCCGGGGTCGGGACCCTGACCTGGGCCTCCTCCTCCTCCTGGGGTGGCAGCTCCTCCTCCGCCATATTCTCCATAGCTACGGCCTCCGTGCCAGGGGTCGCGGAGGGGACTCGCGACGGAGCAAGAGAATTGACGTTAATGCCCACAGGACTGGATCCAGGTGGGGGAAGCAAATGGGAAGGCTCCACGGGTGCCACAGACGAACAGCGAAGCGCCAGTGACACAACCCTGCCAGCCGAAAAACAGAGGGCCAGAGGCAGCGGTTCGAGCCTTCACCGGCTTCCCCTTCCCTGAGGCGTTACGACGCCACCACGGACTACGCAGAAGCGTGTCGCGGACACCGTCCAATGAGGAGTAAGAGTTCCATTTCCTCGGTGCCTCTGGGCTCCGCTGGCCTCCACCGAACCGAGCTAAGACTACAATACCCAGGAGCATCGCGTCCCACCCCGGGCGGGGCTCGGTTCCGGTCCTCGGAGGAAGTACACAGAGATCTCCGAGAACTCTAGAATTCCCTGGAGTGTTCGGCGCTTGACTGGCTCAGAGCACAGAACTACATTTCCCAGCGTGCAGCGGGCTCGAGGAAGGCGTCTTTGGCACCCGCGGGGACTTGGGAGTCGCCGCCGCCGCCGCCGCCTCCGCCTCTGGTAAGTTAGGGTTTTCGGGACTCACGGCTTTTTGCTGGGCTACAGTCTTCCGCTCCTGGCTCGGGTACGCTGATGCCTGTCTGGCTCGGGAACTGCGGGCCGAGGTGTGGCGGGACGACTCTGTGGGCTGGCCGGCTGTCGGCCCCGCTCTGTGGAGGGTGTGGCTGGGAGCCAGGTTGCTCCAGCTGAGCTGAGGGGGGGATGGCGGCTTCCGAGGGGGTGGGCCTAGGCTGTGGAGGGGTCGCAGTGGCGCTTTTCAGTCAGGCGCGCTGAGGAAGAGTCCTGGGTCTGCTCCCGCCCCCCATTCCCAACTTTCCTCACGCCTCTGAGTGGACCTCTCTTTTCTCTTACTGTTTTGCCTCAGCGTTACCAGAACAAGCGCGGTGTGGTTGTGGGAGATGGTTTTTGCTGTTTTGACCTGTTTTTAGACTTTTAAAAACAGAGATCTGCTCATGGGACACTTAGATGCATTTTAGATTCTCCTAGGTAGGTGACCAGTGAATACTCTGCACCTCAGATTTTATCGTTTTTATCCTGGGCTTGTTTGGCACCGAAGCCTTACTCGTTCTTTTTCTCTTTATTTCTGAGACGCACATTGGAACAGACGGAAAAAAAGCAAAACAAACGAACAACAAAACAAAACAAAAAAATGAATTTCCTTTTTGGTTGCCCCGCTTGGGACTGTCTTGAATGTTAAAGGCAGGTATAAAACCCACACTTCAGGGTGGTCAAGTCTTTGCTTAATAGGGTCAAGTCTTTGCTCGCTGGTCTATTTCCTTCTCTGTTGGGAAAGCGTAAGAAATGACACTTGATTATGTGACCCCGTGAAGTGCTGTCTGGAAGTTCACCTTCTCATTGCCCTTCCTAAGTAGAAAGTGTGTTTGAAGGTGTTTTTCCTTTCCCGGTTTATTGTAAACAGATTGTCCAGGAATCTTCTGTAAGTTCTAAAGTCTCAGTAAGGCTGTGAATGTGCTTACCTCAGTGGTAGAGTATTTGCTTAGCTCACAAGCTTGTAGGTCAGAGGCCTGATACTACAAGACAGCTAAAACCCTTTTTTGTCAATCTATCACCACTTTTTGACAAGTATTCTTTTTTTTTTTTTTTTTTTTTTGGTTTTTTCGAGACAGGGTTTCTCTGTGGTTTTGGAGCCTGTCCTGGAACTAGCTCTTGTAGACCAGGCTGGTCTCGAACTCACAGAGATCCGCCTGCCTCTGCCTCCCGAGTGCTGGGATTAAAGGCGTGCGCCACCACCGCCCAGCTACAAGTATTCTTTTTTTTTAAAAAAATATTTATTATGTATTCTGTAGTCCGTCCGCATGTATGCCTGCACATCGGAAGAGGGCATCAGATCTTATTAGAGATGGTTGTGAGCCATGCGGTTGCTGGAAATTGAACTCAGAACTTTTGGAAGAGCATTTTAACCTCTGAGCCATCTCTCCAGCCTTTGATGAGTATTCTTGTGTATAGAGTTGACTGACTGTTTAACAGTCATTAGAAATGAGATAATGGCACCAATTACAACTTAAAGAAATGTTAACTATATCAGTGTACCATCTAAGACTTGACAATATTTTTAATTTTTTGAACCCCCACCCCACCCCTCATTCCTGTGCTCTTAGCAGCCCTTGCGAGGTTGAGAATGAAACCCA
The DNA here is from genome assembly GCF_950005125.1 of Chionomys nivalis. Classification (NCBI taxonomy): domain Eukaryota; kingdom Metazoa; phylum Chordata; class Mammalia; order Rodentia; family Cricetidae; genus Chionomys; species Chionomys nivalis. Next base: position 69,423,038 of record NC_080090.1, read on the forward strand.
GGACTTTGGGTACGGACAGCAAGCACTGTATCTTTAAAAGACATCCTCAGCATTCAATTAGATGCTTAATTTGAAAGTTTGATTCAATATTTTAATCTCATTTAATGCCATCTAAACAACACACTAAATTAATGGTAGCAAGGGGATTCAGTGGCAGTTTCAGTTCAGAATTCCTAAGTATGAAAGAATTTTCAGTTTGAAGACTTAAGAGAGTATTCTTAAACAGTTGCATTGCCAAATAAGCTATCTTATATCTTTTTTTTTTTTTTTTTCGAGATAGGGGTTCTCAATGTAGCCCTGGATGTCCTAGATCTTACTTTCTAGACCATGCTGACCTCGAATTCAGAGGTGCACCTATGTCTGTCTTAATTTCCAGCTGTTCTTCCATATCTTAAAGCAATAATAAACATAACTGCCACATGTTTTGTGGAGTTAAAAATTAAAATTAGCTTCCTGGGCAGATGTGGCTTTGAGTATTTAGTGAGGATACAGTTCCAAGCTATCTGCTAGGTCCACTGTCATGTAAAGAGTTGACAAGGGTCAGCTTCAAAGTCACTCCCTTGTCTGAAACTTGGTTTTGGTTGCTGGGTGTGACTTTCCGTGGGCTACTTGAGTGTCATTTAGGACTTGGTGTCTGGCTTTCCCTAACATGAGTTATTAAAGACAAAAAGATAATTAAATCTTAACTGAATATTTGATACTGTAAGTACTTTAGCTTTTCAGAGATGATTGATTATTTGATTTTATAATAATCAGTGCTGAGAACATTGCTTCACGTAAATATGTAATGGGTACCAAACAGAAATATGTCTATGATCATTTCAAAAATTATTGGAAATTTTTTCTAATCTCAAACCAAAATTAATTTAACTTTTTTGAAATATGAAACTGAAGTCAGCAACTCAAACAGCAATTGCATGCAAACATTCTAAAACAATATAGTCCGAAGATGTAGTAATTGAGTGCTGTAGGAAGATATTAAAATTCTTTGTTTTCTGTAATCAAGCCATTATTAATGTGTTTCTATAAGGAAAAATTTGCATGTCCAGTAAAAACACTGCAGTTCGAGCTGGAGAGATGGCTCAGAGGTTAAGAGCATTGCCTGCTCTTCCAAAGGTCCTGAGTTCAATTCCCAGCAATCATATGGTGGCTCACAACCATCTGTAATGAGGTCTGGTGCCCTCTTCTGGCCTGCAGACATACACACAGACAGAATATTGTATACATAATGAATAAATAAAATAAAAAAACTTAAAAAAACCACTGCAGTTCATGACATACAGCAGCCACGAATATGAGCAAAGGTACTAAAGGTAGCATTAGCTGGGGTTTTGTGGGTATGAAGGCATGTGCAATACAAAGTTCATTTGTATTGTGTTCAAGGCTGCAGTGATGTCACTCGATGCAGGACTGTGAGTGTAGCCAGAAACACCTAGGATTCATTACACATTACTTTCAATTAATTTTAGTCTTTGTGTGTTCAGAAACCCTTTAATGTTGCTAATATAAGGTTGTAACCCATAGTTTAAGACGCTGGAATCTAGAGAACTGCTCAAACAGAAAATCCTCTTAAGTTATTTGTTTTAATTTGCATATAAAGGAATGTAAACTTTATGGCAAAATGAATTTAAAGAATGTCACAGCACACAGGGATGCTTTGCTTGTTTTAGGTCAAGTTGACATAGGGTAGAGACATCTGGGAAGAGGGAATCTTAATTGAGAAAATGTCTCCATTTTTGTTTGTTTTTTTGAGACAGGGTCTCACCTTATAGCTTTGGTTGGTCTGGAACTCATAAAACACTATACCCACCACCACCACCACTACCTCCCAAAACGAAACAAAAAGACCAGGCTGGCCTGGAACTCATGGAGATCTGCCTGTCTTTTCTTCCAGAGTTCCGAGATTAAATGCATGTGCCACCTCTTTTGGTTAGGATACTTTGTTTGTTTGTTGATATTTATTGAGCTCTACATTTTTCTCTGCTCCACTCTCTGCTTCTCCCCTCCTTCCTTCAGTCCTTCCTCCAAGGTCCCCATGCTCCCAATTTACTCAGGAGATCTTGTCTTTTTCTACTTTCTACTTCCCATGTAGATTTTATCTATATAAATCTCTCTTAATGTCCACATTGTTGTCTAAGTTCTCTGGGATTGTGGTTTGTAGGCTGGCTTTCTTTGCTTTGTGTTTAAAAACCACGTATGAGTGAGTACATGCGATAATTGTCTTTCTGTGTTTGGGTTACCTCACTCAAAATAATGTTTTCTAGCTTCATCCATTTTCCTGCAAAATTCAAGATGTCGTTATTTTTTTCTGCTATGTAGTACTCCATTGTGTAAATATACCACATTTTTCTTATCCATTCTTCGATCGAGGGGCATTTAGGTTGTTTCCAGGTTCTGGCTATGACAAATAAAGCTGCTATGAACATAGTTGAGCACATGTCCTTGTGGCCCGATTGAGCATCCTTTGGATATATACCCAAAAGTGGTATTACTGGGTCTTGAGGAAGGTTGTTTCCTAATTTTCTGAGAAATCGCCACACTGACATCCAAAGGGGCTGTACCAGCTTACATTCCCACCAGCAATGCAGAAGTGTTCCCTTTTCCCCACAACCTCTCCAGCATAAGTTGTCATCAGTGTTTTTGATTTTGGACATTCTTACAGGTGTAAGATGGAATCTCAGAGTTCTTTTGACTTGCATTTCTCTGATGATTAAGGATGTTGAACATTTCCTTAAGGGTCTTTCAGCTGTTTTAGATTCCACTATTGAGAGTTCTCTGTTTAGGTCTGTATTCCATTTTTTTTATTGGATTATGTGATCTTTTGTTGTCCAATTTCTTGAGTTCTTTGTATATTTTGGAGATGAGATGTAGTAGGAGCTGTGGGCTGTGTTCCTGCCACCTGGCTCCTGGCCACCTGGCTAGCTTATGCCCCGAAATAATTATACGGAAACTGTATTCATATAAACACTGCTTGGCCCAGTAGTTCTAGCCTCTTGATGGCTAATTCTCACATCTTGCCTTAACCCATATTTGGTAATCTGTGTAGCACCACTCTTACTGGGAAAGATTTAGCATGTCTGACCTGGCGGCTTGCTTCATCGCGTCTGCCCTGGAGAGCAGTGGCCTGGCATCTTACCTCACTTCCTCTTCCCCCAGCATTCTGTTCTGTTTACTCCACCCACCTATGTTCTAACCTATGAGGCCAAGTAGTTTCTTTATTTATTAACCAATGACCTTCCTCCATCATTTCCCCTTTTTCTGTTTAAACAAAAAAGAAAGGCTTTCACTTTAACATAGCAAAATTACATATAACAAAACAATTATCAAGTAAAAATTACAATATTTACATCTATTTTATCTTTATCATAACTAAGGTAAACTATAATTAACTATTTTTCAATTCCATCAAAGACTCCAGAAAGATACAATATTACCTAAGCAAACAAGAAATAAGCAACTTCCAAACTCTAGAAATGACAGAGACATCTCGCTGCCTGGACAGTCACCCAAAGTTCCTCTGTACCATCGGGGCATCCATCTTCGGCCTACATAGTTTCCAGCAGACATTTCCATAAAGCAGGAAATTTCAAAGGCAGTTCAGTCACTATCTGCTGTGTCCTGCAGAATGTCTCGCAGACTCCTTCATGAATCAGGAACCCCAAAAGGTTACCTCACCTTTAGGCAATTTCAGCAGTCCTCTCTCTGAGAGTTCTCTGTGTTCAGTTTATGCAACAGTCCAGGCAAGAGCAGTTTTCTTGCCCAAATGGCTATCAAACTCCATAAGGATCCTCTTCAATGCCCATCTTTTTCTTGAAGTAGATTGGTGCTGCCAGGAGCAGAGTGTCTCATTGTCATGAAAAGTCCTAAGTTATTAAAACATTTTAAATGCCATATTCTGCAGTCTTTGAAAGATATGAAGAATGCCTATGTAACTGAAATATATCTCTATATATCTAGAAAATCTAACTAACATGACTACAAGCTTGACTATTACCAATGATTATCCATCAACAATCTATATTTCCTAATTATACATTACATTTTAAATGAACTACACAATCACAATACCTTAATCAAGATCAGAAATACATATACATATAACAAAATTGACCTTAAAATCCATACCAATGCAAATTATTCATATCTATATCATATCCCCCTTTAAATGTAAAAGAACGTTTATAAACAATATTTGGGAACATGGGCGCAGTTTTTTCTCTCCAAACTGCTTCCTGCTGAATGGGGGTGCTGTTATTCAGATCTTTCATGGTGTAACCTGTGTGCCAGGGTCATCTCAGTCAGCAGTTGAGTGAAGTAATTTTCTGAAGGTGTTCACAGCAACCTTTCAGGAGGGCATGGTCTATCATACCATATTGGGATAGAAGCAATCCAAAGAGTCTCATCCTCTGTGAAAACAAAAGAAACTCCTTTCCAAAGCATCATGTCCTTAGATTCAAATTTTAAAGTCAAGGTATTTTGAAAATATCTATCTTGGATTAGTTCAGCAGCATTTATAAACAAATATCTTTTAGCAGCTCTTGCTCCTTCCTCAGCATTCAAACAATTCAAAGAGAACATAATAGCATAAAGTATCAAGATTCTCTGTATTTTCCATCTTTGTGCAGCTTTGTTTTAACCTCTATTTCGTTTATTTTTACTTTTAACTTTTTGCTTTTTGAGACAGGTTCTCTGTATATCTTTGACCTGGAATAACTCTGTAGACCAGGCTGTCCTTGAACTCTCAGAGATCCTTCTGTCTCTGCCTCCCAGGCATTGGGATTAAAGGCGTGTACTACTACACCTTGAAGTCACAGAGGTCAATCTCCCTCTGCCTCCAAAGTGTTGGGATTAAAGGTGTGTACCACTACACCCAACTACTCTCTTTCTTCCTTTTTTTTTTTTTTTTTTGATTTTTACTTTAAGAACTTTAACTTTTAGCATGCATATATTTTTAATACACTAAATAATTTAAAGGTTTTCTTTGTCTTTGAATCTCTCTTTATTGTATATCTCTCTTTTTCTGACCACACGAGCCTTTAAATTACTGAGCAATATGGGTAGGATTAAAGCCGTGGCTTTGCCAGCTAGATCCAGCCCATTCCTTAGCTTTCCAGCCTCATGGCGGAGATACTACTGGAGCCATTTTTATCGCCACTACTCTGTGGAGTTTCAAAGTCCTTGCCAGCAAGCAAGTTGCAGCATTCTGCTCACAGATCACACTCATTCGGACTGACTTCCTGAAAGGGTCAGAGTTTGCCCTGGCAGGACAGACCAGAAAGCCAGCATTTTAAATAAAACAGCACAACTTTTTTCCTGCTACGGCTGAAAACAAACAAGCATGCAGCCAGCTTTTATCAATAGCAGGACCTCTTAATGAGCTGCAGGGTTTTGCAGCTAAAGCTGAGTCAGGAAGCCTCTCTTAGATGAGAGTGCTTGCTTGCCTCTAGCTAGCAGAGCAGACCCGAGAAATTGCTGCTACCAAGAAAACATGCTTTATTCTTTCCCAAGCTTTCTCAGGCTTTCTGTGGACTAAGTTATCCACGTCTGGGCGCCATTCTGTAGTAGGAGCTGCGGGCTGTATTCAGGGTGGTACGCCATAGCTCTGCTCCCCAGGGCAGACACAATGAAGCTCCGACCCAGGATGGACGTAGGCTAGAATCTTCCTGGTAACCGCACCACACATTAATAGAAATGGGCCAGCCGGGCGGTGGTGGCGCACGCCTTTAATCCCAGCACTTGGGAGGCAGAGGCAGGCGGATCTCTGTGAGTTCGAGACCAGCCTGGTCTACAAGAGCTAGTTCCAGGACAGGCTCCAAAACCACAGAGAAACCCTGTCTCAAAAAACCAAAAAAAAAAAAAAAATAGAAATGGGCCAGGCAGTGTTTAAAAGAATACAGTTTGTGTGTCGTTATTTTGGGGCATGAGCTAGCCAGGCAGCTGGTAGCTGGGTGGCAGGAATGCCAGCCCTCAGCTCCCACTACAATGAGACCTTTGTCTGATGTGGGGTTAGTGAAGATCTTTTCTCATTTTGTAGGCTGTCATTTTGTCTTGTTGACCATGTCTTTTGCTTTACAGAAGTTTTTCAGTTTCAGGAGGTCCCATTTTTTAATTGTTTCTCTCAGTGTCTGTGTTGCTGGGATTATATTTAGGAAGTGGTTCCCTGTGCCAATGTGTTCAAGTGTACTTCCCACTTTCTCTTCTATAAGCTTCAGTGTGGCTGGCTTTATGTTGAGGTCTTTGATCCATTTGTACTTGAGTTTTGTGCATGGTGATAGGTATGGGTCTATTTTCATTCTTCTACATGTTGATATCCAGTTATGTTAGCACCACTTGTTAAATATGCTTTTTTTTTTCCCATTTGATAGTTTTTGCTTGTTTATCAAAGATCAGGTGTTCGAAGATGTGTAGATTGATATCCGGGTTTTCTATTTGGTTCCATTGGTCCTCCTGTCTGTTTTTATGCCAAGACCCGGCTGTTTTCAGTACTGTAGCTCTGTAGTAGAGTAGAGTTTGAATCAGGGATTGTGATGCCTCCAGAAGTTCTTTTATTGTGCAGGATTGTTTTGCTTTTTTCTTCGTCTTCTTTTTTTTTTTTTTTTTTTTTTCCCAAATGAAGTTGAGTACCGGGTTAGGGTACTTTTTAAATTAGTAGTTGATGTGGGAGGGCAAAGCCCATTGTGGGTGCTATCACTTCTGGCCAGGAGGTCCTGGAGTGTATGAAGAGGCCTACTGAACTAGCCAGTAAGCAACACTCTTCCATAGCTTCTGCATAAGCTCCTGTCTCCCTTGTCCTGCCCTGACTTCCTTTATTGGTGGACTGTGTGATATGGAAGTATAAACCCTTTCCTTCCCAGCATGTTTTTAGTCATGATCTTTATTTCTTCAGTAGAAGTCCTAACTGTGACAGATGCTTTTCCTTGGATAGTGCATTGTCTAGTACTTTTTTCCTACTATCTCATTGGAAGAGAAGTTTCAGATAATATTAGTGTATCCAAAGCAACAACATCAGACTGAGGTGGATCAACAAAAATGTCAAAGGCAGCCTCATACTCTGTAAGCAGTGTCCTATATTAAGAAACAATCCAGGGCTGGAGAGATGGCTCAGCAGTTAAGAGCATTGTCTGCTCTTCCAAAGGTCCTGAGTTCAATTCCCAGCAACCACATGGTGGCTCACAACCATCTATAGTGAGGTCTGGTGCCCTCTTCTGGCCTTCAGGCATACACAGAGATAGAATATTGTTTTTTTGTTTTTTTTTTTTTGTTTTTTTTTTTGGTTTTTCGAGACAGGGTTTCTCTGTGGTTTTGGAGCCTGTCCTGGAACTAGCTCTTGTAGACCAGGCTGGTCTCGAACTCACAGAGATCCGCCTGCCTCTGCCTCCCAAGTGCTGGGATTAAAGGCGTGCTCCACCACCGCCCGGCGAGATAGAATATTGTATACATAATAAATAAATATTAAAAAAAAAAAAAGAAAAAAGAAACAATCCAGGCTGACTTAGAATTCCTGGACTCAGTCTGGCCTCCTGCCTCAAACTTTACATAGCTGATACTACCATAGGCTACCAGGCCAGGCTCAAGAGTTTTTTGTTGTTCTTTTTTTTCTTTTTTTTTCTTTTTTTATTGTATCATTCATGCTACTGGAATTCTTTAGACAAGAGAGAAAAAGCCAGAAGCATGAATTGAGCTGTTACCATAGACTATCCTTGAAGGCAAACATTTTTGGTACTTAGGAGATTGTTCTTAGAAGTTTGTTAACTGTTCATGTGTTAATTTTGTAAGTCTCCCCCTCCCCCATTAGCTACCAGCATTTTCCTTTTATTCAAGTTCATTAGATTTTTTTTTTTTTTAAAGAAAAGCGGGGGGGGGGGGGAGAGGACATGACTGCTTCTAGGTACAGTGGTGGAAAAGGTTTATTGTACGTATGAGGGAAAACATAGGCAGAGACAGAGACATCTGGGAGAGTCTAGAGTGACTATGACTCTGAGCCAGGATGTGTGAGGAGAGAGGGGAGGGGAGAGGAGCCGCCAACCAAGAGAGATGCCTGGGCCAAAAGACTGGCAGAGCCAAAATGGCTGAGTTATATAAGAACCAGAGAAATGTGCAGAGGAAACTGGTGAGTTTGGGGCAGGGTATGCCAGCCAGGAATTAGATATTATTTTATTTGGTTTGGTTTTTTGGAGACAGGGTCTATCTGTGTAGCCTGCCACTGCCTCCCTAATGCTGGGAGATCTTATTTTATACACCTTTACCTATTTGATTTATGACTAACCAGGAATAATTGGATTGCTTGGCTTATAGTCTTTGTTATATTCATATTGCCATTACCACCTGTTAACTGTTCTTCAGGCTTCACTTTCATTCTGTCCTGCCTTCTCAGACTTGGTGATGTGTCCAATCTTTGACCACCATATCCCACCACAAGATGCTTCTCTGCACTACCAGTGCCCACAAGCTTGAGACTGTTTATGACCATAAGGTATGGCTATGCTTGTCTTAACACATTTCTTTTCTGTTGCTTTGTTCTCTCTCTCTCTCTCTCTCTCTCTCTCTCTCTCTCTCTCTCTCTCTCTCTCTCTGTCATTGGCTAATGGTATTGACTTGGTCTAAAGTGGGGCTGAAAAAGTGAAATAACTCAGAATAAAAAAGTTGATACATTAAGGAGAATGAATTCACTCATTCATTTACTTAGTCATTCTTGAATATTTCTCCAGTTTTTGCTTTGTTCTTTTAAATAGAGTCTTACCCTGAAGAACTTAATGTGTAGATCCATCTGGCCTAGGACTTGGAGCAATCCTCCTGCTATAGCTTCCAAATGCTGAGATTATAGGCACGTTGTATCTACTAAGCCTATTTTCCTTCCAAGTTTTTTATGCAGCACACTTTTCAAGGAACTCTAGGTCTAATAGAAAGCCAACCACATAGATTTTTATTTCGATTCTACTATATATAACTGTGCAAAGTAGTTAAAAATTTTTATTATTGTGTGTGCATAAGTGTGGGTGCTTGTCACAGTGTGTGTGTGAAGTGGAAGGACAACTTTTAGGAATCACTTCTCTCCTACTGTGGTTGGGAGATGAGACTCAAGTCATCAGACTTGTGCAGAAAGGACTTTTGTCCACTGTGCCATCTCACCAATGTCAAAGTAATTTTTATATCTACTGTACTCTTTGGCTTCTTAAAAAATGTTCTAGGGTTAGATGTGATGGTGCACATCTTAATCCATGCACTCAGGAGGCAGAGGCTGCTGGATCACTGAGTTTGAGGCCAGTCTGGTCTACAAACTAGTTCTAGGACAGCCAGATCCATACAGAGAAACCGAGTCTCTAAAAACAAAATGAAAACAAAAACAAAAATGTTCAGAGATAAGTTGTTTCTATTTTGCATAAGATAAAACTGGAGCTTAGAAAAACGTATGCCATTTGTTTGAAGTATCACATAGTATTGAGAAATGCAGAATTATGGTTAATATGTTTTCAGGTGTAGGTAGGGCAAAATAATCAGTCAAAATGTTAATCTGATGCTTATGGTAAAAGGCAGAGTTTCAAGGGTTTGTCTTGAGAACCATTCCTGAAAAGTTGATTGATGAAGCTGAAGGAGCAGATCTTTAGGCAAGAGAATATAAGAAAAGACACTGAGGGCAAACAACCACATCTTGAGAGTATTTAGAAATTCCTTGAAAGGGCATACCTAGGGTCAAGGGCAACCTGTAATTCCAAGTCTTTGGAAAACTGCTGGGTCATCTGATAGTCAGAAGGAAAATGCCTTTAGTTGCACCCTTTGGTGCCTTGAGATGTCTTTGAGCCTGTATCTCTAAAACTCTAGCTAAGCCTTGCACTCCCAGTAAAATAAAAGCTCTGCTTTCTTCAATGAAAAAAAAAAACCCAGAGAGTCCCTGTGAATCTCTTTGGTCACTGATCTTTCCCAGGAACTCCCAAGTTTTAGCTTTTGCTGTGCTGGATTTGGCAAGAAAATGAAAATTGTTTTGTAAAACTCGAGTCTTATTTAACTAAGAGAAGAGTGGCTTGTGATAAACTTTTTATTGTGGAGAAAAAAATGTTTTGCATGTTTCTTTTAGTTTCTCAAGATGTCTGTCAAAGAATCTTGTGAGAAAGAAGAAAAATCTCAGAAAAAACAGACTGCCTCTTCGCCAACTTTTATTGAGGTAAGAATTTTAATTTGTCGATCTAATGATACCTCTTTTTAAAAATCATATAATGAAAAACAAACACCTTAATTTTATAGTGACATTTAACAATTTTGTTCTGCCTATCAGTCCCAAGGGAAAGCCATTTCTTTCCATTTTGGTGTTACTTAATTTATCGCAAATATATAAGTTATTTACTTTTATTATCCAAATCACAGATAAGAAATTGAGACTTGGGGAATAGTTTTCTCTGTATATGATGCCTTCAAGACCAGCAGTAGTTTCTGTGTTGCTAACTCCATCAGTTAACTCTGACAAAGTTGTCTTCCTTGACATCCCAGCAGTGTTTGCTGTAGTCAGTTATACCTTCTCCTTGAAACCCTTTTTTGTCTCGACTTCTGGGGTACTTTGCTTTGTTAATTTTCCTTATTTCTTGGTGACTGTTTCTCATATTTCTTTTGCTTGTTCCACCATGTATTTTTTTTCTTGAAGGCCTTATTAATGTAGCACAGTCTAGATTCAGACTTATCCTCCTCCTGTCTTAGTCTTCCTAAGAGCTGGCGTTATAGGCATGTGTCACTACATCAGCTCTTATCCCTGTTCTCTCCTTCCTTCCCTTCCCTTCCCTTTTCCCTTCCCTTTTCCCTTCCCTTCCCTTTTCCCTTCCCTCCCTCTCTACCCCTCCCCCTCCCTTGCTCTCCTCTTTGTAGTTTTTTGAGACAAGGTGTCTCTACTTACCACCCTGGCTGTCCTGGAACTTACTCTGTAGATCAGGCTGACCTTGAACCCCAAGAGATCTACCTGCTTCTTCTGATTAAAGGGGTATGCCACTACACCCAGCTTTCTTACTCATTTTCTTTTTTTTTTTTTTTTTTTTTTTGGTTTTTCGAGACATGGTTTCTCTGTGGCTTTGGAGCCTGTCTTGGAACTAGCTCTGTAGACCAGGCTGGTCTCGAACTCACAGAGATCCGCCTGCCTCTGCCTCCCAAGTGCTGGGATTAAAGGCGTGCGCCACCATCGCCCAGCGTCTTACTCATTTTCTTAAGCTATAACCTTTCAAGACCTAAGCTCACTTTTCCTAATTTAATGAACTAGAGTTTCATTTTTTCAGTTTAGGCTGAAACTTGGTAGTTAGCCTGTACCTGCAGCCAGTCTATAAGTGATTTCTGTCTGCTTCCCTTTTTAACATATTCAGAGTCTCACTATTTCCCCCTTGCTGTTACCATGATCTAAGCAAAGAACTTGTTTTCCTTAGTTATTCCATTGATTTCTAGATCCTTCCCTGTCTCTGCCTTTGCCTCCCTCATGGTTTATTTTTAACACAGTGACGAATGTGGTCCTATTACACTATAAATCAGATTGTGTCACTTCTCTGCTCTGTACTTTCTTGTGGTTTTCCATGTTAACAGCCTCTTGTTGGGACTGGGAAGGCTATTCACTTTCCCCATTTCATCTTAACATTACTTTCTTCTTAATGGTGTCTTTGTTCCAGCCTCTTAGGAGCATTTCTGTCTCTGGGGTTTCTCACTTGTCAGTCAGTCATTCCCTTTAAATTGAAAATACACTGTTTCATTTTTAAAAATGATCTTTTGAAATTATGTGTGTAAGTGTGTACCTATGTGTATATCTGAACATGTACATGCAGGTGCTGAGGAATCCAGAAGAGGGCTTCAGATCCCCTAAGACTAAGTTATTTGCAGATTGTGAATTGCCTGACATGGGTGTCTGGAACCAAATGAGTCCACTGTAAGAGCAGTATGTATTCTGAAACTCTGAGCCATCTCTCCAGCTACGTTTCTTTTTATTTTTGATAGGGTCTTAAGTATCCAGGCCGGCCTCAAATTCTGGGGGACTAGGAATGAGTATCTGGTCATCCTGTTTCCAACTCCTGAGTACTTGGATTGCATATGTGTGCCACTGTGCATGGTATTTATAGTGCTGAAGATTAAACACGTGGCCTTATGCATGCTGCATACCCAGCCCTTGTTTCTTTATTTAGGTTTCTATTCAGCAGTTAGTTTATCAATGGTACTTGTATGAACACATTTAAAACTGCAGATCTTCCTACTTAATACCACTTCACCTTTCTTGTCCACTTTATTTGTCTGTTTTCTTTCATCCAAAGCATCCTGACACTCTTTTTTTTTATTATTGATTTTATTGAGCTATACATTTTTCTCTTCTTCCCTCCTCACCTCTCCCCTCCCCTTCAACCCTCTCCCATGGTCTCCATGCTCCCAATTTACTCAGGAGATCTTGTCTTTTTCTACTTTCCATGTAAATTAGATCCACGTATGTCTTTCTTAGGGTCCTCATTGTTGTCTAGGTTCTCTGGGATTCTAAATTGTAGGCTGGTTTTCTTGACTTTATGTCTAAAAGCCACTTATGAGTGAGTACATATAATATTTGTCTTTCTGGGTCTGAGTTACCTCACTTAATATGATATTTTCTAGATCCATCCATTTGCCTGCAAATTTCAAGATGTCGTTATTTTTTTCTGCTGTGTATTGCTCCTTTGTGTAAATTTACCACATTTCCCTTATCCATTCTTCGGTCGAGGGGCATTTAGGTTGTTTCTAGGTTCTGGCTATGACAAACAATGCTGGTATAAACAGTTGAGCACATGTCCTTTTGGTACAATTGAGTATCCTTTGGGTTTATACCCGAAAGTGTTATTGTTGGGTCTTGAGGAAGGTTGTTTCCTAATTTTCTGAGAAATCTCCATACTGATATCCAAAGGGGCTGTACCAGTTTGCAATCTCACCAGCAATGCAGGAGTGTTCCCTTTACCCCACAATCTCTCCAGCATAACTTGTTATCAGTGTTTTGATTTTGGGTATTCTTACAGGTGTAAGATGGAATCTCAGAGTTCTTTTGACTTGCATTTCTCTGATGACTAAGGATGTTGAACATTTCCTTAAGTGTCTTTCAGCCATTTTAGAGTTCTCATTTCTGTTGAGAGTTCTCTGTTTAGATCTGTACTCCATTTTTTTTAATGGACTATGTGTTCCTTTGATGACCAATTTCTTGAGTTCTATGTATATTTTGGAGATCAGACCTCTGGTCCGATGTGGGGTTAGTGAAGATCTTTTCCCATTCTGTAGGCTGCTGTTTTGTCTTGTTGATCATGTCCTTTGCTTTACAGAAGCTTTTCAGTTTCAGGAGGTCCCATTTATTAATTGTTTCTCTCAGTGTCTGTGCTACTGGAGTTATATTTAGGAAGTGGTCTCCTGTGCCAATATGTTAAAATGTACTTCCCATTTTCTCTTCTATGAGGTTTAATGTGGCTGGCTTTATGTTGAGGTCTTTGATCCATTTGGATGAGTTTTGTGCATGGTGATAGATATGGATCTATTTTTATTCTTCTACATGTTGATATCCAGTTATGCCAGCATCATTTTTTGAATATGCTTTGTTTTTTCCATTTCATATTTTTTTGCTTCTTTATCAAAAATCAGGTGTTCTTAGGTAGGTGGATTAATATCCGGGTCTTTGATTCGGTTCCGCTGGTCCTCCTGTCTGTTCTTATGCCAAGACCAGGCTGTTTTCAGTACTGTAGCTCTGTAGTAGAGTTTGAAGTCAGGAAATGTGATGCCTCTAGAAGTTCCTTTATTGTACAGGATTGTTTTGACTATCCTGGGTTTTTTGCTTTTCCTTAAGAAGTTGAGTATTCTTTCGAGGTCTGTGAAGAATTTTGCTGGGATTTTATTGCATTGAATCTGTAGGTTGCTTTTGGTAAGATTGCCATTTTCACTATGTTAATTCTATCTACCCACAAACGTGCAAGATCTTTCCATTTTCTGGTGTCTTTAATTTCTTTCTTCAAATATTTAAAGTTCTTGTCATACAAGTCTCCCACTTGTTTGGTTAGAGTTACTCTGAGATATTTTATGCTATGTGTGGCTCTTGTGAAAGGTGTTGTTTCTCTGATCTCTTTCTTAGCCCATTTATTATCTGTGTACAGGAGGGCTACTGATTTTTTTGAGTTAATCTTGTATCCTGCTACATTACTGAAAGTGTTTATGAGTTGTAGAAGTTCCTTGGTAGAATTTTTTTTGTTTGTTTTTGTTTTGTTTTGTTTTTGTTTTTCGAGACAGGGTTTCTTTGTAGCTTTGGAGCCTGTCCTGGAACTAGCTCTGTAGACCAGGCTGGCCTTGAACTCACAGAGATCCGCCTGCCTCTGCCTCCCGAGTGCTGGGATTAAAGGTGTGCACCACCACCCCCCAGCTCCTTGGTAGAATTTTTTGGAGTCGTATATGTAAACTATCATTTCTGCAAATAACGAGAGTTTGACCTCCTCTTTTCAGATTTGTATCCCCTTGATCTCCTTTTGGTGTCTTATTGCTCTAGCTAGGACCTCAACAACTATATTTAATAGATATGGAGAAAGTGGACAACCTTGCCTTCTTCCTAGATGCCGAAAAAGCTTTGTATCCTGACTCTCTCCAAGACATTTCCTTTAAGTTTTCCAATTTTGTGGAGTATAGGCTTTTGAAATACGACCTAATGATTCTCTGGATTTCTTCCTTGTCTGTTGTTATGTCCCCTTTTTATTTCTGATTTTGTTAATTTAGATACTCTCTCTCCCTTTTGATTAGTTTGGATAAAGGTTTGCTTATTTTGTTGCTTTCAGCTCTCAATTTGATTATTTCCTGCTGTGTGGTTTTCTTGAGTGAGTTTGCTTCTTTTTGTTTTAGAGTTTTTAGGTGTTCTGTTAACTCACTAGTGTGGGATTGTTCCAGCCTCGTTATGTAGGCATTTAGTGCTATGAACTTTCTTCTTAACACTGCTTTCATTGTGTTCCATAAATTTGGGTATGTTGTATGGTCCTTTTCATTGAATTTTAGGAAGTCTTTAATTTCTCCCTTTATTTCTTTTTTGACCCATTGATGCTTCAGGTGAGCATTATTTAATTTCCACGTGTTTGTGGGCTTTCTGGATTTAGTTTTGCTGTTGAATTCTAATTTTAAGCCATGGTGATTTGATAAGATACATGGGGTTATTCCAAGGTTTTTTTTTTTTTTTTTTTTTTTTTTTTTTTTTTGTAGTATGTGTTGAGGTTTGTTTTGTTACCGAGTATGTGGTCAATTTTTGAGAAGGTTCCTTGAGCTGCTGAGAAGATATATCTTTTATGTTTGGATAGAATGTTCTATAGATGTCGGTTTAGTCCATTTAAGTCATAACATCTATTAGTTCCCTTATTTCTCTGTTATTTTTCTGTCTGACAGACCTGTCCAGTGGTGAGAGTGGGGTGTTGAAGTCTTCCACTATTAGTGTGTGGGGTTTAATGTGTCATATAAGTTTTAGAAGTGTTTCTTTTACATATGTGGGTGCCCTTGTATTTGGGGCATGATGTTCAGTATTGAGATTGTCTCTTTACATCATCTGACATTCTAAACATATTAGTTGTTTATTTGTAAATTTCTGCACTAGATTGTAACTTTTATGGAGGCAAGAACAGTATTTATTTATTTATTTATTTAAAGACTCGCCTCATTGATACATCTTTGGTACATAGTTGATACTTCAAACAATATTGCTTTCAGCCTTCAGCCTTTTGAGTTCAAGATCCACTGAAAAGTGGGACATCTGGCTTTATTTTATGGACTGAATATATGGAGTCTCTATTGAGCTCCCTTCCTACTAAATTTGTGTCTCTAAATGTCCTCAGAGATTATTTTTAAATGAGAATGTCAATTTATAATAGTGAATAAATTATGCTTTATTTTGCGCTTTTCCGTTGTTTTTTTTCCCCTCCTGAATGACGTTTAGGACAAGGAGGGAGAAATCTCAGCAGGCTCTACTAGTTCAGCACACTGTATTAAACCTATTTCAGCCAAGAAGAGAAAACTGGTAAGTGTTTAAATACCATAGCTCAATAAATATTATTTATCTTGAAGTTTTTAATTATTTTTTGTTTGTTTTTGAATTTTTGAGACAGGGTTTCTCTGTAGCTTTGGAGTCTGCCCTGGAACTCACTGTTTGGCCTCGAACTCACAGAGAGACCTGCCTGCCTCCTGCCTCCTGCCTCCTGAGTGCTGGAATTAAAGGTGTGTGCCACCACCGCCCGGCTTGTTTGTCTGTCTGTCTGTCTGTCTGTCTGTCTCTCTCTCTAATTTGACTCTGACTATATTGCTGAGGCTGGCCTTGAACTATTAGATGACTCAGTCCTGCTTTACTCTTCCAAGTAGTTGAAGCTATAGGCATGTGATCCTCAGTGTACGTAGACATGGTAAAGTTTGTTTTGTTTTTCGATTTATTTATCATCTATACAGTGTTCTGTGTGTGTGCCTGCGGGCCAGAAGAGGGCACTAGATCTCATTACAGATGGTTGTGAGGCACCATGTTGTTGCTGGGAATTGAACTCAGGTCCTCTGGAAGAGCAACCTAGTGCTTTTAACCACTGAACCATCTCTCAGTGTACGTAGACATGGTAAAGTTTGTTTTGTTTTTCGATTTATTTATCATCTATACAGTGTTCTGTGTGTGTGCCTGCGGGCCAGAAGAGGGCACTAGATCTCATTACAGATGGTTGTGAGGCACCATGTTGTTGCTGGGAATTGAACTCAGGTCCTCTGGAAGAGCAACCTAGTGCTTTTAACCACTGAACCATCTCTCTAGCCCCAACATAGTAAAATTTTAACGTATAGTTAGAGGGTCTATTATATAAAACTTCTCTCTGTATTTTTCTGTAACTTTTTTCTGTTATGCTTAGATTGTGAAAGCCAACCAGTGTTTTGTTTTTCCTTTTATTTGCCAAAAATAATTTTTCAGGTTTTTATTTTTTTTGAGACAGGTTTTCGTTTTGTAGCCTTGGCTCTCCTGGAGCTTGATAACATAAACCAGACTGGCCTCATCTCACCCTGCTTCTCCTGAGTGCTGGGATTAAAAGTGTGTATCACCACCACCACAGCAGGTTTTATTTCTTATGTTGGTAGACCCTATTACATAGCATTAGGGAACATAAAAATAAATTTAGAGAGTTTGTCTTCTTATATGTACTGTCATATTTATTTTTATAGTTTATTTATTTATTGAGACAAGGTCTTATTATGTAGCTCATAGATCAAGCAGATTTGGAACCTTGGAACTTGCAGTCTTCCTGCTTCTTAAATGCAAAAATTATAGGCACGTACCACCAGGCTTGGCTTACATTCTCCTTTCGAAGTAATTGAAACAGATACATTGCTTACACTCCCAGATTTAGAAATTGAGATAAGAAATTTAGATATGCAAAATCAAATAATTTTTTCATTAATATAAAATTATATGCTGCAACAGAGCCAAATCTAGAGTTCTGTCTGTTCTTTCACTGATGGTTAAAACAACAGCCAATTAAACACATGAAGCTAGTTTATGGGTGACTCATGAAGTATTGGTCTCAGTGATACTGCGATGAAGTGGTGGATAAAGGAGGAGTAGTTAAAGTTCTGGGTATACAGAATTGTGTTTTAATATTTTTTTTCTTGCTGGGCGGTGGTGGCGCACGCCTTTAATCCCAGCACTCGGGAGGCAGAGGCAGGCGGATCTCTGGGAGTTCAAGGCCAGCCTGGTCTACAAGAGCTAGTTCCAGGACAGGCTCCAAAGCTACAGAGAAACCCTGTCTCGAAAAACCAAAAAAAAAAAAAAAAAAAATTTTTTTTTTCTTTTTTACACACAGGGATGGATAATTTTGTGTCTTGGTATACGTGTGTCTGTGTGTGTTCATATGGTTGTGTGTACATGTTGCATGGAGGCAAGAAGCCAGTATTGAATGTGTTCCTTAGTCATTCTTATCTTATATTGGAAGCAGTATTTGACTAAACCGGGAGCTTACTGATTTGACTAGGCTGTTTGGCCAGTGAGCTCCCAGAATTCACTTGTCTTCACCTCCACAGTCTAGGTAACACTTGAATATCAGCACTCAGGAAGCTAAAGGCCAGGAAGATTTCTGCAAATTTGAGGTTAGCCTCGGTTATACAGTTCTAGTTCAGCCTGGGGTATAGAATGAGATTCCCATTTCCAAAGAAAGAAAGAAAAGAGTAAAGATATATTACAAAAGATTAAAATGATATTTTTTTAACTTTTATTCTTCTCTCATACATTGCAGCCCCACTACAGTTTCTTCCTCCACTCCTCCTAGTCACTCTCCCCCAGATCAACTCCTCTTCAGTTTCCCTTAAAAAGTAAAGAAAAACAGGCCTCCTACAGATATCCATCAAACATGGCTTAATAAGATACAGTAAGACTGAGCACAAACCCTTGTATCACAGCTGGACATGGCAACCCAGTTGGAGGAAAAGGGTCCCAAGCACAGGCGAAAGTATCAGAGATATCACCCTACTCACATTGTTGGGAATCCCACTAGAATACTTAGCTACGCAGCCATATGGTATATGCAGAAAATCTAGCTCAGACCCATACAGGGTCTGTGTTTGTTACTTCAGTTTCTGTGAACTCCTGAGTCCTGCTTAGTTGGTTCTGTGGGCCTTGTTCTCCTGGTGTCCTCTGACTTAGCCGCCCCCTCCCCTTTTTTTTTTTGGTTTTTGCAGGTTTGCCTTGGCTCCACCTAGTGTTTGACTGTGGGTGTCTGCATCAGTTGCTGAATAATGTCCCTCTAATGACAGTTGGGCTAGGCACTGTTCTATGAGTATAGCAGAATATCCTTAGAAATCATTTTATTGACTTTTTTTTTCTTTGCTTGTTGTATTTGGTTCTTTTCCGGGTCTCTGGGCTGTCCTGCCTCTGGTTCCTGGCCTTCCAGGCAGTGCCAGGCATAGGCTGTAGGCTTTTTTTTTTTTTTTTTGGTTTTTCGAGACAGGGTTTCTCTGTGGTTTTGGAGCCTGTCCTGGAACTAGCTCTTGTAGACCAGGCTGGTCTCGAACTCAAGAGATCCACCTGCCTCTGCCTCCCGAGTGCTGGGATTAAAGGCGTGCACCACCACCCCCGGCTAGGCTGTAGGCTCTCTCTCATATGGGTGACAAGTTGGACCAGTCATGTGTTGGCCACTCTCACAAGTTCTGCAACACCATTACCCTAACACATCTCGCAGGCAGGACAAATTGTAGACTGGAGGTTTTGTAGCTGGATGTAGCTGGATAGACCTTCCAGTCCTGCTAGGAGCCTGCCTGGCTGGAGAAGATGGCCAGTTTGGACTCTGTATACTCCATTACTAGAAGATTTTGTTGGCAGTTTATTGGTTTTTTATATCAGTGTTCTAGTGCAGGGGATTAGACCCAAGACCTTACACATGCTGAGTATACACACTACCAGCCCCCCAATCTTCTTCTTTGTTCTCTGCCAAATTAGATTTGGTCTAATCTTAGCTATTTAATTCATCCTCTCCTCACTGCCCTTTCCCTCTCGTTGCTCTGTGACAAAATCACTCTCCCTCTAGCTCAGTTAATTTATTTTTTTCTGCTGAATTCTTTTCACTTACTGCTTTCAATCTTTCACATATGTTCTGTTTATCTTTTCTCACGAGTATCTTTCACCATTTAGTGATGGTGTTTTGAAATCTTAGCATATACTGACTGTATTTTACTTTGACATTTAGTTATATAAGACTCCTTTATACATATTCTTTATGTCTCCTTTATCTTTTTGTGTCTGGATCCTCAGAGTACATATATGAGACAGTGGAATTGAGTCAGACAGATGTATTTTGGATCATGATAGTGCCACCTACTTCCACTGTGATGATCAGAAAGATGCCAAACTCTGTAAGCTTTGTGTGCTTTGTTTATAAAATAAAGATGATAATGTCTGGCCAAAGATGATTAGAAAGATTAAGTAAACTATTATGACAGCTTGTTGATGAACACAGACGTTTCCCATTCTTCTTCCCTGTAACTGTAACAACAGTACACAGTTTATATTTTCTAAATAAATTTTTTTAAATTTCAGAAATCAGATGATACAGACATTGTATACTATAATACAAACAGAAAACAAGATTTGAAAAGGTAAATTCTCTCTTTTATTCACATCTTTTACAGTTTAACTCAGAATTAATGACACTAAAAGATTTTTTTTCCCATTACTTGGACTCGAACCCCAGTATCTTGTATGTGCTAGGCAAGCACTCTGTCATTGGGTTATATCCCTACCCTTGGGATTCTGGGACAGGTTGTTACCATGTAGAACAGGCTGGCCTGGAGTTTGTCATGTAGCCTAGGTTAGATCTTCATGATCCTCTTCCCTTATCTTGAGGCACCATGATAAACATCTGGACTAAATATTTGTTTATCTAAATTTTAATTACTTTTATATTTATTTTATGCTGGGGAGTACATATGTGCTTTGATATGTATGTGGCGATCAGAGAACAACTTCTATGAGTAGGTTTTCTTTAGCCATTATTTATCCAGGGATTGAACTCAAGTTGTCAGGCTTAGTGGTGGCAAATACCTTTACCCACTGAGCCACCTTGTTGGCCCAAGACTAAATGTTTAAATTTGGTAAACTTTTTATTTACTTTGTTTAGTATTGTTTTGCATGCAGATATTTCTGGTAATATCATAGATTACTAGAAGTTTAAGAAAAAAGTTGAGGAAATAAAGCAAAAAGCCAGGCAGTGGTTGTAACATACCTATAATCTCACCACTCAGGAGGCGGAGTGTGAGGCCAGCCTGGTCTACAGAGTGAGTTCCAGGACTACACAGAGAAACCCTGTCTTGAAAAACCAAAAATAAAAAAGTAAATAAAAAGAAAAAGTTGAGTGAAATTAGAAAAATTTATCAAAACTGTTGTATAAATGCACTCAGACTCAGTATGAATTATTATTAACTCCAGGGAACTGGTTTCGATACATAATTATAATAAGATACATGACTTCATTTTATGTGCTTGTAGAGAACTTGTAAAGTTTTCTTAGAAATTATTTATAGATTACTTTTATAGATTACCTGTGAAAGAACATGTAATTTACTAAATTATAGACAAGGCTCTAAAATTATGTTAATTAGCCTTCATGTGAATACAACTAACGAATGTGAAGAATGATGGAGAGAAGGAAATTATTTTTCTTTAATTTCTTTATTCTTTGGATAAAAACTTCAAAGAGTTTTATAGTTAAGGAGTTTCTTGTTAATAATGGAGATAAATATAAAAAGAGTAATGTGTACATTAAGTTACAGACAATTGTGAGCTACCTAGTGTGGGTGCTGGGAATGAAACGCAGGCCCTTTGCATGAGTGGTATGAACTCCTAAGCACTGAGCCATCTCTCCAGCCCTGTTTTTTTATTTTTAAGTGTAGAACCAGCCCAATTAACTCTTAACATAATGACACATTTCAACAGTATGTAAGCAAATACAACACATTTCTGTGCTGCTTTATAGATCGAATGTAGAAGTTGACACGCCCAGAAAGAGACCAAAATTCAGTTCTTCAACTGAAGGACCTACTAAACTCCAAGTAACATCATATTCAAATGACAATCAAGTTCCTTCACAGAGTTGTTCATCAAATGGAACTAAAGATACTAAACTTAAAGATAGTAAATTGACAGATATTGGAAGTAAGCTTGATTATGAAATAAAAAAACATCACAGCATTAAAATTACCAAAGATACGAAATCTAAATCTGAAGGCTGGACAAAGGAAAAGAATTGGCCTCATTCACTTATTCAGGAGAATATGAAAGAATTCAAGAAAGAAAAGAACAGTAAACTCAGAGACAGTCCTGAAGAATTAGAGAAATATAAGAAAAATCAGCTTCCTCAGAATTATAATTTCAACAATATAATCAAGGAACCGTTTGACTCTGGAAGGAAGAAGATCAGCTTCAAAATTCCCAAAAAGCCCTCTGGCACCATCCAGAAGCTTGTAAAAGGAAACGTCTTCAGTGTAGATTCTAGAAAGTCAAAGAATAAGCAGGAAAAAAAGGAGTGCTTGGAAAGTTCCCAGACATCATTGGATTTGACCAGGCACAAAGCTGAAAACTTGTTTTCAGCTTCCACATGTAAGCAGACTGTCTGTGAGGGGGAAAGAAAAGACCTTCATGAGCGCCCAGAAGTTAATAGTTCAGATTCTAAGGAAAACCGTACCCAGGTAATGTATAAATTAAAGTATTTGGAATGTTCAAGTTTTAGTTGCTTCTGTTATTGATGATAATCATAGAGTGCTGATTCAGATTTAGTCATGTAGATACTGTATCCATGTCTTGTTTTTATTTTTGTTTTTTTAAGACAGGTTTCTCTGTGTGACTTTGGAGCCTGTCCTGAAACTCGTTCTGTAGAACAGGCTAGCCTCGAACTCACAGAGATTGACCTGCCCCTGTTTCACATGCACTGGGATTAAAGGCGTGTGTCACTACTGCCGGGCCTCAACTTCCAACTTACTGCACAGAGTTGCAGTTTTATGTTACTTTAGTGTGGATTTTTAGCTTATTTACATAGCACTGGCTTTTCTGTGTGTACTTGTTATATGCGGTTCTACATACATACAACTTTATGTGTTACATATCATATCTTAAATTAGAATCTTAAATCTTTTCTAGTGGTTTATAATATTGTAATGAACTATAGGTCACCTTTGCACCTTTTATAAGAGTTGCCTTCGTCATGGTGTTGTTTCCTAACAATAGAACAGTAACTAAGACTCTCATAGGAAAGTCTAGCGTTTCATTTTGTATCTTGTAGGTGGAAGAGAGACACTGAGAGGTAATCGGGGAAGCAAGATCATCGTGTTTTTCCATTCAGAGTCACTTTGTTATCCACATTCAGTGTATTTAATAAAGCATAGTATAGTAAGGTGTAGCATTAATTCAGTGCCCACTAATATTTCTATTTGTAATAGGCTTAGGAAATTTCAAAGATAATATGAATTTCCTATACTAGGTGATAGATTCATTGACCTCTCTGGAAGTGATGTGATGTCAAGTAGAACCAGCCTAAAGAAGATAACATAGATATTAGAATATCTAGTTACAAGCAGTTCTGATTATTTTAGCTATCTTCCTTGCCACTTTTTAGCTTAAGAAAACCTTAAAGAAATTTTAATTATATTTAAAGTAAGAGGGAGATTTTGTCATAAAATATTAAAGTGCTGGCACAGAGTTGGAGTTTATGGAAAGGTTTTTTTTTTCATTCTCTATTAGAAGACAGACAATAAAACAGATTTCTGGTGCTCTCACTACATGTAATGCAACTCTGGTTTTTGGCCTTCTTAGCTGTTATACAGTCCTCAAATTTCTTTGTTTTGTTTTGTTTTTCTGATCAGGTCACTTTTAGAAATGGCTCAATTACTTCTGCGCTTGGTTTTAGTGAAAGGGCTGTGAAGGAATTCAGTGGTTTCTAAATAAAATTTTTCTGCCACTGAAAACCTGCTTATTTATCTTTATGTTAGCATATAATTCTGTTACTGAAAGAAGAATATTTAATGACTGAAAGCCCTAAGGAGTGTGACTCACTTTTTATGACTTGGGAGAGCAGGCCTTTTCTAGAGGTGATTTCTCATACGGGGCAGTTTTATCTCTCAGGGTGTTTATTAATGTTTGGAAACATTTTTCTTTGTCAATATGGTGGGGCAAGATGGCTCAGTGGATGAAGGCAACTTGCCACCAAGCCTGATGACTTTGTTTTGATTCTTGGGACCCATACGGAGGAAGGAGAGAGCTGACTCTGCCAAGTTGTCCTCTGACTTACACACACAAACATAAATACATATTTTTATTTTTTTTATTTTTTTTTAAATTTATTTATTTATTATGTGTACAATATTCTGTCTGTGTGTATGCCCGCTGGCCAGAAGAGGGCACCAGACCTCATTACAGATGATTGTGAGCCACCATGTGGTTGCTGGGAATTGAACTCAGGACCTTTGGAAGAGCAGGCAGTGCTCTTAACAGCTGAGCCATCTCTCCAGCCCCCATATTTTTATTTTTTGTTGGGGGCAGGATTAGTATCAGTTCTAGTAGCTGAACTACTTGAATTCACTGATGCTGTTATACACCACATAAGGCTTAACTCAAAATCCTTTTCTCATTTCAGAATTTTGAAACACCATGTTCTTCAGTGTCATCTGAGAACATCCAAGATACAGATGAAGAGGTTACTGATGCACTTACTTATTTTGTTTATTTAAAGAAATTCAAACAGTTGCTTCTCTCTCTCTCTCTCTCTCTCTCTCTCTCTCTCTCTCTCTTTCTTTCCTTTCCTTTCCGAGTGTGTGTGTAAAGGTGTGCAACAGGGTCTTATGCAGCCTAGGATGATCTCAAACTTGTGATCCTCCTGACTCGACTGAATGATGTAGTTACAGGTATATACCAGGATGCCTAGCTAAGCAGTTGCTACTTTTAATAAACTATTTGTAAAAAACAGCATGAAAATAATGATGTCTCAACTTAAACTCCAAAAGAATTCTGTATATTGATTTACTAGGAAGATCAGTTTGTAAGTTTTTTTTTTTTTTTGGTTTTTCGAGACAGGGTTTCTCTGTGGTTTTGGAGCCTGTCCTGGAACTAGCTCTTGTAGACCAGGCTGGCCTCGAACTCACAGAGATCCGCCTGCCTCTGCCTCCCGAGTGCTGGGATTAAAGGTGTGCGCCACCACTGCCCGGCCAGTTTGTAAGTTTTAATTAGATCATCAAACACCATTCGTAGGGGCTAGGGATGCGATGCAGTGGTAGAGTGCTTGTCTAGCAGTATAAGGTTCTCCTAGCATGGGGTGGTTACTGGGAGACTTTGCTTTTGTTTCTAATAAGCTACTCTACTTTAGACAGAAGGTGGTGTTCATGTACCACAAGCTAAATTTATTTGTTTGTTTGTTTATTTATTTATTTATGTTTTGGATTTTTCAAGACAGGGTTTCTCCATAGCTTTTGGTTCCTGTCCTGGAACTAGCTCTTGTAGACCAGGCTGGCCTCGAACTCACAGAGATCCGCCTGCCTCTGCTTCCTGAGTGCTGGGATTAAAGGTGTGCGCCACCACCGCCCGGCCCCTGTTCTTCATTTTTCAACTCAACAATAAGATGAAATTGTTATTGTCAAATAAAAGTCCACAGTATTTTATCTTTTTGCCTATTGCAATATTTTCTACCTAGAATCTTCTGATTTATCTTTATAAGGTTATTGTGTAAATTTTATGTTGCCTGAGTAAATTAAAATTCACTGACATTTTGCACTTTTCTCTTTAATATTGTTGATGACTTTTATTTGTAATACTTTTTTCCTGTTTTATGAGTCAGTGCCCCTTGATAAAAGACTTCTCCTGACTGCTTTAAAGATAGAACATATTCTTGTTTCTTCTTGTTTTTTTTTTTTAATTTTAAATCAGACAGTTTCTCACTGTGTGACTCAGGCTGGCCTTGTTTTTGCTGTGTAAAGAAGGCTAGCCTTGAATTGAACTCATGATCTTCCAACCTCAGCCTTCCGAGTGCTGAAATTGTATGTGTGTGATGCCATGCCCAGCCATATTTAATTTTTTTTTTTTTGTTTTTTTTTTTTTTTTTTTTTTTTTTTTTTTTTTTTGGTTTTTCGAGACAGGGTTTCTCTGTGGTTTTGGAGCCTGTCCTGGAACTAGCTCTTGTAGACCAGGCTGGTCTCGAACTCGCAGAGATCCGCCTGCCTCTGCCTCCCAAGTGCTGGGATTAAAGGCGTGCGCCACCACTGCCCGGCTTCATATTTAATTTTTTTATATCAAAATACCATCAGAGAAGTACATGTAAAATGAGAAGGATCTTAAGATTTATAGTGCAGAGTCAACGGGATGGCTTGGGGTGGTAAAGATGCTTGTGTACATTCACTCCTGTGTTGCCCCAATGCAAATAAAATTTTAAAGTATAATACAATTAATAATAAAAGATTTAGCTTAGTTTCTGATAGAGGATAAACAATATTAGAAGTGTCAAGGACATTGGATGAAACATTTTTGGTTTTTAATAGAGGTAGGGATTGAATCCAGGGGCTCACACATGCTGAGCAAACTTTCTAGCACTCAGCTGTCACCTCAGTTCACACTTAGTTCACACACAGAGCCAGGGATTGAATCCAGGGGCTCACACATGCTGGGCAAGCTCTCAGCTGTCGCCTCAGTTCACACTCAGTTCACACACATTAAGATAGAGAAAGCTGACTCTTTAAAGTGAGATGAAATAGACATGACAGTGAACTTATTTTGTTGTCTATATACTAGGTTTTAGGCAAGGAACTTCACATGACTTAATCTTAATTATATAAAAATCATAAAGAAAATAGACAAATTTAATATTCTTTAGAACTTTATGGGCAAGTTCTAAAGTAGTAAAACAGTTTGCTTGCCTAAGGCTACAGAAAGGAACTGATTTTAAAACCATGTGGTTATAAATCCATATGCTTTATTGTGTTGTCTCTATTTCTCTAAGGTGTTTGTGATGTATTGCTTTCTTATTAAATATCTTTAGTAAGTAACTCAGATATTTCACTGGGGTCTTTTACAATTTAGATGCAGATAGTAGAAGAGCTCCATGCTGCACGTGTGGGAAAAAGTGTGCATTTACCTGTGATTCCACCTTCCGGAGAATTAATGAGTATGGAAATTGACTTGGTGGAAGATGATGTGCATTCTTCTGCTGGTATACTCTGTTAATTTTTATGATCTGTGTTTTTTTTGTAAGAATTGTTGCACTAACATTCAGGTTTTACAGTGTACAGATGAAAGTGTTACAATGTGCTCATTTAAAATGATAATCGTGAATTTCTTATCTTATTAGACCATTAGACATTTTCTCAAGAGTAATCGGGTTATGCACTGTCTTTTATGCTTGCTCTTAATTACAACTTTTAGTTCTTTTAGTCATATAAAAGCACTGATCAGATAGAAGGCAGTTTGCTTAACAGTATTATTTTCATGATTTCCTTGTTAATATAGTAAAATTTTTAATGCTGGGAACACATAATAACAGTTATTCAAAATACTGGACATGGTGCATGCCTGTTGTTCCAACACCTGGGAAGCTGAGGCAGGAGGGTTAGGAGTTCAAGACTGTGTTGGGCTATGTAGAGTTCTAGGACAGCCTGTTCTTTATAGTCTTATATATTCCTGTCTCAGATAAGGTTATCTAAATTAGTATGCTATATTGAATTCACTATAAAAATTATAGTACTACCTCTTATTCTTAAGCTTACAAGACAGGTTTTTAAGTTCAATAAATTGTCTGTACTTTTATGATCCCCAAATTTGGTCATAATGTATTTTCAAGTGTGAAATCCTACCTCTGCTCTTCTTCTCCAGTAAATACTGCCACAGACAAAAAGCTTCTAATTGTTATTGACACAAATATTCTGATGAATCATCTCAAATTTGTTAAAATTTTGAAGACTACAGAGATACCAGGTATATATAAAAATTCACAGATTCTGATTTTCTTTTTTGAGTTGATATTCTATATTAACAGCTGTTTTTTCTCACAGTTGTATTACATCATCTGAATTTTTTTAAAAGATATTCTAATCTAGAAATTTAAAATATACTTTTGGATGCCACTTAGCATATTTAAATTTTGATAAAGATTTGTTTGGGTGTTGGCTTATTATTGAAAGGAAATATCCAGTCACAGAAAAAAAAAAAGAAATGGTTTAAATTAACAGTATGTAAAATTATTTGTTTATTGTGAAATTGTTTCAATTGCAAACCTTGATTATATGACTCATGTTTGCTAAATTCATTCTTTTTGTAATCTGGTAGTTTTTAATATTTAAATTCTTAACACGCCACAGGATATGTGTGCCAGTTAGGGAATAACTTGCAGACAGCTTGTAGGAGTCTCCGTTTATCTTGCTACCATGTGGGTCCTCAGACTTGGCAACAAATGTACTTGCTCGTCAAGCCGTCAAGATGGCCTGGAGGCTGTGTACTTTAAAACTTTGACTTCTACAGAAACTGATGTAGAAGCTTAATGCATGTTGGATTCTAAGAAATCTTTCTGTTTTTAGGCTTTGACACACTTGTGTTAATAATTCCCTGGGTGGTTGTGCAAGAGCTAGACCGCATGAAGGCAGGAAAATTATTAAAACATGTCCAGCACAAAGCTGTGCCTGCAATTCACTTCATCAATGAAAGCCTCAGAAGTCAAGATAGAAAGCTGTGGGGTCAGTCATTACAACTGGCATCCCAAAAACTTTGTAAGTATTGTTGTTCCCGGGTGTCTTTATCCTTGATAAAGATTTGTTTAGGTACTGGCTTATTACTGGAAGGAAGTGATATAAAAATTAACAGTGTATAGTCCTTTATAAAAATGTGAAATGGAAAGGGTACTGTGGCAACTTTTGACTCATTTTGGGAGTCCTTGGTTTTGTCTTATTTTTTCTATCCTTTCTTAGGCTGTGTTAGTATTTCACAGATAATGATTATATAGTTCCTTATGCATATTTGGCTATACTATGGAACTTTAGATTTCCCCCACTTATTTAAATAATAGTTTATTATGCATACTTGACTATGCTATAGAACTTTGGATTTTCCCTTTTTCTTAAATAATTTATTTATATGCATTGATGTGCACCTGCATGTATGTCTGTGTGAGGGTGTCAGAAGCCCTGGAACTGGAGTTAACATACAGATGTGAGCTGCTGTGTGAGTGCTGGGAAGTGAACCCAGGTCCTTTGGAAGAGCAGCCAGTGCTCTTAACTGCTGAGCCACCTCTCTAGCCCACCCCCCCCTTTTTTTTTTATAATGATTTACATTTTCCTTCTATTACTCCCTCTCCTTTCTTCTCTTGTTCCTCTTCTGTCTTCTCTCTTTAACCCTTTCCCTTCTTTTTCTTTCTTCCCTCCTCTATCTCCCTACCTTCCCCCTTCTCCCTTCTATTCCTCTTCTCCTCTACCTTTCTCTGCCCTCCCTCTTTTCTTTTTGGTTTTTCAAGATGTGGTCTCAGCCCAGGCAGACCATGAGCTCACTCTGTAGGTACAGATGACTTTGAACTCCTTACCCTTCCTGTACTCTGCCAGTGTATGCTGTTATGCCTGGCTCACTTTTTGCATTTTCTGGCAAGGAATCATGTTTCCTTTCCTGTACTTCTCTAAATGCAGTGTTTTAGATGTTAAGGAAAAACAGATAACAAGAAATTTAGTTATAGACTGTGATGTCTGGATTCAGAGTTCTGAAGATACTGTTTTCCTATTTTCATTTTATTGAATGAGTTTTCTGTCTTTCAGATATATTTTAAAAAATAAAAGCTTGGACAAGTTTTAGCTTTTCAGCTAAATTGAGCAGAAGTTATATAAATTTCTCATATTCTTCCTATTCTCATGCATAATAATTCTCTTATAATCAGTACTTCCCACAGAGTAAGAAAGATATTACAACCAGGTGTGATGGCTCCTGCCTTTAATCTTAGCACTTGGGAGGCATTTGCCTGCAGATCTCTGTGAGTTCAAAACCAGTTTGCTCTACATAGTGAGTTCTAGGACAACCAAGTCTACAGAGAGACCCTCTCTCTCAAAAGACCAAAAAAGAAATGAATTACAATCAGTGAACCCACTTTGGCACATCATTGTCGCCTAGTTTACATTGTATGGGTTTGGAGAACTATATAGTGACATGTATCCACTGTGCTGGTATCAGAGTAGC
Organism: Chionomys nivalis; assembly: GCF_950005125.1. Classification (NCBI taxonomy): domain Eukaryota; kingdom Metazoa; phylum Chordata; class Mammalia; order Rodentia; family Cricetidae; genus Chionomys; species Chionomys nivalis. The sequence goes on from NC_080090.1 coordinate 69,452,706, forward strand.
TTCATTGCCTTAAAACCTACATAGTTTTAATGTGTAAATATTGCCTAGATTACTCAGGTGATATCCTGATTTCTTATCTTTGTGTAGGTGAATTTTTCTGATGTGTGTATATACATATTTGTGTATATGCACCTGTACATGGGAAAACACAGTTGTTCTGAAGAAACAGACACTTATTTATTTCCTGAACTGTTATCCCAGCCCTCCCTGCTTCCTCCCCAGCTTTTTTTCCCTATTGCCTGGGTCTCATTCTGTAGCCCAAGCCAGCCTTGAATTTGTGACACTCTTCCTGCCTCAGCCTCTTGAATACTGGAATTACAGGCATGAGTCAACATGCTCAAGCAATGTCTAGATTTCTGATATACTTATTGACAGTTACCTTTCCATTTGCAGATGGATTGAGTGATGAGAACAATGATGATCGAGTATTAAAATGCTGTCTGCAGTACCAGGAATTATTTCCATATTCTCTTGTTATTCTGTGCACGTGAGTGTCATAGTCATTGTGTTTTTGTTTTGTTTTTTAAAATAATAGCTTATGGTAAAGAATTTTTAGAAATTTTATTCACCCAATTAAGGATCAAACAATTAATTTTCTAAGTCTGCCACAAATCATACTCAGCTATTATTTTTTATGATACACGATCCCAGAGGAATGAGATACTAAGTGAATGAGCTTTTATTTCAATATAATCTATATACTACTCAGAACACTTTGAGGGATGTGTAGAAGGAGCTGTGGGCTGCATTCCTGCCGCCCTGCTCCCGGCCGCCTGGCTAGCTTATACCCTGAAATAACAACACACAAACTGTATTCATTTAAACACTGCCTGGCCCATTTCTATTAATGTGTGTAGCACTACAAGGTGCGCTTACTGAGAAGATTCTAGCCTACGTCCATCCTTGGTCGGAGCTTCATCGTGTCTGCCCTGGACTGGAGCGGCAGGGCGTCTGAGCTCACTTCCCTTCTTCCCAGCATTCTATTCTGTTTACTCCACCCACCTAAAGACTGGCCAATCAAATGGGCCAAGGCAGTTTCTTTATTAGCCAATGAGCTTCCTCCATCAGGGATGGGAAGTTGATATCAAAATCTTAAAGAATTTTCCAGTCATAGGAGGCAAAAAGTTGGTTATTTATTTATATACAAGGAGAAGGTAGCTTATGTTACATTACCTTGTGGGTGCCTCTTCTGCAGTAAATTTGCCTGGGCTATAGTCCTAGGTCTATCAGCTATCAGCTGTATGATTCTCCACAGTTTTTCTAACTTAGCTTCTTTGTGCCTAAAAAACAGAAGGATGAATACCTGCTTCATACGGTTTATTAGGTAATGTATGTAAAGGAATTAGAGTAGTGTCTAGCACATGGTCAAATCTTTTTTTTTTTTAATTTTTTAAAATTGGAACAAGGTAGCCATGTAGCTCATGTTGGCCTAGAGCTCATATAACCATGTAGCCTTGGTTGGCCTAGAACTTTTTCCTTTTGGCTTTTTCAAACAGGGTTTATAGCCCTGGCTGTCCTGGAATTCTTCTGTAGATCAGGCTGGCCTTAAATTCAGGGATTCATCTGCCTCTGCCTCCTGAGTGCTGGGTTTAAAAGCATGAGCTACCACTGCCTGCCTAGCCTAGAATTTTTATGTAAAGCAGGTTGTCATCAAACTCATGAAGACCCATTTGCTTCTGTGCTCTGAGTAGTAGGAATAAAGGTATGTGCTGCTGCACTCAACAGGGCTTTTCTTTAAATGTTGATACTGTGTGCTGTAGAGGTCTTCTTCCAACTTGTACCTATTGTGAGGGTGCATGTCTTTGGCTGCATGGATAATGATGGTGATGATGTTACACTTGTTATCAGTTGTTGAAGTAGTAATAGGAAAAAACACAATACAGTATACTATGCATTATTTTCTTTGAAACCTTGGAAAGCAAATTTCATTTAAAGAGATGAGAAAGCAGACTCCTCATGAGATGAGGAGATCTGGAATCAGAATCCACTGTTCCAGATTATTTTAAGTGTTTTCCTTAGATTTACTATCTGAACTATCTGAACTAACAACCTCAATTAATATCTCAGGTCTATATGATTCTTCTAAGTTCCAGGCTAATATATTCACCTACTTATTTGATAGTTTTACTTGTATTTTGAAGACATTTGAAATCTATCATTATTAAAAAAAATAAACTCTTGGTTTTTCCTTCTATTTATTTATTTTTCTCTCATGTATTACATCCCAACCTCATTTCCCCTTCCTCTTCTCCTCCCAGCCCCTGCACCTCCCCCATCTTTGCTCTCCTCAGATCCATTCCTCCTCCATTTCTCTTCAGAAAAGGACAGTTCTAGAGATATCAATGAAACATGGCATATTAAGTTGCTTTAAGACTAGTCATATCCCTTCATATTAAGGCTAAATGAGGCAACCAAGTAGAAGGAAAAGGGTTCCAAAAGCAGGTAAAAGAGTCAGACAGCCCCTGCTCACTGTTAGGAGCCCCACAAGAATACCAAGCTACACAGTTATAACATGTATGCAGAAGACCTAGGTCAACCATATGGGCTCCCTGATAGTGAGTCCCTGTGAACCCTGGTTAGTTAATGGTGTGGACCATTTTCTTGTGGTGCCGTTGACCCTTCTGGCTCAATCCTTCTTTCCCCTCTTCCTCAGGATTCCCTGAACTCTGCCTAATTTAAACTATTTTTTAAGTGAGTGAAAAGTGCCATATTTGATCTGTTTCCAAAGTCCTATGCTGAGTCGTAGTGTAAAGAAGATACTTTCATGTTTTGTTCTGCTGGGTCTCTTTGATATCTCCCTGCCACCACCCCACATTGAGTCATGCTGCTTCCCTTTTCTACTCTGAACACTGTCATGCTTTCTACTTCCTCACTCGCTGCCCTTATTGTTCTAAAAATTAAATGGTACTTTATTTATATTATGAAGAATTCCAGCAATATTCAAAGTGAAGAATACACTCCTGGGACTGGAAATATAGTTGAGTGGCAGAGCTCTTACTAGCATCCATGAGGCCCTAGACTCAATTCCCAGTTCTAGAAGGCAGGGAGGATTGGAATCCTAATGTAACTACAACAATTATTAAGAGTCTGCTATTTTTTTCTGTCATCCGTATCTTTATTCACTCCCTATCTAGTTTGATTATTTTTTTAGTTATTTGTTTTTGAGAAAAAAAGTACTTATGTTGGAATGCACAAATATATTAATAACTATCAGCATTATCAAATCGACATAGTAGCATGGTTCATATTTCTCTCAATATATAAAACATATTGATCATCCCAGAAAGTACTGGTATGCTTTTCTTCCCCCTTTTTTCTTTGTTTCTTAAGAAGATGCTTAGGAGCTGGAGAGATGCCTCAGCAGTTAAAAGCATGCACTCCTCTTGCAGAGGACCTAAGTTTGATTTTCAACCGGACATCGGGCAGCTTACAACTACCTAGAACTTCCTCACTTCCAGGGAATCTGACAGCCTCTCCTGGCCTCTGCGGGCACCTGTGCATGTGACACAAGTACAGATATTGAATGACGATTGAAAGGCACCATATAAAATTTATGGGCTATTGCTAGTGCTTAAAGAGAAGTTTATAGAAACTTCAAATAATCTAAGCCTTAATCTTTTTTTTAAGTTTTATTTTTATAATTTTTAATTTTGTTTATGTATGTGTGGGCATGTGAGTATGAGTGCAGGAACCCTCAGATGCCAGGGGCATTGGTGCTCTGAACAAGCAGGAAGTACTCTTAACCACTAAACAACCCCTTTAGTCCCATATAAATGCTTTTTATTGAGTTCATTTCTAAATTTCTAACCATTTTTAATGTTTATATTGATAACTTGTGTTTCTGAATTGACATATAGTTGATCTTCTAAAATATTTTTTTTCCATAACCACACCTTCAGGGATGATAGAAATTTAAGAAATAAAGGACTGATAAGTGGTGTGAAGTCACTCAGTAAAGAAGAATTGGATGCAGAGATAGTATCTTTAGCTCTGAACACAAGTGTGTGTCCTCAGCCTTGTATTTCTAAACAACAGCTGAAAGCAGGTAATTTTACTACTAATGATTAGAAAGAAGTACATCTTGTGCACTAATATTTTTGGAAACATTTAAAACTAATAATACATTTTTATCTAATACATTTTTAATATAATAGCAAGTTTAGAATACTTATGTATTAAATGAAAATTATAAAAATGCAAAAGCAAACATTACTATTTTTGCTGTTTATCTCCATATACTTTTACCAATTAATTTTATTTTTATTCATTTTCTCACATTACTTATTTATAATCATTGTGGGCAGAACTTGTACCTTGCAAAATGTATCTTTTAAATTATTAATGGTTGTAGTAAGTATTCTTTGGAAGTGAAACTTTTTAATTTTTTGTAAAATTAGTTTCATATTCCTAATACTTTATTAATACAGAAAAATCAGATATCATACAATTCTAGTAAAATAATTTTTTCTTAAAGTTTAAACTAATAGTTAAGAAATATAAGGGCAATACTGACTTTTTATTAGAGTGATCTATTCTATGATTTGATATTTGATGAACTACTACATTACTAGAGAGTTTTTACCTCTACCAAGGCTGGGAGACTGCAAACTAAACAGATCAAGCCTCTGTCTCCTCTCATTTTATATACCCTCTAGTGCTGGGATTAAGGGTGTACGATTCCTTAGTACTGGGATTCATGGTGAGGGACCATCACCTGGATTTGTTTCTGCATTTATCTTGGGTAGCCCAAAGTGGCCTTGGACTCACAGAGATCCATCTAACTCTGTCACCCAAATCCTGGGATTAAAGATGTCACCATGCCTGCCTGATCTGTAGTGGCTTTAGCTTTGCCTCTGGTCTTCAGGCAAGATTTATTTACCAAAATAATTAATATGCCACTACAACTTTTCTTTCCTAGGGAACTTTCCTTCAGTACTTAGGGGTGCTTTCTGCTCTTTCACAGGACCAGAGTTCATTTGCCAACATTCACAAACTACTCTAGTTCCAGGAATCTGACCATTTTTTCTGGCCTCTTCTCTGTGGAGAAAGCAATTGTTGACTTTTTACATTAGATATACTTGTATATCAAAGTAATTGTATAAATATTAATGCACTCATATATATTGCTTTGTTCCCTTTTTGAGAATAGTGTATCTTTGTCATGATACTCAAAATGATATTTGGGAGGAATTACAGGATATTATAGTTTATGGTTTTTCAGGAGTAAACTTCAGTTTGCCCATTCTATTACTATCACCTTAGCTGGTGTCTGTGAAGATGAGTCACTCGGTATTTGAATTTATTGTAAAGAAATTGTAGTAATTTTTCAAGTATAAAAGGATAATGTTAATGAAATGGTAACAACTGAACTTTGGTCATTTTAAAATACTTTATTGATAAGGGTTGAAATATACACCATTTTGGGGAAGAAAACCAATTTTGATGCAGTTGCCAGGTAGTTAAAAAAAAAACAGAAAATAAGGCATTCTTATAATTATTCTGTTTGAAAAAAATAAAATTCATCTCAGCCTTGAGAAGAAATATACACAAAGTCTTTCCCGTAGCTAAGGAACTATTTGCAATTGATACCTGCTGGAATGAGAAAATCAGTTTTCTCCAATGGAATCTGGCTGGGTATATCAACCACGCTCCAGGATAGGCCCAATGCCCTGGAGTAGCTGACTAACAGTGTGTGTGTGTGTGGGGGGGGGGGCTTCTTGTTTCATTGTTTCAATTTGCTATTTTTTTATTTTACTGTTTTTTGTTCATTTATATTTTTTAAATAATAAAAGCAATGCCTTAATGTTAACAGATGGTCAATAATTAAAAATATGTAAAATGAGGCCAGTGACATGGCTTAATGGATAAAAGATAAAAGCACTTGCTGCACACACACACAAAAATAATAAAATTTATTTGAGTTAAAATAACATGGTTTTTTTCATATTTCCATTTGAGTAAAAAAAACATTTTAGGGTTTTGGGGGGGTTGTTTTTGCTTTTTGTCAAAAACCCTAAATAGGCAGAGGCAGGCGGATCTCTGTGAGTTCGAGACCAGCCTGGTCTACAAGAGCTAGTTCCAGGACAGGCTCCAAAACCACAGAGAAACCCTGTCTCGAAAAACCAAAAAAAAAAAACCCTAAATGGGGACTGGGGATGTAGCTCAGCTAGTCAAGTACTTTCCTAGAACGAGCATAGCCCTATCTTTATGTTTGATCCTAGTACTATATAAACTTAGCATGGCGATGCAAGCTTGTAATTCCAGCACTGGGAAATAGAGGCAAGAGGGTCAGAAGGTCAAGGTCATCCTCAGTTACACAGTGACTTAGAGACCTACTTGTACTGCTTGAAACCCTGTTTCAAAACAAGAGATAACCCTGTTAGTAAAACCTGAAACTTTGTCTTTAAAGAAACAGCACCTGTACAGGAGACATCTAAAGAAGAATCTACAAATTCTGGACTGTCCATTCTGCTTGAGCACATTATATGTGATTTTGAAAAATCTCTTGGAACAGCTTTATCTTCAATATTAGAAACAGAAATGAAAATTGCTTTTGGAAATCTTTGGATGGAGGTACATAGTTATATTAGTTGATATTTCTTTTTATTATTGATGATTGGTTATCTTAGAAGATATTTGTGTAAGTTAAAAAACTTTACAGTAATCCATATCACATTTTTCTAAGTTTTAAAATAATTAAAAAATTTCAAATTGATTTTATATATTTTGTTTTTGTGTGTGCACAAGTGTGTACATGTATGCAGGTATGTGTTTGCCTTGGTGCTCCTGTAGAAGTCAGAGAACAACTTGGCAGGAATTGATTCTCTCCTTCTGTCATGATTAAACCCAGGTTGTCAGACTTGGTGACAAGTGTCTTAATATGCTGAACCATTGCTGGCCTTGTAATAACTTTTTGATAATTATATGATGAACATTTCTTATAGGCTAGGACTGTATAGTATTTATTTCACTTTGAACAGAGCAAAAGTTGATATATTAAGGAAAAATGAGAAAGAAAAGGTACTCCAAGGGAAGATTCTGTATTTGTTTTAAATTAACTAATAGTTGTTGTGCATCTACTGTGAATATTTGATACATTGACCTCCTAGAGCTTAAATTGAATCCTTCTTGCACAAGGACTAGGATATAGCTCAGTTAGTAGAATGTTTGCCTAGCAACCTAAGGCTGCATGTTTTATTCCCAATGTCACATAAATTGTGTCTGGTATACATGCCTATAATTCTAGCACCTGAAGGTATATATAAGAGGATCAGGAATTCAAGATTATCTTTGGCTATGTAGTGAGCTTGGGGTACAAGAGACCAAGCAAAATAAACAATATATAAATACTTTGCTCATTCAATTTGGTTTGTTCAAAATGTATGACAAAATGTCTGTATATTTGACTTTGTGTTTGTGTGTGTTTCAAGACAGAGTTTCTCTGTGTAGCCCGGGCTGTCTAGTAACTTTCTATGTAGACCAGGTGGGCCTTGAACTCACAACAGTCTGCCTGCCTTTGCCTCCCCATTGCTGGGATTAAAGGTATATGCCACTGTATCTCACTCTATATTTGACTTTTATGCCATGTAAATATGAGAGTAAAAATTGATCATAATAAGATATTTTGGGGGCTGGAGAGATGACTTAGTGTTTAGAGCATTGGCTGTTCTTCCAGAAGACCCATGTTCAATTCCCAACACCCACGTGGTAGCTCACAACTGTTTGTAACTACAGGGATCTGACACCTTCACACCAATGCACATAAAAATAAAGTTAAACAAGCCAGGCGGTGGTGGCGCACGCTTTAATCCCAGCACTCGGGAGGCAGAGGCAGGCGGATCTCTGTGAGTTCGAGACCAACCTGGTCTACAAGAGCTCGTTCCAGGACAGGCTCCAAAACTACAGAGAAACCCTGTCTCGGGAAAATAAAATAAAATAAAGTTAAACAAGTTGTTTTTAAAGATTAAGGAATTTTTAATTTCTTTAGCTTAATGTCTTTTTCTACAGTTAAATTTAGCAGGCATACTAAATTTCAATACTAAAACATCAAATTTAGCAAGCATACTTATAAAACTTAGTTTATTAATTTGGTTTAGTTTTTGGTTCTTTGAGACAAGGTTTCTCTGTGTAACAGTCCTGGCTGCCCTGGAACTCACTTTGTAGTCCAGGCTGGCCGTGAGCTCACAGAGAACTACCTGTCTCTGCCTCAAAAGTGCTGAAAATAAAGGATTGCACCATCACTGCCCAGCTGTAAAAATTAGTTTGATACTTGTTTCAAATTCACATTTTTGCTAAGAGAAATGTTATAACCCATTAGTTGTAGCTGATGCCTTTGTTCCAGCTATTCAACCAGATTCTAAAACTTGCCAGTGTGATATATTTGCTGTGATCCAAAAATAATGAAGAAGAATAAAAGATTTAGGAGAATTGTTATAAATTGAATATTTTATAGAAGTATGAATGATTTAGAAAAAGGCATTGATATCTTCCTAAACTGAGACCAATTATCTATAAATATGTTTTTGTAAGAGTGTAGCAAGTGACAGTTGCATTTGATTATTTTTCATATAGATTTTTCCCTCTTCTAGTATGAAATATTTAGATTGTTTTGCTTATGGAAATGACCATATAGAAGAAAAGATTGAGGGACTGGAGTGGTGGCTCAGTGGTTAAGAGCACTTGCTGTTCTTGCAAAGGACCCAGCCAGGTTCAGGTCCCAGCATCCACATGGCTACCCATAACCATTTATAGCTACACTTCCAGGGGATCTGATGCTCTCTTCTGGCCGCTGTGGGGATCAGACACGCATGTGGTACATAGACATATATGCAGGAAACACTTGTTCACATAAAATATAGCAAAAGCATTAACTTAAAAAAAGAAAAAAATAGATTGAGGTACCATTCTGGTTAAAACTATACTACTTCTCTAGAGTTTGCTTTCTTTATTTACTTAAAAGTTATGGAACTAAAGGTTAATAATATGAATTTTATAAAAATCAATCTGTAATAGACCTACCTCTTTAAAATTGTGATTAGCACCTCTTAATATAAAAATAGTGTGAATAGCTGTATTTTCATTAGGGATATGTATAAGTTCCTACATAGGTATGTTTAAATAACAGGTAAATAAACAGTAGATGATAATTTTGTAATACTTTCTAGGTGCTGTATTTGAAACCACCATGGACTCTAATAAATCTATTGCAGTGCTTTAAAAAACATTGGCTGGCTGTATTTGGATTAGTTATGGAAAATAATTTGCTGTTAACTATTGAGAGCCTATATGAAAATCTCTTGAAAGGTATGAATCTTTTTATTTTTTTTTCTTTCACAATAGTCTGTACAACTTTAAATCAATCTAATAATATGTTGGTATATGCTTGTAATCTTAGCATGTGGGAGGTGGAGGCAGGAAAATTAGAAGTTCAAGATAAACTGTTACTAGTGAGTGCAAGAGCAGTCTACATGGGACCCTTTTTAAAAACAGAAAGGGCCAAAAAAAAAGAGAGGGGGAAAGGATGAGCCAAAATGGGCTGATGAGATGACTCGGTAGGTGTGGTGGTTTGGAAGAAAGTGTCTCAGACCACTTCCTGTTGCCTGGGCAAGATACAGAAGTCTCAACTACATCTCTAACTCCATGTTTGCCTGCAAGGCCACCATGTCGCACCATGATGGTAATAGACTAAACCTCTGAAACTATAAGCTGCCACCTCATTTAAATGGTTTCCTTTATAAGAGTTGCTATGGTCATGGTGTCTCTTTACAGCAATAGAAACCCTAAGAAAGACAGTAGGTAAAGTACTTGCTGCATAAACATAATGACCTCTGTTTAGAGCCCAGGAAAATCTGGGTATAGCAGTGTGTGCTCTAATCCCAGTGCTTGGGAGATGGAGACAGGTGGATTTCAAGGACTTGCTGGCTAACTAATTCAGGTAGAGGTCCAGGATTGATGATAACTGAAAAAATAAGGTGGGGAAACAACCAAGGAATACTTGAAGATATCAACTTCTAGCCTTTATTCATGCATTCATAGGCACCTCAACAACATACATATATACATAGATGCAGTTCTTACTCCCTCACTCCCTCTCTCCCTTCCTCCTTTCCTTCATCCTTCCCTCAATAAATTAGGTTTAAAGTGTGGGAGTGTAGCTGGGTGGTGGTAGCGCACGCCTTGAATCCCAGCACTCAGGAGGCAGAGGCAGGCGGATCTCTGTGAGTTTGAGGCCAACCTGGTCTACAAGAGCTAGTTCCAGGACAGGCTCTAAAGCTACAGAGAAACCCTGTCTCGAAAAACAAAAATAAAACAAAACAAAAGTATGGGATTGTAGCTTAGTGAAAGAATACTTGTCTAGAGTGTATAACGACCTGGGTTCAATCGCTAGTCCTAGTTAAAAAAATGAGTTTAAAGGCACAAAATCCAGGTAATAAAAAATAAGGAAGATTTACCAAAACCTACACAAATAATTATTGTAGCATTTGAACACACATTTTAATAGGAAGTTCTTTAGAAGTTAAGACCAAAAAAATAGAGGCATATTCTAGGTAGGTGTACATCACATACATCGTGCTCTCTGCCTTGTTACTGAAGTGTAAAAGTGTAGAACTTGCAGGCCAGAGAGATGGCTCAGCAGGTAAAGACGCTTACTGCTGTTTTCCCAGAGAGGCCCAGACTGTAATAAACAAGGTTTATTTAGCGTAATACGAACCAATTTGGAACCTATCTCTAACCCCCGCTGCAGTGAGGTAGAGAGGAGTTGTATCAACTCTGTGAGGTAGGCTTTTAAAGGTGTAACTACAAAGAGGCTTTTTGAAGCTGTTTTGGCACGGTGCAAGGTCTTTTGCTCTGTCCTATCCTGCTATGTCAGCTGATTCTTTGTTCTTAGAGCAAGGCCACCCTGTTCCTGAGTCTGGCCATCTTTATCAGCCTGAACCAGGTGGCTGGCTGGGCTGAGCTGAGTGTCCTTATGTTTGGAATCACCCAATGGGAGGAGGAAGGAAAGTGCTGTCTTTCTGGGAACATGAGGCTAGTCTGTGTTTTTAATTTTAAAACATTCTGTTATGAAATTTCTTTTTGTCCCTTTGCAAATAAGGGGTGAGGGTCCCACTTTGCCACACCTAAAAGTCTTTGTTTGATCACCATTCTCCACGTGCTGAAATGAGAGAACTCCGCAAAGCTGTCTTCTGACTTCCATGTGTCGTGGTCATGATAGACACATGCTCACAAAAAATAAATGTAATAAATAATTTTTAAAAATGAAATGTCAACTTGCAGCAGTCTAGAATCACCTGAGAGGAGAACTTCTGATATAGATCAGATTATCATATGGTCAAATCTTTGGGGAATTAACTTAATTGTTTTTTTGGTTTTTTTTTTTTTTTTTGGTTTTTCGAGACAGGGTTTCTCTGTGGCTTTGGAGTCTGTCCTGGAACTAGCTCTGTAGACCAGGATGGTCTTGAACTCACAGAGATCCGCCTGCCTCCGCCTCTCGAGTGCTGGGATTAAAGGCCTGCACCACCATTGCTCGGTGGATTAACTTAATTGTTAATTGACCTAGCCCACTGTGAGTAGCATCATTCCCTAGGCTGTTACTTGAACTGTGTAAAGGTAGGGAGTGCTAATTGAATATAGTGCAACAAGCAAACAAGGAAGGGTACATTTGTTTCTCTTTACTCCTATGATTGTGATTCTTTAAATTCTTGCCATGCCATCCCTGCAGTAATGGACTGTAACCTGGAATAGTAAATTCAGTAAACCTATCCTGTGTTCCTTTGGTCAGTGTAATTTTTCAAAACAACAGAAAGGAAATTAGGACACAGTTCTTTATATATTATCTATGGTAAGTACTGAATAAATGTTGATTGTTAGAAGTTGCTAATTATTTGTTTCAGTTTTTTGTTTTATCAGGGTCAAGTTGTCCTGTAACTTGTTAAATAGCCTAGGCTGGCCTTGAATGCCCATTTTCTTAGTTAGGGGTTATTATTGCTATGACGAAACACCTTGACCAAAAGCAAAATAGAGAGGAAAAGATTTATTTGGCTTATACTTCCACATCATAGTTCATCATTGAAGGAAGTAAGGATAGGAACTTAAACAGGGCCAGAATTTGGAGACAGGAGCTGATGCGGAGGCCATGGATGGGTGTTGCTTATTACTGGCTTGATCCTGCTTTTGTAAAGGACCTAGACCCACCAGCCTAGGGGTGACCCCCTCCCACAATGGATTGGGCCCTCCACATTGATCACTAATTAAGAAAATGCCCCAGGCTTTCCTACAGCCTGATCTTATGGGGACATTTTCTTAATTGAGGATCCTTCCTCTGATGACTCTAGCTTGTGACAAGTAGACACAAAACTACCCAGTACAACCATCAATCCTTTTGCCCCTGTCTCCCAAGGGCTTGGATTACATGAGTGTGCCACCAGGCCTAGTTAGAAGCTAACTTTTTTTTTTTTTAATTTGTTTTGTTTTTCTGAACTGGGGCTTCTCTATATAACTCTTTGACTGTTCTGGAACTCTCTTTATAGACCATGCTGGCCTTGAATGCAGAGATCCACTTGCCTCTGTGTCGCGAGTGCTAGGATTAAAGGCGTGTACCACCATCTAATTTTTTTTTAATTTATTTTCTAAGAGAACTTTTGTTTAATTTTGTAAAGATCATTTATTTTAACTTACTTTATGTGCATTGGTGTGAAGTTGTCAGATCCCTTGGCAGTGGAGTTACAGACAGTTGTGAGCTGCCATGTAGGTGCTCAGAATTGAACCCGGGGTCCTCTGGAAGAACAGCCAAGAGCCATTTCTCCAGCCTCAAGAGAACTTTTTAAAAAGACACTTTTAGGGCATTTCTTTAATGGTAGAGGTTATTTTTCAAGATGCTTAGGACAACCAACCAATTGGACATGAAAGCATATCTTTACCAGACATTTAATACCATTTTTTGTATTTTATTTTTAAATTATTTCATGTGTATGCATATTTTGTCTGTGTATGTCTATACCACATGTGTGCTTGGTGAGAAAAGAGGCCAGCAGAGGTTCTCCTGTAGTTGGAGTCACAGTTTAGTTTTTCTTAGACTTAGGCAGTTTATCAATTCTACAACCTGTACCACATGTAGCATCTTTTATTTCTTTCCCAGAGAAATTTGAACTAGTCATTGACTACAAAAAGAACTAAAAGTATTCTTGTCAAGAAAAAATGCTGACTTGGTGTGGGAGGCAGGGTATGGATAAAGTGAAGAGTCTTTGCTATAAATATCCTAGTAATTTAGAATTACTAAATATTGCTGGGTGTGGTGACATATGCTTTTAATCCTAGTGCTTGAGTTCAAGGTCAGCCTGATCTATATAGCAAGTTCCAGACCAGTCAGCATACATAGTGAGATCCTGTCTCAAAAAATAAAAGAATAAAAGAATTATTGAATTTATTAGTAAATTTATTTCTTTTAAAAAGGATTTTATTTTTATCTTTTTTTTTTTGTTGAGACAGGGTTTCTTTGTAGCTTTGGAGCCTGTCCTGGAAGTAACTCTTGTAGACCAGGCTGGCCTCGCACTCACAAAGATCCCCCTGCCTCTGCCTCCTGAGTGCTGGGGTTAAAGGCGTGCGCCACCACCGCCCGGCTATTTTTATCTTATATGGATGTTTTACCTGCATGTTTCTGTGTACTACATGCATGGAGACAAGAAGAGGCCAGCAAATCCCCTGGAACTGGAGTTAGGATTGTTGACAACCATATAAGTGCATTGAATCTAAGTCCTCTACAAGTACATGTAGTCTTAACAGCTCAACCATCTCTCCAGCCTTTGAAATATATTTTTAAAATTTCATTTGTTCCTTCAGAATCTCATAAGCAAGTTCTTGTGTAAGTGATAACATAGGGATGCCTTATTCATTTTTAGCTCATTTTGTCAATAGAAAGCCATGCTCAATTTTAAATATAATAGTTTCTGTAGGTGAGGGTATCGCTCAATCAGTAAAGTGCTTCCACATACTCAAAAGGATCTAAGTCCCAGCCCCAGAACCCATGTAAAAAAGCCAGATGCAGAAGTATGTATTTGTATACAAGGATAGGGAGGTGATGATATATAGGGATAGGAGGTGAATACAGGTGGATCTCTGGGGCTTGTGCAGGCCAGTGAGGGATCTTATTTAGCACCTGTGAGAGGAATGCCTGAGGTTGTACTCTGCTTCCTTGTGCATGAACATGTACACACGGTCACACACACGTGTGTGTGTGCACAGAGCCTCTGAAACCAAGAACATTAAAACAGAAGCAAAGCAAATACTGCAGCGTGATGATTTCTGCCTTTGGAAGCAACTACTTAGCATTATATTTTAATGACAGAAAGATTTGTCTTTTCTCTCATTTTTTATTTCATTTTCAAAAAAAATTTTTTTGTTTGTATGAGACAGACCCTCAATATAGCGATTTCCCTGCTTCTTGCTCTTGTGCACTGGAATTACAGGCATATACCACTATGCCTGTCTTCTTCCTAACTTTTTAAAACTTTGAAATGATTGTTACCAATAACTTCGGAATTAGTGGAAATATTTTTAGCCTCTTGAGAGAAAGTTATGGTAGATTATCTTAATTTAACTTACAGGAGGAAAATTATAGCTTTTTTTCTTATTGCCTAAATTCTTTATTAGCTGAACTTTTGGTGTATGCAGAGAGATAAAACATTATTTTCAATAAATCTTGTTTTACTTTTCACGTGATAGAATTTCAGGTAAGTTATTACATGATAGCTTTGCAGTCATGGTCGGAGTCACATCTGACTTATATGCTTGTCCCTTATATGACTCTTCCTTTATGATAGTCATCTGGATGTGAGACAGCTTCAACTTTGAACACACCATGCTTGGGCTTTTTGTCTGGTGATTAATCCCTTTTACTGAAGAATGAATATCTCACTTTTCCTATCCTTTGAAGTTGGCTGTATTCAAGGAACTCCTAGAATCTGAAAACAGAATATCAGATTCAACATGAACACTTTGTCTATAAATAAATGTGTTCAGTTGTTGCTTTCTGTACCAGAGAGACATACTAGTTGTGACATGTATGTGTAAATGTCTACTCTCTTTAAATTGCAAAATTAATACTTAGTGTTACAAGATTGTCATGTTGTATGCTTATTCTCTCAATTTTTTTCTTAATTTTTTTCTTACCAGCTAATAATGCAGTGGATTTTAAAACAGTAAAATTCCTGCTTCAGGATTCTAAAAGTTTGCTACATGCCTTCAGTACAAGGTCAAATTATGATGGCATTCTTCCACAGACCTTTGCGCAAGTAAACAAACTACTTCAAGTGCTTGCAGAGGTAAGATGGCTATGGAGTACTATTTAGAGTAGTTACTTATAGATTTCAAATGTGGATTTAGTGGCCAACAATAAAAGGACATATTACCGTGACTTATTCTAGCATTTTAAAGGCATTGAGTAAATACAAAGTACATTGAAATATAGACAAGTGTTATTACAGATTATGCAACATCCATTTTCTATGGAAGATATATCAGAATAGTTGAATTGTTTGTTTTTCAAGATAGAATTTGTCTATATGGTTCACCGAGCTTCAAATGCATGATTTTTTTTATTTTTTTATTTTTTTTTTAGTACTCTGTAGTATTGACATTATGGGTATGTACCACTATAAACTTGGGATTTTATTTTCTTGTTGTTGAATTTTATATTATTTTATTTATGGGCAAGAGAAAGCTGTGCACACACAAAAAAGAGGGGCTAGAGAGATGGCTTTAGCAGTTAAGAGTCCTTAATGCTCTTGGAGAATCTTCAGGTTCAGTTCTCTGCATTTACATGGTGGTTTACAACTATCCTTAACTCTACTTTCAAAGGTTCTGATACCATCTTCTGACCTCTTCTGGCACCAGGCATGCACAGAGTACACATACATGAATGCAGACAAAACACTCATACACATAAAATAATTTAAAAAATAACAAAATAAATTTTGAGATTTTTTTTTTGAGACAGGGTCTCATGTAGCCCAGGCTAGCCTCAGATTTGCAATGTAGCCAAGGATAACCTTCATTTTTTGGTACTCTTGCCTTTATCTCCTGAGTACTGGGATTATAGATGTGTACTATAATGCTCTGTTTATGTAGTGCTTGGGGATCTAATCAACAGTGTCATGCATATTAGGCAAAGCTCTCCATCAACTGAGATACATCCTGAACCCTAGAATATATTTTGCTAGACATTGTTTGGATAATTCATTAGATTTGATTCATGTCTCAAATATCTATGTTTCTAACCTGAACAATAAATATATTATTTCCAAAATAAGGTTTCTTAATATAATAACTTGAGAAGTACACCTAATCTTAGTTATCAAGTATTGAAAACCAAGAAAAGAATTACTCATCTTCTATTTGCTTCTGGAAAGCTTCTGAGAAACTAGGATGAAATAGTTAACTAATACCATTTTCAGCTGTGTGTGGAAGAGGGGTGGAAGTAGGAAAAGACATCCTTGTTTTGTTAGCTTCCCAGATACCCCAAAATTTTGATCAACCACTATGCTAGAATAATTCAGATCAATTTTGTTGATTAGTTTTAGGTTTAGGTTTGTTTTAGGTTTGTTGATTAGTTTTAGGATAGTAAGTGTTATAGAAATGTTTATTTTTTTAAAAAAAATTTACTTGCATGATTGTGTAAACTCAGATTTAAGAACCAGAGCAAAGGAGAAATAGGCAAATACTCAGTTTTAAACATTTATGGATATTAAAGCAGTTATTTGGGTGGAGGTGTAGCTCTGAGTTCCAGCTCAGTATTGCCACAAAAATTAATTTCAGGAAAAAATATATAGGGCCATTATTTATATATAGTAAGTTCATAATTTAATACAAACAGGGGCCGGGCGGTGGTGGCACACGCCTTTAATCCCAGCACTTGGGAGGCAGAGGCAGGCGGATCTCTGTGAGTTCGAGACCAGCCTGGTCTACAAGAGCTAGTTCCAGGACAGGATCCAAAACTACAGAGAAACCCTGTCTCGAAAAAACAAAACAAAACAAAACAAAAATACAAACAGGGAAATGAGAAGATCATCTCTTTTTGCTTTCTGCCCCACAAAGTAGAGCGTGGTAATACCTCTGCATTTGGTGTAGGATCATAACTTTCTAGATTGCTGAGAGTCAATCTCTTTTGCTTCTTACCATTTGAGTTATCTTACATGATGTTTTTAATCTTTGTATTTCTCAGTTTCGTTCACTTAAAAGTCTGAATTGTTTCTGTTTCATAGGGTTTCAGTTCTGTGTCATAATACTATGTAGTCACAAGGACTGAGTAAGCTAATATAAAAAAGAAACAAACAAAAAAACCACAACAGTTTAAAGCATAGAAATAGTATTAAGCTAACTTTGGAAATCATTCTTTTATTAACGTGGAAACTTAACCCTAGGGAAATAGTGATTTTTGTTTTATGTTGGTCAGCTACTCCTGGGCAGCCTTAAAATATGGCTAATAAACCCAGTGGAGAAAACTAATTTTGCCTTTGCAAGCGGGTATCAATTGCAAATAACTTTTTGGTCAGGCACAAGAGCCTATGTCCATTTGACCCTCTCAGTGCTGGGACCCCATGTGGTTTGAACCCGTGCAGGCCCTGTGTGTGTTGCTACAGTCTCAGAATTCATACATGCTTCAGTACTGTTGTGTCTGGAAGACATTGTTTCCTTGGTGTCCTCTGTCACCTCTAGCTCCTACAGTCTTTCCATCTCTTCTTCCACATAGACCCCTGAGCCTTGATGACATCCCATTTAGGACTAAGTCTCTCAATCTCTGCACATTGTCCAGTTGTGGGTCTCTTTGTTAGTTCCCATCTACTTCAAGAAAAAGCTTCTCTGATGAAGGTTGAGCAAGACACTGAACTATGTGTATAGCAATATGTCATTAGACATTATTTTATTGCTATGTTCCTTTTGTAAATAATAGTATTAGGTTTTCCCTAGATGCACAGTCTATCTAGTCTCAGGTTCTTGACCACTTGTAGCATCAGATATAGATTTCATCTTATGGAGTGGCCTTAATTCCAACCAGGAAGTGGTTGGGTATTCCTATAACATTTGTGTTACTGTTGTACAAGTATATCTTGTAGGCCACGGGGTTTGTTGCTGGGAAATATTCTCCTCTGGTAGCGTGTAGTGTAACTTCCAGTACCATGAACAGTCAGTTGTAGTGAAAGCTGTAGTTAGGCATCAGCTCAACTTCTTTATATTACATGGCATGTGTAAATGATGTCTTCAGCAATATGGTCTTACCGCACTATTCAGATTGCAGAGAGTAATCAATAGCCTTGGCAGTCATCTATGATGTTTGGGAGTTTCCATGGGGCTGCTTCGACCAACAGTTCAACCAGATGTAACCCATTTCTGGCATTGGAGGTTTTACTTGGTGGCATAAGATGTCTAGTTGAGGTATTGTGTCCCCCATTATTCAGTGACTCCATTTAGATTTTTTCATATATGTATACATTTTAAGACACTTACACAGTAGTAGATTTCCAAATGCTTTTTCAAATGGCCTTTAATAGTCCCTTTCCAGATTTCCTTATTTACCCTTCTATCCTCTGCCCATTTAATCATCCTAGTTTGCCCTTTGTCTCGCCATACAATATATTGACATTTGAATGTTAGGTAAGAAAGATCTCTGTAGTAAATAAACTGGTATATTATTTGATTTAAGCAGGAAAGAAAAATATTTTTTCTAAGTCTAGTGCTTTTTTAGGAATATTCTGTACATATGAAAAAAAGAGTAACCAGAATGTCCAGTAAGCTAGTGACTCTGTTTTCTCAGTTGCTAGTGAAGGGCTGGTATGCATTTTATGTAATTCTTATGTCACAGGTCAAGACAAAACTGAAGCCAGATTCTTCAGAAAGCACAGTGAATAAAAAGCAGAAAGACACTTCTTTGGTGGAGCTTCATAACCAAGACGTCACTGTTTTCTCGGATTCTCCTCTTCCCCAGTTGACTAGGCATCAAGAAATATGGTCTGTCCTGGAGAATGTTTGGACTTCAATATATCAGAAGAGGTACTAAATTCCCAAGACATCCTCCACTTTATCATTACAAGTTTACTTTTGTAGGGTTTCTGTTATTACAATTTCTACTGTAGTTAGTGTTTGGGCTTTGATTTTATTGTACTACGGGCTTTTGGTCCAATTGGTGCATTAGAAATATTTATATTTAAATCAGTGTAAACATCAGGATTACCTGGAAAAATTTTTAAGTTTCTATATTTAAACACTATTCCTAGAAATTTGGATTCAGTAGGGGAAGAATTGAGCCTGAGAATGGATTTAAAAAAATCTCTCAGGGCTGAGAAGATAGCTCAGTGGTTAAGAGCACTGACTGCTCTTCTAAAGGACCTGGTTTCAATTCCCAGCACCCACATGGCAGCTCACAGCTGTCTTTAACTCCAAGATCTTACACCTTCACACAGATATACATGCAGGCAAAACATCAAGGCACACAAAATAAAAATTAATAATTACTAAAAAAAATCTTTGTAGGTGATTCTAATATAATCATGATGAGGAACATTGCTTGCATAGGTCACAACCAGTGAGGCACTTAGATTGATTCAGCAGCTTAGCAGATTGCAAGTCTGTAATTAAATTGGAAATAACTTGAGAAAAGTTCCTTTGATTAAAGAAAATTCATGTAAGAATTTAAAGGTGTATAAATACTATTGTTTAAAAGGAAAATACTATTACTTTAGTATATAAACATAAAACACTTTAGAATTAATGAAATGAGGTACAGAGATCATTTAAAAAATATAAAATTTTTATTTATATTTGTGTGTATGTGTGTGTAGTAGTGTCATAGTGTGGATGTCAGAGGATAGCTTGCAGAAATGGGTTCTTTCCCTCTGCTGTGTGAGTTCCAGGAATCAAGCCCAGGGCATCAGGGTTAACAGCAAGTAGATTTTACTTGTTAAAGCCATTTTGCTGTCCCCTTTTTCCCACCAGTGTTTGGGACCACTTGTGTTTTAGACAGTTGTTCTGAACCTGGGCTGCATTCCTCTTGAATAGTTTTACAGATAGGTGCTGTTAGGATAGCTTATATAACTTAAAACCTCTGATTTTATTTTATTGGGTTTTGAGACAGGGTTTCTCTGTGTAGCCCTGACTGACCTGGAACTTGCTGTAGACCAGGCTGCCCTCGAACTCACAGAGATCTGCCTGCCTCTGCTCCCAAGTGCTGGGATTAAAGGCGTGCACCACACTGCCACAGGTATATTATATTGCATATTCCCTGTGCCTCATTCTCACCTATCTCCCCTTTTTTCTACCCTCCCATTTGTCTGCTTTGATCTTGGGCTCCTTTTTTATTCCTTGGCTATAATTAAACATTTCTCAACAAATTTATGGCCTGATATTTGGCTTTCTAACCCATCATATGAAAAAGATAGCTACATCTGGCTTGTGAATTAAAAACTATATTACAAATTTGTATTTTTTTATGAATCAGTTCTTTTTCTACTCAACATATTTTTGGTGCTTTGGCTAATCAAATGTTCTTGTTTACAGAAAATTGCCTTTTATAGGAGGCAGGAATGGCTGCTATAAAAGATAATTTGAGTTGGGTGGTGGTGGTGCATGACTTTAATCCCAGCATTTGGAGGACAGAGGCAGAGTTTGAGGCCAGCCTGTTCTACAAGAGCCAGGACAGGTTCCAAAGCTACAGAGAAACCCTGTCTCGAAAAACAAAACAAAAAAAAAAGATATTTGAAAACATAGGAGTTGATCGATAATATTCATGCATTTGTACCACATGTTAGAGAGCTCCATGCTATTTCTGAATAACAGACTGTATATATTAGCATTTCAGTAATTGACGAAGTTTATATTGCCTTAACAATACATATTTATTTAGCCTAGTTTTTTTTTTAAACAAACCTAATTGTTTAAACAAACAGAATTGCAATAGAATTATTGAATATAATCCTTTCACAAATAAATGCTCATTTGGGGGTCTGGGAAGTCTATTCTTAATTACTCATATAAGTTACTAGAATACACTTATGGTTAGTGTTATCAACTTCACAGAATCTAGAAACATCTGGGAGATGGGCCTTTGGTTGTGCCTGTTGAAGGCTATCTTGATTGCTTAATTAAGGTAGAAAGACCCACCGACTGTGGGCAGCACTATTCTCTGGCTGGGTCCTGGATGTCTGAAGCAGAGGAAGTAAGCAGTGTGGATTTATCTCTTGCTCTCTGCTTCTTTACCGTCAATGCAACGCGACCAGTTTCTCAAGCTCCTATGACTCCATTCATACCCACGGTGAACTGAAGGAAGCCTTTCCCTTCAGTTGGTTTTGTCAGAGCGTTTTATTACAGCAATAGGAGAAGAAACAGACAAGTTCTAGACACAACTATAAATGCCGTCATTTTTGTGCCTTACTAAGCAGTGTTGAACTTGCATCATATCAGGTCGGGTTTTTATTGTCTATTTACCAGGAAATTGGATGAGTGTTTTGTATTGCTGATTCATGTCGAACAATAATCTTTTATTTGGGCATGGTGACACAGTAATCTTACTGTTCAGGAGGGTGGGACAGAATGGCTGTGACTTGGACGCCAGCCTGGGCTACATAAGATCCTGTCTGGAAAACAAAAAGGTTTCCTGCAGTTTGACATTCAAGTTTTTGAGGTAATTGTTTAAATGTTCATTTTTGGTTTGCAGAAAGGTTTATGGTTACGACTCCTTTTACCTTTGTTATTACTATTCTCAGTGGCTTCATTAATAATACTATGCAGGCAAAACCAATAAAAAACTGATTTTGATAGTTACATAATTTTCTATAAAATGATGAACCGGTTGAATAGCTTATTTCATAATGTTGATTCTAATGAGTCTGAAAGTAGATTGCAGCTTTCATACATAAGCCTGGTTTAAAATGTTTCTGTTGGGAAACTATAATGATTCACCACAAACTGTGTATCTTAAAGTAGCAGAAATTTATTTAGTCGTTGTTAAGAAGGCCTTTAAGTGGAAAAACAAAAGACTGGCGGGAAATCTAAGAATCTGCTCTGTCTTTATGTCTTCCTCAGTCCTTGCCTAGTAAGTGCATCCCTCCAGTCTCTGCTTTGTCTTCATGGAGAGAGTGTGGCCTACTCTAATCCAGTCCTTATTTAGCTGAACCATTTACATTTGCCAAAGACCTGTTTCAAGTGAGGTCCATACTGAAGCTCTAACACAGTGGTTCTCCACCTTCCTAACACTGTAGCCTTTTAATAACAGTTTCTCATGTTGAGGTGACCTCTTAACCATGAAATTATTTTCATCGCTACTTCATAGTTGTAACTTAGCTTCTGTTATGAATCATAACGTAGATATTTGTTATTGCAGGTGGTCTTAGGTGACTCTGTGAAAGGGTCATTTGACTTCAAAGGGTCATGACTCATAGGTTGAGAAGGCATTGCTCTAGATGAATGTAAATTTGGGGAGGACACCAGAGACAGGCTTTCACTATGTAGCCCTGGCTGGCTGGCCTGGAACTCACTGTGTAGACCAGGTTAGCTTTGAACTTACATCTGCCTGCTTCTGCTTTCCAACTGCTAGGATTAAAGTTGTGTACTACAATACCTCATCTTATTTTTAGTTTTGACACACATATATAACAAACATTTAAAAATATTTTAGTATTTTATTACGTAAATATTAAAGGTTTCACTAATTATTTTTTGTAATTCTTTTGTTTTTTGTTTTTTTTGGATTTTTCGAGACAGGGTTTCTCTGTGGCTTTTGGTTCCTGTCCTGGAACTAGCTCTGTAGACCAGGCTGGCCTCGAACTCACAGCTATCCGCCTGCCTCTGCTTCCCGAGTGCTGGGATTAAAGGCGTGCGCCACCACCGCCCGGCTATTTTTTGTAATTCTTAATTCACAATAAGTTTCTGGAAGTGGAATTACAAGAATAAACATCCAGTTTTTTATTTAATCTGATACCTAATTCTTCATGTTTATGTTCTGGAGTACTGACTTGTATGTCTATTAGTAGTATTACTTCCCCTCCATCTCTGTGTTCTTTTAGAGTGAAGTTCCCTTTAAATTAGGTCTGTGTGGTATGTGACCAAGATCCCTTGTGTGGATGTTAGCCCAGACTTCTTCTCATGTCACTGTCTTTGATTTCCTACTTAAATAGATGAGCATTGCAAAAGATTACTCATATTATTTTTTATGTGTCATCAATGAAAACACTTATAAGTACTAAATGAGCACATACTTTTTTCTTTCTGTTTTTTTAGCACAGATGTGTTTCAGACACTGGACTCAAGTTCAACTCTGACCACTTCAAAAATAGCATCATTTGAAGAAGCATTTATATATCTTCAAAAGTTAATGGCAGCTGTAAAGGATATTCTTGAAGGAATTCAAAGGTAAGCATTGTATTAAATCTAAAGTTTATAAATTCTATATTTATCAGCTTAATTTAGACTTGCTAGGAGTCGTCTAGCAAGTTAGAAACTATTGGCTGTTTTTGAGACAGGGTCTCACTACATAGCCTTGACTGGTCCGGTCTGGACCAGGCTGGCTGCAAACTCACAAAAATCTGCCTGCCTCTGCTTCTTGAGTCCTGGGATTGAAGGTGTGCACCATTACACCTAGCAGATGCTTGGCTTTTAGATTTACCTTTCTTAGTTTCCTATATTCTGTATCCTTTGTAGGAGAGGAAAGTGGGAGAAACGAGTTAGTCTTCTGTGAGAAAACTTGGTGCATTTTGAAGCACATACTCTCTCTCCTTTTTTGTCCTGTGTGTGTTTGTGTGTGTGATTGATGTTGAGGTACTTTCCTCAAGTCTTTCTTTATCTTATTTTTTGAGACAGGGTCTTTCACTGAACCTGGTGATTGCCATTTTGACTAGACTGACTGGCCAGTGAGCCCCAGAATATCTATCTATCTATCTATCTATCTATCTATCTATCTATCTATCTATCTATCTATCTATCTATCTAATCTTGTTTCTACTCTAGCACTGGGGTGACAGGTGTGCATAGTAATGTCTGGCT
The DNA here is from genome assembly GCF_950005125.1 of Chionomys nivalis. Taxonomy (NCBI): domain Eukaryota; kingdom Metazoa; phylum Chordata; class Mammalia; order Rodentia; family Cricetidae; genus Chionomys; species Chionomys nivalis. Next base: position 69,476,733 of record NC_080090.1, read on the forward strand.
TTAGTCATGTCTGAACTCAAATCCTGGTATTTGCTTGTGCAGTAAGCACTTTACCCGCTGAACCATTTTCCCAGCCTGAGGCTTAAGTTTAGATGACTTTTGTTTCTCTTGTTTTATTTAGTTGTATTTAGATAGAGGAATAAATATGACTAACATGTGTGTTTGACTGTGTAGACCTAATCATAAATTACCATTTTAAAAATTAAATCTGTGCTTGGTTTTAAGAAAAGATGATTTTTATTAGTTGTTTTAAAACACTTCTTGTGGTTTTGGTTTGAAATACCTTATAAGAGAGCTCTCTCTCTCTCTCCTCTCTCTCTCCTCTCTCCCTCCCCTCCCCTCCCCTCCCCTCCCCTCCCCTCCCCTCCCCTCCCCTCCCCTCCCCTCCTCTCTCTCTCTCTCTCTCTCTCTCTGTGTAGTGTATTTGCACATTTGTGCAGGTCTGTCCACATTTACATGTTTGTGGAGGTCAGAGGAGGATGGCATGTGTGTCCTGTTCTCTGCCTTATTCCCTTAAGATAGACTTCTGAGGTTAGACTAGTAGACGGCTCCAGTGAGCCCTTGTATCTACTAATGGAACTGAGGTTTTAGGAGCACTATTTCTGTGGTGCTAGGGCTTCAAATTCATCTTTGCATGTTTGTACAGAAGGTGTTCTATGCCACTGAGCCCTTGGAACTGTTTTCTAAAACAATTGTCAACCTAAGATCTGGGATTTATGTATTTCTTGATGTGTGATTTTATGAAATCTCTAAAAATTAATTGTCTGTTAGTCTCTTGCCCGTTTTTTCCCCTTGTGCTGGGATCAAACCCAAGGCCTTGCATATGTCCTATTCCATTTTGACGTTTGAACAGACCATGTCCACCCACAGACAGTTCCTCTAATGTATGATTCTTAAAAAAGAACCATAATCACAGCATCTTTTCAGATCCACTGGTGCTTTAAACACTTTTGCATTTAAAATTTTATTTTATTAACATGACTTTTTGACATACTACTATGTTTGAATAGCTGAGCGCTTGAGATTATTCAAGGTTATTTATAAAAATTCATCCTTCAGTCGTCACAGAGTGTGGTGGCTTATAGCCATAATCTCAGCATTCAGAGCATGGAGACAGGAACAGCACAAGTTTGAAGTCAGACTAGTCGATATAGCATAGCCCTGTCTTTTAAAAGGAGGATCAGTTCACTCAATGACAACACCTTAGCCTACTTGTAGTTGCTTAGTTGTTGAAACAAATGTTTTGTAAGTAACCTTTAAAACTTCAACTTGGAGTTTTAGAAGTGATTTCTCAGCATTTAAACTAATTGTTTTGAACAAAATGCTTGTCTTTTAGTAATGAGCTTTCTTATTTTGAATTAGAGGTATTTACTCATAGAGGTTTGACCTTCTTCTAGGTGTATCAGAGTCAGTGGGGATGGAAGACACTACCTCTTCCACATAGTTCCCTGAGCCCTAAGGTTTGGTGAAGACATCTCTCTCAGTCTCTACCCATTGTCCAGTTGTAGATCTCTGTATTAGTTCCCATCTACTGCAGGAGGAAGCTTCACTGATGATGACTGAACAAGACCTGATCTGTGGGTAAAGCAGGATGTTTTTAAGGGTCATTATATTGCCACATTCCTTTAGCAGAACAATAGTATTTGGCTTTCCCTCTAGGTCCATGGCCTCTCTGGTCTCAGAGTCTTGGCCACCTGAGCAATGTCATTGATTGGGCCTTAGTTCCGATCAGTTAGTGTTCAGATGGAATGAAGCTCTAGTTAGGTGCCAGTTCCATGTCTCTGTATTCAGTAAGATATGTAGGTGTTGTCTTCAGTAATCGGGCTTTACCATCAGTTTGTGGAAAGCAACAGCTACTTGAATTATTTGGGGATTTCCATGAGTCCCCTTTCAACAGCTCAATTAGATGAAACCCTTACCTGGTACTGGAGATTTCATTTAGTAGTTAGAGAAGTCAGTGGGGACTTTGTCTCCCCTACTATTTGGTGGTTGCATTTAAATTTATTTCATATATGTATGTATTTTAAGAATCTCCTATCATAGTAGGCCCTCAAATGGCCGTTAGTATTCCTGTCTCTCCATGACTGTGTATTCTATTTCCTCTTACTGGGAAGATCCTACCTTCAGTCCTTTACTCTACACCTAACATCTGTCGTTATATGGACTATAGCATTTCTATCAAAGACTTAAAAACTAACATTCACATATAGGAGAATACATACCATATTTGTCTTTGTAGATATGGATTACCTTACTCAGGATAATTTTTTTCTAGCTCCATCTATTTACCTGAAATTTTCATATTTTTCTTTTATTTTTCTTAAATAACTAAGTGATATTCCATTGTGTAAATGTACAACATTTTCTTTATCCATTTACCAAATCTCACCACCTAGAGATCATATTGTAGATCCCAGAGACCCATATTTTAGAAGGGGAGACATTTTTGCATTTTAACTGATAAACGGGAATATAGAAGATTATTTTTTAGGGGTGTCCATGTGATGTTTCAGTATTTGTACACATTGTGTGATACTCAGATCAGGTTTTTAAAATAACTACCTCCTTTGACCGGTGATGGTGGTACACGCACTTGGGAGTCAGAGGCAGGCAGAGATCTCTGTAAGTTTAAGGCCATCCTGGGATAGCCAGAACTGTTACACAGAAAAACTCTGTCTCGAAAAAACAACAACAACAAAAAATTAGCTATCTTCACAAACATTAATCATTTCTTTATGATAAAGACATTCAAAATTCTTCCTTCAGATATTTTGAAATATACAGTTGAATGCGTAGACTTTGTGAATCTAATCATAATTACCTGAGACTGAGGAGAATAGGAGGGAGGGCGAAGAGAGGTTGATTGCTTTGTGGGTACAAAGTTATACCTAGGATTGAGAAGCTCTTATATAATAGGCACATAGTGTGACTGTACATAGTGATACTACATTTGTCTTTTTATATATAACATTGTTTATGCATCCCTTCCCTCCCTGATGTGTGTGTATACACATATATATGCATTGTGTGTGTATGTGTGTGTGTGTGTGATTTATGGTTTATCTCTTTGGTTAGGAGGTTGTGTTTTATTTTATTTTATCTTATTTTATTTTTTGGTTTTTCAAGACAGTGTTTCTCTATGTAGTCCTGGTTGTCTTGGAACTCACTCTGTGGACCAGGCTGGCGTTGAACTCAGAGATCTGCCTGCCTCTGCCTCCCAAGTTCTGGGATTAAAGCTGTGTGCCCCCATGGCCTGACATGAGGTTGTATTTTAAAATTACTTGCTAGGAGAAAACCTTTTCCAATGAAACTGGAATTATTAAAATTTTTGGACATTTTAAAGATATAATGGGGGCTGGAGAGATGGCATAGTGGCTAAGAGCACTGGCTGTTCTTCCAGAGGTCCTGAGTTCAAGTCCCAGCAACCATGTGGTGGCTCACAACCATCTGTAATGAGATCTGGCACCTTCCTGGCGTGCGGGCATACATGGAGGCAGAATGTTGTATGCATAATAAATAAATCTTAAAAAAAAAAAAAGATATAATGGGTTGTCCCTTTTTAAGACAGCAGAGTAGGGGTGGAGAAATGACTCAGAGGTTAACAGCATTGACTGCTCTTCTAGAGGTCCTGAGTTCAATTCCCAGCAACCACGTGGTGGCTCACAACCATCTGTAACTTGATATGGTGCCCTCTTCTGGCCTGTAGGCAGAGCCTGTATACATAATAAATAATAAATCTTAAAAAAAAAAAAAAGACAGCAGAGTACATTTCAGATTTTGACTATGTCCTATGAAATAATTTTAGAAGCTTTCATAAATATAATAAACACAAATAATCTATAAAAATATAGCTGAAAATTTGAGATCACTTCACTTTGCTGTGGTATTATGATTGGCCTAGGGATATTGTGGTGGTTAAAAGTCCTTTGGAATTTAAGAGTTAAAATGACTTGATTTCTTATTAGTTACAGTACCATTTATTTATTTATTTATTTATTTATTTATTTATTTATTTATTTTTGGTTTTTCGAGACAGGGTTTCTCTGTAGCTTTGGTGCCTGTCCTGGAACTAGCTCTTGTAGACCAGGCTGGCCTCGAACTCACAGAGATCCGCCTGCCTCTGCCTCCCGAGTGCTGGGATTAAACTATTCATTTATTTTTTGACTTAAACTAGATGAAGGTGTTTGTGGTAGTCATGTTACTGTTATAACTTTCATAGTTTTTTCTGTATCCTAGATACTATTAAGGATATTCTTAATATGAGCCATGTATGGTGATGCAGGAATGAGAAATTAAAGAATAACCTCAGTTACATAGTTCAAGCCAGCCTGAGCTACATGAAACTAGTTGGATTTTTTTTTACTCTTTGACTCTTTTCTTTGGGGGCCCCACACCCAACTCCCAAATAATCACACAAAGAGGCTTTTTTTTACCTATAATTGTCCGGCCTTATCTTGGCTTGTTTCCAGCCAGCTTTTCTTAACTTACACTATCCTGTCTGTCTTTTGCCCTGTGGGCTTTTACCTTTCTCTATTTCTGTATATCTTTTCTTTCCTTCTTAGTCTGTGTCTTGACTGTGTGGCTGGGTGGCTGGGTGGTGGCCCTTGGTGTCCTCTCCTCCTTCTCTTACTCCCTTATCTCCTCTTCCCAGATTTCTCCTCCTATTAATTCTCTCTGCCTGCCAGCCCCACCTATTCTTTCTCCTGCCTCACTGTTGGCCATTCAGCTCTTTATTAGACCAGTCTAATGTTCAGACAGACAGAGTAACACAGCTTCACAGTGTTAAACAAATGCAACATAAAAGAATGCAATACAGTGCAAAGCAAATATTCCACAGCAGAAACAAATGTGACCTATCTTTAATAGTCTATAACGTGAAACCCTGTCTCAAGAAGCTTTTCCAAACCTATGATAAATAAATAAACAAACAAGCAAACAAACAAACAAACAAATAAATAAATAATAATAAAGGTTTTTCTATTGTATTTATGTATTTGTTTGAGGCAAGGGTCAATAGCCAAGGGTATCTGGAACTCACTGTAAAGCCAATACTGGTCTTAAACAGGAGATAACCTTCCATGTTAATTTTCTACATACTGATGTTATAAACATTAAAATCATGTAAGGTTCTGGAGCAGTGGCTCAGTGGTTATGGAACAGTACTCTTCTTCCAGAGTACTGGGTTCAGTTCCCAGCACTTACACGGAGGATCACAACTGTCTGTAATTCCAGTCCCAGGGCATCTAGTGTCCTCTTTTGCCCTCATTGACCCCAGGCAGACATTCAGTGCACAGACATAACATGCAAACAAAAGACCCATAGCCATCAAACAAACAAACAAATAAATAAGTTTGGTATACAAAAAGAATACCTAACTATTAGAGGGTGGAAAATAATTGCCCTCTTTTTTTATTCAAGATTTCTATCATTTGTTCTGTGTTACTTCCATCAGTTCTCGTCTAATTAATTACTGGTTTTCATAGAGTGCTGTGCTGATAGATAGCTCGCTGTTATTTGAATTTGGCTACAATCTTTTTTTTTTTTTTTGTTTTTGTTTTTTTTACTTATTTATTTATTTTTATTCTTTTTTAATTAAAATTTCCACCTGCTCCCCATTTCCCATTTCCCTCCCCTCCTCCCAAATATTGCCCTCCCCCCACTTCCCTCCCCCTATCCCCACTCCTCTTCTCCTCCCCCCACTCCATTCCCCCTCCCTCTCGTTACTGAAGAGCAGTCCAAATTCCCTGCCCTGCGGGAAGACCAAGGTCCTTCTATCTACGTCCAGAAAGGTGAGCGTCCAAACAGGCTAAGCTCCCACAAAGCCAGTTCATGTATTAGGATCGAAACCTAGTGCCATTGTCCTTGGCTTCTCATCAGTCTTCATTGACCGCCATGCTCAGAGAGTCCGGAATCAACCCATGCTTATTCAGTCCCAGACCAGCTGGCCTTGGTGGGCTCCCAATAAATCAGTTCCACTGTCACAGTGGGTGGGTGCATCCCTCGTGGTCCTGATTTTTTGCTCATGTTCTCCCTCCTTCTGCTCCTCATTTGGACCTTAAGAGCTCAGACCGTTGCTCCAAATTGAGACTCTGTCTCTACCTCGATCCATCGCCAGATGAAGGTTCTAAGGTGATATGCAAGATATTCATCAGTATAGGATAGGGTCATTTCAGGTTCCCTCTCCTTAGTTGCCCAAGGTACCAGCTGGGGACATATTCCTGGACACCTGCGAACCCCTCAAGAGTCAAGTCTCTTGCCAACCCTAAGATGGCTCCCTTAGATAGGATATATACTTCGCTGCTCCCGTATCCATCCTTCCTATATCCCAACCATCCCAATCCTCCGAGCTCCTCCCATCCTCCCCTTCTCATATTTCTCATCCCATTTCCCCTTTGCCCCATGCCACCTCACCCGCAAGTTCCCAGTTTTTGCCCTGGAATCTTGTCTACTTCCCCCTCTCCATGCGGATGACTATATGATTTTCTTTGGGTTCACTTTCTTATTTAGCTTCTATAGGATCACACATTATATGCTTAATGTCTTTTATTTTATGGTTAGAAACCGATTATGAGTGAGTACATCCCATGTTCCTCTTTTTGAGTCTGGGATACCTCACTCAGGATAGTGTTTTCTATTTCCATCCATTTGCACGCAAAATTCGAGAAGTCATTGTTTTTTACTGCTGAGTAGTACTCTAATATGTATATATTCCACACTTTCTTCATCCATTCCTCCATTGAAGGGCATCTAGGTTGTTTCCAGGTTTTGGCTATTACAAACAATGCTGCTATGAACATAGTTGAACAGATACTTTTGTCATTTGATGTGGCCTCTCTTGGGTATATTCCCAATAGTGGTATTACTGGATCTTGGGGTAGGTTGATCCCAAATTTCCTGAGAAATCGCCACACTGATTTCCAAAGTGGTTGCACAAGTTTGCATTCCCACCAGCAATGAATGAGTGTGCCTCTTTCTCCACAACCTCTCCAGCAAAGGCTATCATTGGTGTTCTTGATTTTAGCCATTCTGACAGGTGTAAGATGGTATCTCAAAGTTGTTTTAATTTGCATTTCCCTTATCGCTAAGGAGGTTGAGCATGACCTTAGGTGTCTTTTGGCCATTTGAATTTCTTCTGTTGAGAATTCTCTGTTCAGATCAGTGCCCCATTTTTTTATTGGGTTCATTAGCATTTTAAAGTTTAGTAAAGGACACTGTCACTAAGACAAAAAGGCAACCCACTGACTGGGAGAAGATCTTCACCAACACTGCAACAGACAAAGGTCTGATCACCAAAATATATAAAGAACTCAAGAAACTAAACTTTAAAATGCTAATGGCTACAATCTTTTTATGTGTCTGTTAGTTTTATTTGTTGTCTGTTTGAACTGGCTAAACATTATAGAAAGAAATCTGCAGTTAAAAGATAGGGAGTATAAATTTACATTTCTGTCTACCTTTTGAGAACTATGCGTTGTTATAATGTAATATGTGAATTATAATTTCACATGTAAGAATGTTTATGGCAGGTAGGTCCAGTGGCACAGCCCTATAATCTCAGTATTTGAGAGGTGGAGGCAGAGCAATTAGGTTTTCAGGGCCAGCCTTGGCTATATTTCCAGTTTGAGGACAGTCTGGTCTATATGAAACTGTATCAGCAGACTAAAAGAAGAATGTTTGTGATAGCTAATGTATAGATATTAAAGTAGCTGAAATACTTTAATGAATTAATCTTAGTTGAATTAAGTTAATGGTTTGAATAAACGTAATAATCATGCATATGTGTAAGTTTGAAGGAGAAAATAAAAGGTCTTTAAAAATTAATTTCCATGGTTCTTTTGTTAATGTATTTTTTTTTTTTTAGAATTTTAGCTCCTAATAGTAATTTCCAAGATGTTGAGACTCTCTATAACTTCCTAGTCAAGTATGAGGTATGAAAAAAATATTTATATATTATTCACATAATATTTATGTTGTTTGAATATAAGTACTATATTTAATAATAATAATAATAAGATTGCTATTGGTATTTTCTTTAAATGAAATTTTTTTGATGTAGGATCTTCCTGTTTTATACAGACTGGCCTAAATTAAAACTTGAGAGTGTCATAAAAATTTGCCAATGACATTTGTTTTTCTACCTGTTTAAAAAAATGTATATATTTAAGATATACAGGATAATGTTTTGTAGGACATGATAGCTCATGCCTGTAATCTCAGGACTCAGGAGGCTAAGGCAGGAAAATTGTTGTGATTTAGAGACTACTATGGGCTACGTAGTAAGTACCAAGTTAGCCTGGGCTGTGAGAAATCTTGTCTCAAAAAACAAAACAAAACAAAAAATAAACAAAAGGGGATGGATGTGGGGCTCAGCTTTTAACAGCATATATTGCTTATAGGACAGACAGTTCATAACTGCCTGTTAATTCTCCAGTTCCAGGAGATCCAGTGCCTTTTTCTGGCCTCTGTGGGTGTTTGTGTGCACAAATGCACATACCCACACTCTAAAAGTTTTTATCTTAAAAAACAAGTAGTTATTACATTCAAGTAAATAAACAGAACCACCATCTTGTATAATATCCCCTTTAATTGGCAATAAAATTAAAATCTACCTTTTTAGCAAAACAATCCTAAATTTAACGATGTTATTAACTATAGTCTTCATGTTGTATAGTCGCTTGCTGCATTTGTTCATCTGTATCTTCTCCAATCTATTCCTTACCGATAACATAACCAATTTTTATCTTGTTCCATAAGTGAAATTACAATAGAGTCCTGAAATATACTGTTTCAGCACAGAATTCTTTCTCATTGAGGAACTTAGTATCTTAGGCAGGCCATTGCTTCATTGTGGGATGAATGCAAGATGTTCTATATCCTAGCTCCTTAAGTACTAAGTGCGTGGAGCTATCCCAGCCATTATGACAACTATAAATATTGTACCGCCCTACCCTGTTCACCCATCTAAAATGGTCTCCAGAGAAGAGGAGCCATTTCTTCAAGGAAAATATGATTCAATTTTCTACTCAGTAACGGCATAGACCCTCGACTAAGAACTGAAATGAGGTTGCAGTGTGTCTTCTACATTGACCTCCATGTTTTCCTCATCATTGCTGATCCAAGGACAGTTCTCTATTGATTTCTAATTTCTGGGTTTTTTTTTAAAGATTTATTTATTTATTATGTATACAGTGTTGTTTCTGCCTGCATGTATACCTGTAGGCCAGAAGAGGACATCAGATCGCATTATAGATGGTTGTGAGCCACCATGTGGTTGCTGGGAATTTAACTTAGAACCTTTGAACAAGCAGCCAGTGCTTTTAACTGCTGAACCATCTCTCCAGCCCTAATTCCTGTTTGTTAAAAGCTCTCTGCTGCTATTTTTTATCCTGTCTCTCAATTTTATGTGTATATGGTGTCTTTTGTTGTGCGTTTGTTTGTTTGTTTTCTTAAATTTATTTTATTATGTGCATTGGTGTTTGCTTATGTGTCTGTGCGAGGGTGTCAGATTCCCTAGAACTGGAGTTACAGGTAGTTGTGAGCTGTCATGTGGATGCTGGGAATTGAACCTGAGTCCTCTGGAACAGCATCAAATGCTCTTAACCGCTGAGTCATCTCTCCAGGTCCTGTTTGCTTTTGAGACAGGGTTTTGTGCTAAAGCTTGGGCCAGCCTGAAATGTACTATGTAGTTCAGACTGTTCTTAAACCCTGGTCATTTTACCTCACCTTCCTGAGTACTCGGGTTATTGGTGTGTACACCACTCCTAGTTTATGTGCTATAATTATAAATGATCTCAGTGAAGGAGCAGCACATGCTGGGGCTTCACATTATAGGGAGTCAAACTTCCTTGAATATATTTCTTTACTTTCATGCATGGTTAGTTCTTCATGTAACTTTTTGTATGGCATATTGTCCATTAACAACCTAGTAAGAAGCTGGGCAAGACACCATTTAGTTATTTGTTCTTTGGAATTTAAAATTGTGCATTTACAGCCACATGTGGTAACATAGTGCAGCATTTGGGAAGAGCAGGAGAATCAAGAGTTCAAGGTCATCCTCAGCTACATAGTGAGTTTGAGTCTGATCTGTATTATGTATTACATAAGACTGTCACACTCATACAAAGATACATAATATATATATAATGTATTCATACATAGAAATGTAACAGAGTAATTTAAAATGCCTCCAAATGAGTAAAGAAAAAATGTCTTAATAGTTGAAATTAATGAGTATAGACTTCATGAACTTGCGCTTTAATTTTTATTAGTAAGCTAACTATGTGCTTTATAAGTTGCTTAACTTAATGTGGAGTCATGTTGCCTTTATTTATATTGAATCTCTGAGTATATGGGAATGGTTGATTTTAAAAATTAAAGGGTAGTTCTAGGTACTTTTTAAAATAAGATCTTTTTGAAACTTAAGAATTATTGTGTGTTCTTATTATATCATGTTTTTCTCTCCCAACCACTAACCAAACAGACTATTCTCTTTCTCTTATGATCAAACATCTGTAGCATGTTGACATTGATGGTCTGTCTGGATTTATACCTTGTTGGTCCTGGCATGTGGGGCAAGGGCAAAATATGCACAAAAGGAAAAACTAGACTCATGATGGTTTAATTCCAAATGTATGTTTAAAAAAAATTTAAATGATTTTTAAAACAAAATTATAGGGCTGGGTATGGTAGCTCATGCCTGGAATTCCAGCTCCTAGAAGGCAGAGTCAGGAGGATCTCCAAGTTTAAGAAGAGCCTGGTCTGTGTAGCAAGTTCCATGACAGTCAAGGCTACATGGTGAGTATCTCAAAACAGACAGATAGATCAAAACCAAAACAAATAAACCAACAAAACCCCCAAATCTAAAACCTAGTAGACTGAGAAAGAGAGAGAGAGACAGAGAGACAGAGAGAGACAGAGACAGAGGGAGACAGAGAGAGACAGAGAGATATGACTTAGTAGTTAAGAGCCAGAGTTACTTTTGTAGAGGACCAAGATTTGGACCCTATATAGTGATTCATAACTGTGACTTTAGGTCTAGGGAATCCAGTACCTTCTTTTGGCCTCTGGAGGGCACCAAGCATGCACATGATGCACATTCTTGTGTATAAGCAAAACATTTGTATACATGATTTAAAATAAGTAAATCTTAAATACAAAAACTGGGAAAAATGGGTCAGTGGGTAAAGCACTTGCTATGCAAACTTGAGAACTGGACCCATATCAGGACCAGGTTGGCATGGAAGCACATTTGTAATTCCAACATGTGAGTCAGTGATAGGATCCTGGGAGCAAGTTGGCCATCTGGGTTCAAGTGAGGATGCTTCCTTAATATATAAAGGGGAGAGCCATTGAGGAAGATAATTAATGTTAACCTCTAGCCTTCACACATATGTACCCACTTGTGCACACACACACGTAGATACACGTGCACAAAATTAAAGAATTATAAATCACATAAAATTATGATACACTACGCCTTTAATCCCAGCACTTGGAAGGCAGAGGCAGGCAGATCTCTGTGAGTTCGAGACCAGCCTGGTCTACAAGAGCTAGTTCCAGGACAGGCTCCAAAACCACAGAGAAACCCTGTCTCGAAAAACCAAAAAAAAAAATGATACACTATATACCAATTTCATCAGTCATTAAGTATAATATTAAATATATGTATTACTAGAAATTTAATATATAGACACATGATCCTCATTTTAGGAAAAATACTAGTATTAACTTTTAAAAAGTATGTATATTTATAAACTAAAGATACCTATATCCCTCTCGTGTATTTTGACAGTATTTGAGATCAAACCCTGGGCCTTATGCATGGTAGGTGAGCATTCGACCAGTAAGCTACACCCCCAAGCTCTAAAATAATTGTATTTAAAAATTTTATAGAATTTAACTTAGAATAAATGAAGTATTTCTTCAAAAGTATAGGTAATATCGTAAGAAAACATTGAAGAAAGTTACAGAATTTTTCAAATAACTAATACCCTGATCTTTATTGATCATTTGTATGATATAAGAACCTTTAAAGTAATATTAAGTGAATCAGAATAGGGATATTTTTCCCCACTGAAAATATGGACTAGCTAGTAGAACTCAAGCTTCTTTTACAATGCTGGATATTGTACAGTGAGCTGCATCTGAAGCTCTTTATATAGTTTTGAAAATAATTGAATAGAATATAGTTTTATTGAGTTTCTCTCCACTAGTTCCAGATTTCTGAAATTTTAAATAGTACTATATTATTTATTGAATTTACCACCCACTGAAGTGACACCTACTGGTGGGCAGTTTGCTGAAGAAGATGGAGGATTACGAATTAAGAACAACTTAGGTACACCTTTAAAAATGAAATTCTGTGGGCAGGTGTCTATCTCATTGGGTGTACTTGGCTAGTAAGGCCCTGGGTTCAGTCTCTAGCACCAAAACCAAAAAGACACATAAAATTTCCCGATACAAATTTCTTCCTTGTACATAAATACACCATTGTTGGGCTGGGGAGATGGCTCAGAGGTTAAGAGCACTGACTGTTCTTCCAGAGGATCTGAATTCAATTCCCAGCAACCACATGATGGCTCACAGCCATCTGTAATGAGATCTGGTATCCTCTTCTGGTGGGCAGGGATACATAGAGAGAACACTGTATACATCATTAATTAAAAAAACTTTTTAAAAAATACAACATTGTCTGCATCAGAAATAGGGAGTTTTAAGAAATAAAGATTCTAGGACAACTTGCTGTGCAAGCCTGGTCATGTAAGTTTCATTCCTGGAACCCACATCAAAAGGAGAGAACTGACTCTCAAAATTGTCCTCTTACCCTGATAGTTGTTCACACACTAATGATAAAATAAAATAAAACAAGATTCTTTCATTTTGTGTTTCAGGTGTACAAGAGTTTGAATGATGGACTCTTGTATTTGTGGTTTTATAAATTATGTATTTGGGTAACACTTTAAAATACAGGTTTTTAGGAAGTGTCTATGGGCTAGAGTGTAGCTCTAGGTTCAGTATTTGCTTAGCTTGTATAAAACTCTGAGTTTGATTCCTAGAGCCATAAGGAAGTAGGGAGAGAGGAAGAAAAGGAATGTATGAATGAAATGAAGGAAGGAAGGAATGATGGGGAAGAAAAGAGGGAGGGGCAGAATTACCTGTGAGTCCAACCTTTTCCTAATCAGACCTTTCCACGCAGCTTACAGTATTTTTTCTGTACAATTGAATGCCAAAGTCATGTGCTTTTTAAAGATTCCTGTTAATTTGGATCCATCTTGTTTCTACTGTTTCTAGTTCTGGGACTAGATTGAGTTGTAATAATAGGACTAACGTTTACACATACTTCAGTGTTAACATTTTGGTCACCAAACTTCTTCCTATTCCTGTCTTAGTTTTCATTTAGGTGGTGACTGAAGATCTGATATCCCGCTCTCAGAATATGCCCCATTTTAATTGTGCTTTCATTGCTCATTTGGTTTAACATATCTCCTTAATAACTGTATTTTGGTTCTTTTCAGGTAAGCAAAAATGTCAGATTTACTGCCCAGGAACTTTATGATTGTGTTTCTCAGACTGAGTATCGGTAAGCACATCTATATGTGATAATGAGATATCTATAACTCTGACTATGGAGAGCCAGCTCCTAGACCACACCCAGGGTTTTGAGAGAAAGCCACGGAGTCAGCATTTCTACCTAAGGTTTTTTTAGGGGGGAAAAGCACACTTTCCTGATGGTGTCACTCTTTATTCTCCCATGTTAATTCTGCCATCTCTCTTTGTTCTTTACAGCTTATAAAGATCCACAAAGTCTTTTAGGCATTACATCTGAGGTCATATACTATTTCTTAAGTAAATGATAAGAAACAGAGTCGTTCCAACAGCTCACAGTACAATAAATCCAGATAAATTGTCACATAGCAAAGAAGAAGCATTTCACTCAGTCAGCTTCCTAACTAATGGGTAACCCGCAGCTGCAAAGGGAGAAATCTTTTTGTTATCTATAGAGGTAGCCTTATAAAACTAAACTACTAAGGAGACTAAAAGAAATAAGGAAATTGTGTGCTATATCCTATACTTCTAGATGTATAAACATTTTAAACTAACAGTCTGTGGTTAGTGGTTGTGAAAGGCTGGACTTTGTTGGGCTGGAGACTGTTTGCAAAGAGCAATGTGTTGTCAGAGTGCAGATTGTTGGAGCTGAACCACTGTGCCATGAGCTGCAGGGCAGAGGGCGGGGTCACTCAGGCGGCACTCTCCAAGGCACAATGACATTAAAAGTGTTTTAAATATCAAAATGTATTTTTCTGTCCTGCATGTAACCCTTGACCATAAAAAAGGAAAACTTGTAACTCCTAGGGCCATGAAGTTAGTTTGTATTTTGTAGCCCTGGCCAGTTAGAGAATCTTTTCCCATGGTATCTGAACAAAGGCCAGTAAAACCAGGATTGGGAAGTTGTATAGAAAGTTAATTACCATCCTAGGTTATCAGCTAGACCTGGCATCACAATTGAGTTGCTTTGCATTATTTACCTTGACTGAACAAATCAGACAGCTGGCTATGTGTTCTTGTAAATAAGATTTTTCTTTTCTGTGAATAGTTTATCTTAAAACCCATTAGCAAGGCAACTGGTCTGACCTAAAGCTACTTTGAAGTTATGTCAGTTGATGGCTCTTTTTGTTTGTTTGTTTTTGTTTTTCGTGACAGGGTTTCTCTGTAACTTTGGAGCCTGTCCTGGAACTAGCTCTTGGAGACCAGGCTGGCCTTGAACTCACAGAGATCCACCTGCCTCTGCCTCTCAAGTGCTTAATAGAAACTTATAACCCCTGATTTGAGTAGCATCTTTTTGTATTTATTATCAAGACTCTGTATAGGCTGTGTTAGTATCAATTCGACAATACAGCTAAGGACCTTTTTGATAATCTACAGATAAAATGTCCAGTAGATCAGGATTGTATTCATGAGATACACATACATTAGATACAGGCTGTGGGGAATTCCTCATAGCCACTAGGGAAAGAATACAATTTAGCACTTGTAAAATTACAGACAGAAGCAAAAGATATTCGGAACTCTATATTTCTCGCAGGCCTTGCAAAACGAGATTCGTCCATCAGAAAACTAGTAGGTTGACACCTTGAATATGGTCATCTGCTGTAATAAATAATGTCCCCCAGCATATCTATAACAAACTTTTACCCTGCTTACTATCACTGTGTGAGGGCAAACTCGTTTTTTATGGTGTGTATGTGTGTGTCTATGTTAACATTAATGTGTAAGCTCATAGAGGCCAGCAGTGGAGGTCGGCTCTCTTCTTCAATCTCTCTCCACCTTATTTTTGAGATAGTGTCTGGCAACTAAGCTCCAGAAATCTGCCTATCTCTGCCCCCATAGCATGAGAATAATAGGCAGATGCTGCTATGCTTGGCTTTTCATGTGGAAGCTGGAAGTCTGAATTCAAGCCCTCGTGTTTTCATGGCAAGCATGGTAACAAAGTTGTCTCCCAACCCCTCTTACTATTATATTTTTTTTAACTTTTATTGGTACAAAATATTTCATATATATATAAAGCCTATGTTAATTTATCAACTGTATAGTTTAAAGTGATTTTTCAAATGTTCAACCTCAAGATTTTTTCATGTATGCATGTGTGATTTTTTTTATTTCTCTGAGGCAAAGTCTTACTGTATTGCCCAGACTGGTTTTAAACTTGTAAGGGCCAGCAAGTCCTCTTGTCTGAGCCTCTGTAGTAGTTGGGACTGTGGACATGCATCACCATCTATCTTTATAGATGATTGTGTCCAAAAATATGGGCCATATCTATCTGTTCTATGTGAACTTAGAACTCTAGAGTGTTAGGTAGGTGTGGTGCATACCTGTAATCTCAGCTGCTTAGAAGGCTGAGACATGAAGATCACATATTTAAGCCAAGGTGTAGCAACTTAATAAGACTATCAGAGGAAGAAAGTAGAAATAGTTTTCATTTTAACTTGGGCTCAGATAAATGGCTTTTATAGGCACCGAGGAAGAACCACCTTGCAGTTAGGGAGTATCCAAAAATGTAATTGGCTGCTTCTCATGTTTGTGAGGGCCCTGTTACCAAGAGGTGAGTGAGTGCTCAAGGGATGTGACACACTGGAGGTGTTGGAGAATGGAATTCAGAGGCTGGTTATCTGTCCACCAGGTGAGTCCTGAGGGAAGGAACTCAGGAACTCCATCACCACACTAACTATACCCAGCAGCCTTTTGCACTGACAACTTGCTGCAGGAAATAACTGAGTGGTTGTTGCCAGAACACTGACTCACAGGAAGGGAAGGAGCTCAGCACCACCAGGCTAAAGAGGAGAGGGAGCCCCTCCTAACTCTGGTAGGGAAGGGAAGGAAAAGGAAGGATACAGAAATAGATTTGGTTACTGAAGGATACGTTCTTTTGTTTTCAAATGTAGAGTAAATGACCAAAGATAGGAATATCGACCTGCCGTTTTTCGTTTTTGTTGGTTTTTTTTTTTTTAGAATTTTATAAGAAAACATTTTCATCTCTGCTGTTTCCAACCTTGTACAAGACTTTTTTGAAAAACTTTTTTGTTTTTCAGTTGTTGGAAAGAATTGGCAGCAAAAATTTTAATTATAGGAAATAGACCTAGGGTAACTCAAAGCCAAAATTTTTTAAAATAATATTTTTTAATTCTTTGAGAATTTCATACAATTTATTTTGATCATATTCACCCCTCCTACCTCCCTACCCACTGAACTTTATGTGTTTCTCTCTCCCTCTCCTCCCTCTTTCCTCATCAAATCCAGTATAGGTTGACCAACTGCTCTTTGAGTGTAGGACCTGCCATGGAATGTGGTAATATAGAGGTCATACAATTAAATACTGGCTTTGCCTTTCCTTATAACTCTCAAATGCCAATGACTCCTCATGGAAGGATGAGACTATATGTGCCCATATCTCCCTCCCTGCATACTTTGATTTTGTCTGACTTGAGCTTGTGAAAGTCTTGTCTATGCTGTCACAATCTCTGTGAGTTCCTATGTGCACCTGCTGTTATGTATAGAAAACACCATTTCTTTGACATCAGCTACTATCTCTGGTTCTTACAGTCTTCCCATCTTCTTCCTCAAAGATCCATTAGCCTTAAAGGGAAGGTATGATATATATGTCCTGTTTAGGGCTCAGTGCCTCTTAAGACTGACTCTCTGCATGTTGACCTTGACCGTTGTGGTTCTCTGTGTGATCACCATCTCCTGCATTAAGCTTCTCTGATGAAGGTTGAGACAAGCATTTATGTATAGCAATAAGTCATTAGGAATCATTTTAATGCTGTGCCCATTCAGCAGACTTACTAATAGTAGGTTTTCTCCAGTGGCCTATCGTCTATCAAGTCACAGGTTCTTGGTGTCATTAACAGTGCTAGATGTGGGTCCATCTTCTGAAACAGGCCTTAAATCCAGCCAGAATTTGATTGGCTACCCTGTAACGTTCATGCCACTGTTGTACCAGTGGGCATATCTTGCCAGGCAAGTTATTATTGTAGCTCAGGGGGTTTATGGCTGAGTGAGACTGATGATTACTTTTCTCCTCTGGTAGTGTGCCTAGCACCTTCCAGCCCTGTAAGAGCCAGCTAGTTGGATAAAGCTTCCAGGTCAGTACCTGATCTCTCCATGTTTATGACTCAATTATGTGGTGTTTCCATCAATAGGATCTTACTGTCAAGTTCTGGAGGGTAACCAAGAACAGTGCCAGTAGTTGATTGTGTCTGGGGCAGTCTATTGGGTCCCATTGGCTAACAGCTGAAAAAGAAGCAACCCATTCCTGGTAGTGGGTTATCTGGTAGTGCACAATCTCTAGTTTGGTGTTGTAATCTTGTTAGGATAATTCTATTTAAATTTCTTTTACGTGTGTGTGTGTGTGTGTGTGTGTGTGCCGGCTGCACGCTGCTCGTGTAATCTTAGGAAGCTTCCACTGTAATAAGTTTCCATACAGCTTTTTAGAAAGGCATTTAGTATCAAGTTAATCCTCTCCATATTCTCTCATCTGTCCATCATTCCCATCCTCCACCCACAAATTGTTTTTAGTCACTCTCTGAGAAGCCACACATCCTCAGGAAGAGGGGCAGCTCATATATGGCATATTTACTTTTTGTTGTCTCTCCTTCCTCTCATGGAATCCTGCGTTTTGACTTGCTCTTTTTCCCTTAGTACCCTCTATCAAGGGATCCATCATGTGGGAGGAGAGGTAGCTGTAGTCCTTTCTAACACTATGGACATAGCTCTGAGCCATCCTAGAAGCCAAGAAAGTAATAACATTCTTTTTTTTTTTTTTTTTTTTTTGTCTTTGAAGACTGGGTTTCTCTCTATAAGAGCTGACTGTCCTGGAGCTCACTTTGTAGACCAGACTGGCCACTACCTTCTGAGTGCTGGGATTAAAGGCATGTGCCACCACACCTGGCTAGTCATGACATTCTTAATGTAAAGAAGAAAATTACCCTATCTTGAATACCTAACATGCATAGACATTGTACTGGATAACTGAGTAATCTTCCTGAACGTACAGAGACCACCTATTAGACAGAAATATGCTAAATAAAGTGTTTTAGTGCTCTAAAATTAGGGGTCTCATAATTTTGCCCCTATTAGTTTTTGGCAGATCAACTGGATTCATCACAGATTTTCTAAAGAGATTTATTTTTTTTTAATGCATAGTGTTCTTTCTGCATGTTTGCCTACATGCCAGAAGAGGGCACCAGATCTCAGTACAGATGGTTGTGAGCCACCATGTGGTTGCTAGGAATTGAGCTCAGGACCTCTGGAAGAGCAGCCAGTGCTCTTAACCACTGAGCCATCTCTTCAGCCCCCTCATCTCAAGTTTTTTAAAAAAGTAAATTAGAACTGAAAAGATGGCCCAGCAGTTAAGAGTACCATTGCTCTTTTGGAGGACCTGAATTTTTGTTTCCAGAACTTAGGTTGGGTTGCTTACAACTACCTGTTAACTCCATCAATATTCTCCTCTGGCCTTTGGGCTCCCACGTGAATAAACATATACGCATAATGTAGCAGGTTTCTTTTTTCTTTTGGGCCACCAACCAGCTCCCAAATGATGACATGAGACTTATTAATTATAAATGCTTGACCTTAATGATGGAAGAAAGTCATTGGTTAATTAATAAAGAAACTGCTTGGCCCTGGTAGGTTAGAACATAGGTGGGTGGAGTAAACAGAATAGAATGCTGGGAAGAAGGGAAGTGAGCTGAGACGCCATTTCCTCTCCTCTCTGGGGCAGACGCGATGAAGCTCCAACCCAGGATGGACGCAGGTTAAGATCTTTCCTGGTAAGCGCACCTCGTGGTGCTACACAGATTATTAGAAATGGGCTAAATTAATACGTGAGAATTAGCCAAGAAGAGGCTAGATATAATGGGCCAGGCAGTGTTTAAAAGAATACAGTTTCCGTGTTGTTATTTTGGGGCATAAGCTAGCCAGGCGGCCAGGAACCGGGTAGCAGGAACGCAGCCCGCAGCTCCCCACAACAGAATGGCGCCCAACATGGGGCGCCAGATGAAGGCATAAGTCACAAACAATCCCACACCAGTTTGGAATTGTGATTAATAGAGTGGTATTTATTTAAAGGGGAAAAAACTTACAGATCACCGTCCCAGACAACAGCCCTCTGCGCAATCAAGAAGGAGTCTAGTCGCTGGAAACGGAGCAGGAAGCAAAGAGAGCGCGAGGAGGGAAGTGGCCGCTTTTTTAAAGAGAGAGACCACGCCCCAATGGGCTGGTATCTCAGCGGCTATTGGCTGGAGGAGCAGAAGGACCTCCCGCAAAAGACCTTATCTTATGCTGGCCCCACTATCTCTTATAACTTAACCTGTTTATCTTCATCTGTGTTTTGTCTTGGGATTTTTACCTTTCTTTTCTTCTGTATATATCTTCCTTTCACTGCTTCTTCTGTCTGGATGGCTGGCAGCTGCCTGGCTTCTGGCTTCTAGCTCTGGGTGTGTCCCTCTCTTTTTCCCTTATTCTTTTCTTTTCTCTATAGCCTAGATTGCTTCTCCTACTTATTCTTCCTGCCTGTCCATTCTGCCTATCCTTTCTCTACCTAACTCTTGGCCATTCAGCTCATTATTAGACTAATCAGGTGCCTTAGGCAAGCAAGGTAAAACAGCAACATGTCTTTACATAGTTAAGCAAATGCAGTATAACATACACATTGTTAACAAAGGCAGCATAAACATATGTAACACACTTACACATAAAGTAATATTCTGCAACTTAAACAAATGTAACACATCTTTGCCTAGTTAAACAAATATTCCACAACACACATAAGTAAAAATAAATCTTTTTTTAAAAAGTAATAATTTAAAAATTATGATGTAAGCATGGAGTATATTAGGTATGGCTTTCTGCTTTCCCACACTTTTTGTTTATTTTGAGACAGGATCTCACTATGTAGCCTTGGATGACCTAGAACTCACTATGAGACCAGACTGGTGTCAAAGTGAAATAGATCCACTGGTCTCTGTCTCTCAAGTGCTGGAATTAAACGTGTGTGTCACTACTCCCGGCATATCTCCCCTTTGGTTTAGAGTATGAATTTTCAGTTAATTGCTAGTTGGCTTACAGCAGTGGTTTTATTATTTGGGATGAGGGAATGCTTAGGTCAGAAGAAGTTTGCTGGAGTGGGTTCTCCCTTTACAGTTCACCTTTCTTTAACTCCCCAACTGAAGTAGAGTATAGCCATCTGTTCTGCAGTGCTACTTAGTCCCCGATGACATCTGAACATAAGCTAGAGGTCCTTCAGAGTTAGGTAGAAACTTAGGCTGCTCAACCCACAGTATTCTATTTAAAGATTCAACTTTGCTTATTTACAGAAGTCTGCCTTGGGAACTCTTACTTTTGAATTCTAGGAATTACAGCTGGAAATCTCAGTTGAGTATTTAAGAATCTGTGCTCTTTGCTAAGAAGAGTATCTTCTCTCAAATTGTCACATATTAAGAATATTGCCTCGTGGAACACTTGTCTCACATGCTGAAGTCTAGCTTTAATCCTCAGAACTGTCAAATAGAGTTTTTAATATATCTAAGGGAAATGGACATACTATGTTTAAAATATTTCTTCACTTTCATGTTCAGTGTAGCATCAGTTACAGTAGACCAGATATGGAATCAGTCTAAATGCCTACCAGCTAAGGAATAGATAAGAGAAAATGCTCTTTAGAACACTGTTTAGCCTTTGAAAAGAAGGAAATCCTATTGTTATAGACATATGGATGGACCTGGGCACCATTATGTTGAGTGTCTTATGATAGCAGAAAAACAAATACTGTATGAGCTTGCTTTTGTGCAGAGCCAAAATAGTGGAATCCGCCGGGCGGTGGTAGCGCTCGCCTTTAATCCCAGCACTCGGGAGGCAGAGGCAGGCAGATCTCTGTGAGTTCGAGACCAGCCTGGTCTACAAGAGCTAGTTCCAGGACAGGCTCCAAAACCACAGAGAAAACCCTGTCTCGAAAAAAACCAAAAACAACAACAAAAAACAACAACAACAACAACAACAAAAAAACAGGCAGTAGAGTATCAGGCCTGGAGGTAGTGGTTGAAAGATTCGGTGGATGTAAAGGACACAAAACATCAGCTATGAGTAGTAGTTCAAGAGATGTTTGGGACATAATGTATGTTAAATACCTCAACCAAGCCAATTCTGTAATGTATACATATTTCAAACCATACCATATAAAGTAAATATCTACAATTCTTTTTTTATTTTTTTTTGTTTGAGATAGGAGCGCATTCTGTAGTCCATGCTTGTCTGGAACTCACTAAGTATTTGAGGATTTTCTTGCTCTAGCCTCTCATGAGCCATCACACCCATTTGTATAACTAATTTTTTAAAAAGAATTACGTGTGTGTATATGTTTGTGTGTGTGTGTGTGTGTACCATAACACACATGTGAAGGCAGAGGACAATTTGGAGAATCACTTCTTTCCTGGAACATGAGGGGCTGTTTGTTGGGGTTTCTGTCCCGCCCAGTACCGCACAGCTGACAAGCCCCCCCTAAAAATCACACAGAGACCTCCATAAGTTATAAAACTAATTGGTCCATTAGCTCAGTCTTCTTATTAGCTCTTGTAGCTTATATTAACCCATTATTCTTATCTATGTTAGCCACATGGCTTGGTACCTTTCAGCTGGGTAGGATACATCTTGCCTCTCGGTGGTCTGGGCTGGAATGGGAGGAATGGGCTTCCTCCTTCCCAGAACACTCCTGTTCTCATCGCCCCACCTCTACTTCCTGCCTGGCCAATCAGCGTTTATTTAAAACATGATTGACAGAATACAGACAATTCTCCCGCACCACTTCCCCCCCCTTTTTTTTATTATTTATTTATTTTTTGGTTTTTCGAGACAGGGTTTCTCTGTGGTTTTGGAGCCTGTCCTGGAACTAGCTCTTGTAGACCAGGCTGGTCTCAAACTCACAGAGATTCACCTGCCTCTGCCTCCCAAGTGCTGGGATTAAAGGCGTGCGCCACCACCGCCCGGCCCCCCTCTTTTTTTTAAACAAAGGAAAATATCCATAGTCCATTTTTGGGGAATGTGGGCGTAGTTTTTCAGGCTACTTCTGGCTGGTTGGGGGTGCTGATAATCTTTGGTTACCTAAAGAAAATTTAGAATTATAATATATAAGTCCTGACTGGAGTATCCTGTGAGTCTTGATCATCTCAGGCAGCAGTCTTGAATCTGTTTTGGATGTGAACTCTGATAGCGGGCCATCTGTTCCTACCGGAGATTTCTCCGGTGGTCTTCCTTGATCAAACCTGATTTTTCTTAACTCAGAATGAATCTACAGCCTCTCATTTCCTATGGAAACAAAAACAAAATCTCTTCTCCAAAGTAACATACCTTTTGACTACAATTTTAAAATCAAGGTATTTTTAAAATACCTATCTTGGATTAATTCAGCCACACTTATAAGCAAATATCTTTTAGCAGTTGTTGCTCCTTCCTTCAAACAATTCAAAGAGAGCATATTAACATACAGTATCAAGATTCTCTGTGTATTTTTTATCTTTATGTGGCTTTACTTTAACCTCTATTTCTTTTTATTTTTTGACTTTTTGATACAAGTTCTCTGTATATCTTTGTCCTGGAATAACTGTCTAGACCAGGCTGTCCTTGAACTCACAGAGATCTGTCTGTCTCTGCCTCCCAGGCATTGGGATTAAAGGTGTGAGCTACCACACCTTGAAGTCACAGAGGTCAATCTACCTCTGCCTCCCAAGTGTTGGGATTAAAGGTGTGTACCACCACACCCAAACTACTCTCTTTATTTTTTAGTTTTAAGGACTTTAACTTTTTTTAAAGCCTGTATATATTTTTAACACACTGTAAACCATTTAGAGGTTTTCTTCGTCTTTGAATCTCTCTTTACTGTTTATCTCTCTTTTTCTGACCACATTAGTCTTTATGGAGAGGATTAAAGCCGTGGCTTTGACAGCTGGATCCATCCCATTCCTTAGCTTTCCGGCCTCATGGCAGAGGTACCAGCTGTAGCTATTTTTATTGCCACAACTCTATGGTGTTTTAAGGTCCCTGCCAGCAAGCAAGCTGCAGCGTTCTACTCACAGACCACATTCAAATGTTTCGTCAGAGTTTGCCCTGGCAGGATGGCCCAGAAAACCAGCATTTTAAAACGGTGCATCTTTTTTCCTGCTACAGCTGAAAACCGAAAAACATGCGGTTTGCTTTTTATCAACACTATTTAAGTGTTTCTTGGCAGGACCTCTTAAAGAGCTGCAGGGTTTTGTAGCTAAAGCTGAGTCAGGAAGCCTCTCTTAAATGAGAGCGTTTTCCTCTAGAAAGCAGAGCAGACCCAAGAAATTGCTGCTACCAAGAAAACATGCTTTACTCTATTGTTTCCCAAGCTTTCTCAGGCTTTCTGTGGATGCAGTTATCCACGTTGGGCACCAGTTGTAGGAAGCCCATTCCTCTCATTCCTGCCCAGACCACCAAGAAGCAAGATGTAACCTGCCTGGCTGAGAAAGGTACTGAGCCATGTGGCTAGCATAGATAAGAACAATGGGTTAATATAAGCTACAAGAGTTAATAAGTAGCCTGAACTAATGGGCCAATCAGTTTATAAGTAATGCAGATTTTCTGTGTGATTTTCTTTGGGGCTTGCCGGGTGTGGGGTACTGGGCAGGACAGAAACTCCAAGAGCAAGCCCTCATGTTACACTATCCTTCTACCTTGGGTGTCCAGGGGTAAAATTAGGGTGGGCTGGAGAGATGGTGCAGGGGTTAAGGGGTCTCATTGCTTTTGGAAAAGATTAGAGTTCAGTTGCCAGCACTCAACTTGAGCAGCCAACAACCACCTGTAACTTGACCCCCAGGGGATCTGACACCCTCTTCTAGCTTCTATGGGCACTACATCCATATGCATAAGCCTACACATAGACATACATGTATACATACAGTTACAAATAAATACTTGTTGAGAAAGGGTGTGTAGCCTTGGCTAAAGTGGAACTCGTTACATAGCATAAGTTGTCTGGAACTTGCAGATACCTCCCTGCCTCTGGAGTCCTGGGATTTTTGACTATCCTCTGGTGATTTACTATTTCTTTTTTCCCCTAGGGAAAAATTAACCATTGGATGCCGCCAACTGATTGAGATGGAATATACCATGCAGCAGTGTCATGCATCTGTCTGTATGGAAGCCAAAAACAGAGGATGGTATGAAGACATGTTCAACAGGACTTAAGTTCTTGGGAGGAATGACATCTATCATCATGAGTAACCCAGTAACTTTCAAACTGGTTGCTTTGTTGAACCAAATGTAGGATAATTACAAAAAATCTTTCACAGAAAGAAAAAAGTTTTATTGACCATCTCATTGAATCCAATGTAGGGTAAACTGTAGACCTAGCTCTTCTGGAGTTGACAATACTTCTACCTCTAAAGAGAAGAGAGCCATCTTCTTAGTGTTCCTGAGGCAGGAATCACTGTGACATGATGGCAGCCCACAGCCTTAGCATCTCTCCTCTGAATGTGGGCATGTGACCAGACACTGCCAAGCCCTAAGATTGAAGACATGACCATGCTACAACATTCCATGAATGGGCTGCTTTCATGAACAAACTGCCATTTCTATAAAACTGGTGGGAAAAACCACCACCACCTTCAGGGATATGAAGTAGAATTTTGATCTAGCACCTTCTCCTCTGTAGCTGCTTTGGGGGTTGTGTCATTTTTCTGCGCATTTCCAATGGGGAAGAACCTCCTCGGAGGTTGCCCCTTAAATATGAAGCAGTATGGATTTGGGGAATTAGATGGCAGTGGCTGCTCTTTGCCCCTACCTAAAACTCAAGTGTTTAATTGACTTAGTTATACATTAAGTTGGAAATCCTTGTTTACTGAAGTGTATTATGTTTTTGTTAATATATTAGATTAAGTCAAATTTGATATTCTATAATGTTTATTTTTAAATAACAATAAATAACTTATTTTAGTAATATTTTGCTTTTCAGTTTACTTCCAAATACTTTCTGAAATGAGTATAAGGTATGATTATAAAAGTGAGTCTTTCCAGTAAAAATAATTGATTCTGGATATGTAGTAGTGGTGCAGGATCTGCTGAGCAAATCCTGTTTTTTATGTTTGCAGGGTGAAAAAATCCCATGTATTGGTTTGTGGACAGTTGACTGTTGTAGCAGGACCATGAGTCTCTCGATGGCTAGGAGAGTCAGCATGTCAGGTCTTCCTTGGTTTTTAAGACTGATAGACTACACCTATGGCTGGCCTGACAGGTCAGTTTGACCTTGAGTTTATGGCACTTTTCCTGCTTTGGTCTCATTAAGGCTAGCATTACAGGCATGCACTACCGTGTTGCTTGCTGTGAAGCATGAGGATCTGAATTTAGATTCCCAACTTCCATATAAAGAGCCAGGCAAAGCAGCATCTGCCTATAATCCTCATGCTATGGAGGCAGAGACAGTTAAGACTCCCAGAGCTCACTGGCCAGACACTATCTCGAAAGTAAGGTGGAGAGTGATCAAGTCACTTCCTGAAAAATGTTCCCTTAGTGAACCTTCATCTCGCTGACTCAGCTAGACTATGTCCAGCAAGCCCCAGGGATTCTCCTGTCTGTTTCCTCTGCACTAACATTACAGGTATGCACTTTTACTACTTTCTCACCTGAATGCAGGTATCACACTCTTTAATGCAGTACATAGTGTTAAATCCCTTAGGCAAAATTTGAGGTGCTTTGACTCCAGAAGAATGTCTTTATAGGGCACATTCCAGGATCTGATAGAGATGCAATGATTTCAGTTTATTAAGTGGCTTATTACCAGTGCATACCACAGAGCTTTCAAGTCTAAGTAGTCAATTTGTCAACACTGATACAACTGGTCATACTGAATTAAACATAGGATAGTGTAGTTCCCTTTTACATGGAGGGTTAGTCACTCTAGTGGGTTGATTAGCAAAAGATCCTAAGAGCAATGAAACTACAGACAGGCTGACTTGTCTAGTCTCTGGGTTGCAAGTGCTTTGAGTGGCACTTTGTATTGTATAGATTTTCTGAATACCCAGTAGAGGAGGACTGTCATGATGATTCATGGTTGAAAAGCACAGGTGGGACAGGAGGTTGTCAAGTCAGAAATATGAACACTATGAAGCTCTGAGAGTTGACCAAGAGACTACAAAAACATGAGTTGACTGAGAAAACTGCTCCATTAAAATGACATGAGATTTTAATATTGAGAAAGTAACATTTGGGTCTGTCTCCTGGTCTTCTCTGATACCATCGAAGATCTGCAATGTCAACGTGAAACAGCTATCCATGAAGTTGTGATCTGTAGCCTCAGTTGTCCAAGTCTTGTGCTAGTCCAGTGTTACATATTCCAATTCCTTGGCCCCAACTAGTGCCGGGGACCAAACTAGAATGTCCTCTCAAGGAAGGAAATAGATCCGTTTTTATAGAATTAGGTCGGGAAAATTGATAAAAATGAGACCAAATACCTAAGCCTGGAATTTTCAAAGATATTTATATTTTATGTGTATAACTATTTTGTCTGCATGTATGTGTGTGTGCCAGTTATGTGTCTGGTGCCCATAGAAGTCAAAAGTGGGCAGTGTATATCCTGGAACTGTACAGACAGTTGTGAACCAACAAACATATGAGTACTGGGAATCAAATTTGTGCTCTCTATAAAAGCAGTAGGTACTCTTAACCTCTAAGCCATTTCTCCAATGTAGAATTTTATTTTTTTAAATTTGAGGTAGGGCTAGGTATTTGGTGAAGGCTGGCCATGCTGATTTAAGGACCAGAGTATGATATCCAGCACTCAGGTGAGAATGCCAGTAATGGTGCAAACCTGTAATCCCAGGACGGGGAAAGCAGACAGAAGAATCCCTGATGCTTTGCTGGACAGTCTAGCTGAGTCAGTGAGCTTAAGGTTCACTGAGTGACCTTGTCTCAGGAAGTGACAGGAATACAGTTCATGTTGACCCGTTGTTGATGTGTACATACACATCCACAGAGGTCAAGCATGGTGGTTCACACCTGTAGTCCAGATATTCAGAAGGGTAAGATTCCCACAAGTCTGAGACCAGCCTGGTCTACACAGTGATTTCCAGAGGTTAGCCACAGCTATAAAACAAGACTGATGGCTCACAACCACCTATAGCTTCAGTTCCAGGACACTGAACCCCACTTTTGGCTTCTGGTTGGCATGCACCTGCAACACAGGCATATATGCAGATAAAACATCCCCATATATAAAACTGAAACAAAATCACAAAAATAACCATAAAGCTGTGTGTGGCATACCTAATCCAACCTCAACTATGTATACTTTCCCCCCTCTCCACCTAGCTGGGATTACAATAGGCTTGTAGCACCCTACTGGGTTTGTAGGGTGTTAAGGATGGACTGCAGGTCCTCCTGCAAGCTAAGTAAGCATTCCACCAGCTTGCCTACACCTTAACTCCACAATTCTGGTCTTAACATTGTTTTTTGAGTTTTAATCTCTTCAACTCCTGGAACTCTACTATAAACTAATGGTTACAAGCTAAACTATCAGCTCAGTACAGGTGCCTCCAAGGTGAGGATAACTAGTTCCCTAGTGAGGTAAAATATAGATTTGTCTTACCCTTCATTCTCTGCCTACTTGAAACACTTTGTGGGTTAAGCTAGAGAAAATAAATTCCCCTTATAGAATTCTGTGAGCTTTACTGAATACATAATCATGTAATCACCAGTTTGTTCACATAAGTCACAGCGTTCTATAAACTCTTGTGATCTTTTGTGGTTAACTCCTATTCCTACTTTTAGGTTTATGACAGATGTTTGCTATTTCTTCTTTTTCCCTTTTTCCAGAATGCTACAGAATTGGGGCCTTTTGTGTTATACTTTTTTACTTATGTATGCATGTACCTGCCCATGTGGAAGTTAAAGTTTCATATGGGAATATTTTCATGTTTCTCCACCTTACAGCTACCTGGGAGATGGCTACAGCATCCGGGATATTCCAACAGGTGAGGGACTTAATCTGTGGTCAGGCAGGCCCTGCTGTGTCTAAAGAGTAAGTTGGGCCAGTAAAACTTAAGTCATGGTGTTTACATTGAGTGTTCCATCACAGCAAAAAGCCTGAATGACATCACGGTCCTGACTACCAACCTTATGAATTTCCTTGCTGAAAATGGTTGCCTAAGCAACACCCACCAAGTCATTTCTGCTTTTTCCAATAACTTGAGCATCATGGAGAAGTACCTTGTACAATGACCACTGCATCTATTTGAAGACAGTCCTCAGGAGCTTTCCCTAGTGAAGGCCAAGCATTGAGACTGGAGTTAAGACTGTTCTGCCAAAGATGACTGTATTAGGAGAAAATTGTGTTGATATGTCTATAAAAGCCAAGATTCAGAAGTTCTGTCAGTTTATACTAGATGTTCTCAAAGGTTTGGTCTTCTGCCGTTATTTCACAGGTTGAACAACAGTCAAATGCTTCCTGAATAGAGGGCATGTTTATTGTCCTTTAAAAGACAGTGCAAGGCTTTCATCCTCCTTACAGTGTCCCCTAAAGATTTAAATGCCCCTGGAAAATGAGCTGGAGAAGACTCATCACAAAATTGCATGACATCATTGTATAGGGCCATGCTAATCTCTGTATGGCTCTTAGTATGTGTTGTCAAAGCATGGGCAGATTTTTATTGCTCAATGCTTGCAATCTATCAGTACCATCATTCTTTTTATCCCATTCATACCATTAATCAATTGGTAGGCACGGTGGCTTTCAGTTCAGAGAACTCTAATCCCATACAGGTTTGGGTATGAACAAATCTAATTTTACTTCTAACGACTTGGATATTTTAATACATTTGTACCATCAGTAAGATTAGCGATGGGTTTAGGGTTACACGCACAATATTTGTCTGCCCTGTGTGAAGCCCCTAACAATTTCAAGTACTAGCCAAAAGCTGGTTTTTGCTTGATAAAGTCTATGTAGCCCTGGCTGGCCTGGAACTCATTATGTATGTTAATAGGCTGCCTCCAGTGCTGGGACTACAGGTATGTACCACTGTAAAGTACGTATTTTACTGGCCACTGTGCAAATACCTGTCACTGTATCATTTTAACTTCTGATAAAACTTAGCTGGTGGCAGCTGTTCCTTTATAGCCCACCCGCACTGAACTTTGGTAAGGGTGGATTTGTTTGGCTTTCGAAAAGACTAGATATTCTGATTCTCGTGACTCACCCCACTTTATGCTTTGTTCCCCTTCTTGTTAATCTATGTTACCACTCAGATCCTTCTCAGTTAATTTATGTTAACGCAGAGCCTTAAAATCCTTTTTGTTGAAGAAAAACAAAAAAGAAAGAATACTAGAGACTTTGCTGTGACTCAAGCACCTGAGGTGACCCTGCAATTACAGGATTATTCTATTATCCTTTGCCTCCTTCAGGAGAAGTTAAAAGTTAGATAAAAATAGTGACTGGGTAGTAATGATTCTTGCATTCTACCACATTCTTCCCTATGATGATTGTCTGTAGAGAACTGTAAAACACTGGACAATGTTAAGCTACTCTATAAACAATAGAACAATACATTAAAAGTCATAATAAACAAAAACTCAGTTGGGTGTGGGGGCTGCATGCCCTTAATCCTAGCATTTGGGAGGTGGAGACAAGAGACCAGCTAGTGAGTGCTACATTATGAGATCCTGTCTTTTGGCTCTCGGCACCACCACCACAACCATCCATATGTAATTCTAGTTCCAGATGATCTGACACCTTTTTGACCTCTGTGGGCATCACACACATGCACTACACATACATACATATTTACACACATAAAAAATAAAATGGAAGTAATATTTTAAAAGGTATGGCATCACTAAGCATGGTGACATACACAATTAATCCTGGCACTCAGGAGGCAGACGGATCTGTGAGTTCAACATCAGCCTGGATAATATGATAATATATAGTAAGTTCCGGGACTAGATAGTAAGTTCCATGCTATCTATCATCTACCTACCTACCTACCTACCTACCTACCTATCAACCATCCACACACACACACTGAAAAATATGGTATTGCCAATAGTATTTTTTTCTTTTTTTTTGGTTTTTCAAGACAGGGTCTCTCTAGATGTAGCTTTGGAGCCTGTCCTGGAACTAGCTCTTGTAGACCAGGCTGGTCTCGAACTCACAGAGATCCACCTGCCTCTGCCTCCCGAGTGCTGGGATTAAAGGCGTGCACCACCACCGCCCGGCCACCAATAGTATTTTAAAATTATTCCAGACTACATAATAACAAACCTCTGATTTTTATGCAGACAATGCCATTTTTTCTGTACCTAAAGAAAATACAAGTTTCAAATGTAGGTAAACACTAGTTGGTTGCTGAGCACTATCTGTGGTTGTTTTAGTATTGAGATAGGTTATTGTTTCTTCTTTAAAAACATGCTTTTAGGCAACAAATTCCATTTGCTTTTGTTTTTCTTCTTTTTTTTTTTTTTTGCATTTTTTTCAAGCCTGGTCTGGCTTCGGACTCAGAGATCCACCTGCCTGTGTCTCCCGAGTGTTGGGATTAAAGGCGAGTGCCATCACCACCCAGCTTAAAAACTGATTTTTTTAAAGACCCTCAACTCAAAACTTTATTTCATGGCTGAACAAGAGTACAGAGATCTGTTTTAGGAATAGTCATTAGACCACATCAGATCTGCTAACCTGCCAAACAAGTTTAATCCAAAAATCAAACCAGGAAAAGAAGTACGTAGTAGGTGAACTGACTTTCCTGATGGTTGTATGTCAGAGAAATGAGGTGATAAAGGTTGAAGAAAATATTTCGATACCCCAAAGTTAGTGTTTCTATAAAACACAAACCTCACACCATCCCTTACTTCAGATATGGCAAGTATTTTCCACTAATACTATAAACTCACCCTTAACTGGGGGGGATGAGACACACACACTGTAAGTAATGAATGAATCGAGTAACAAACCACATTTGGACATTAATCCCACAGTGCAAGAATTTACTGCAAAGTACCTTTAATGTGTTTGCATCTGCAGCAAGCATTAGGATTTGCTCATTTGGGCACCGTAAGTTAGGTGTGTAGTACTACACATCAGACACAAAGTCATCCCAACCAGTATTAATCTAAGAAAACTGAACAAAACAGTTCTGAAAAAGGGTGCATTCACAAACCCAATAGTTTAATTTTTTTCAATCAAAGGCTTCCACTTACAATTGCTTTGTTAGTGATAAATAATAAAGACAGGTTAGACATCCTAATCTGAGTCAGTCAAGTAATTCATCAAACCCAAGTTTGAATTATTACCATGTTACTGTTCAGCAATTCCATCCAATAAACATTGATACTGCATTCTCAAATAGAAAAGAAAAAAGTACAGCTACGGCAAATGCTTACATTTGCATTCTGAGCATTTAAAAGAAATACCCCGCTTGCATCCTTCCCACTGCCACTCTGCTTGGATCTGTCACATTTTACTTCAACAGATAAAGGACTCTGCTGAGAATATAAAAAGTTATAAAAATGTAATCATAAAAGACTAAATATTGGTAGGCATGTCAACTTTTTTTTTAATAAAAACAAAAATAGACATTGTTATCTATTTAAATAAGTATTTGGTTATAGAGTGTTCCAGTTATTGAAAAAGGGCCCTTAAAAAATCCAACTGCCTACTTTAAACCCTACCCTCTTGCCCCTGAAGTCAGACCGGAGGAGGGAAAAGTCATTTAATGTGCAAATAGGCAAAACAAATGTGGAGGAGCGGGGACTTGAAATGATGTTCCCAATCAATTTGTGGTTTATTCTTTTACAGTATCAACCTTCAAGAAGTAAAATAACCAAAGACACCTTGAGAATACACAAACAGACCTTCATCTTTGCATTCCTTTCCAAACACAAAAGTATGTACAGCATGTTTAATAATATGCAATATGCAAAAGCTTTGTGTTGCTGTTAGCAACATCTACCCCACCCACCCTCCTTATTCACAAGTGTACCTCTACTAAACACAATTACATCACTAAGCCTGTTAGTTTGGGTTCTTAAAATTTGTTAAAACTGGAAAATTTTTGTATAAGGGCTCCACTCATTTGACTCAAGGTTATAGACTTCCACCGTATTCAGGAATTCATTGCCATCAAATCCTCCCACTGCATAAATGGTGCTCCCCACAGTTGTGATCCCAGCATTGCTTCTTGGTGAAGTCATATTTCCCATCATCTTCCATTCATTTTTAGTTGGATCATACATCTCCACACAACTGATGGCATGAGAACCATCAAAGCCACCACCAACGAACAGTTTCCCTTAAAAAGAAACAAGACAGTCAATATAAAGAGGCTCAGAAAAACAAAACAAAAACCCAAAACCTAAAACTCCCAATAGGTTTATGTAGAAATATCTGTCCATTCTGTTTTTTAAAAAAGTTTTAATTAAATACCTATGTAGGTATTTAACTTATTTGACTTGTAATGTCATCATTTAGGAAATGATGGACTACCAGTTTGAGGTCAGCCTGGGCTACATAGATTTTTGCCTTACAAAAGAAAGGTCTGTGTAATTGTGGCAAGGACACTGGAAACCATAGGTATAAGATGAGCTAAATGGACAATAACCCATTCCTACAGAAACTAAGGCAACTGCAGGAAGAAAAGGGCGGAAACAGAACCATCTTAAGTGTACCTCCCACATTCTCTGAATTAAGAGACATAAAGAAGGTAGAAAACTTGCCTAAAGATGTGAGTGACAGCCAGGCGGTGGTGGCGCACGCCTTTAATCCCAGCACTCGGGAGGCAGAGGCAGGCGGATCTCTGTGAGTTCGAGGCCAGCCTGGTCTACAAGAGCTAGTTCCAGGACAGGCACCAAAGCCAGAGAAACCCTGTCTTGAAAACAAAACAGAACAAAACAAAACAAAAAAAACAACAAAAAAAGATGTGACTGACAAACTAGCACAGTTCTGTGTATTTAAAGTTGTTGCAAAGGGGCCGTGTGTGTGTGTGTTTGTGTGAACACTTGTCCAGCAAAAGTGAGGCCCTGGTTCACCACAAAAAGTTACAGAAAACAGACTAGATGACTCAACTTAGAGCTTTCATTTGCACACAATTTTTGATATGAATGCCACTTTCAGAAATACTTATGACTACTTTCAAATTCTATGCAAAGTAGTGTATCAATAATTAAACTGTAACAAAAACTCAGTAATAAACTCCATTGGGAAAACACTTCACTCATTCTCACATTCATTATTTTCTATCATTTAGCCAGCTTGCATGAATGCAGCTGTAACTACACTGACAGGGTTCACAAAAGGCTGAGGGTTCAGGGTCAGGAGCTGCTAACTACTACATCAACATACTTAACGCATGCTGACTGAGCCACAATCCTGATAAGATTCAGCTTTGTTTCCAATGAGGTTAACTAATTATATAAAAAGGCAGTAAAACAATCAATAAAGACTCAGTGAAAGGACACTGTCTACAAAACAAAACTTACTGTTGGAGAGATTTATTATGCTTTGAAATAAAATTCTTAAAATCACTATCCTTAAAAGAAGAAAAGTCAACTCAAAATCCACGGCTGAATTATGGATACAGCTCACAGAGGGAAATTTGGAAGTTGGTTAAGAATGCCCACCAAAAAATGGGGAAATAGCCGGGCGGCGGTGGCGCACGCCTTTAATCCCAGCACTCAGGAGGCAGAGGCAGGAGGATCTCTGTGAGTTCGAGGCCAGCCTGGTCTACAAGAGCTAGTTCCAGGACAGGCTCCAAAGCTACAGAGAAACCCTGTCTCGAAAAATCCAAAAAAAAAAAAAGAAATGGGGAAATATATTTAAGTTATATGTCAGATACTTAGGGATATTTCCCCTCTGTATCACAAGAGACAGAGTACATGTGAATTTAAAAAGATCATGACTGTGTGTGTGACATGGGTTCAAGTATGCACATGCTACAGAACACATGTAGAGGTCAGAGGACAACTATGTGGAGTGAGTTCTAGCCTTCCATTTTAACATGGGTTCCGGGGAATCCAACTCCATTGAATCTGGGGCATTCAACCTGCTAAGCCATTTCACAAGTCCCTGTGATCTGTATATAAGTGTACAAGTGACCCTTCCTGGACTTTGGGAACTAACGCTTATCACTTCAATCCTATTTATTTCTCCAAGTCTGGATACTCACCACCAAGAACAGCGACTCCAGCTCCTCGCCTCGCCACATTCATGGGCGCGATTAAAGTCCAGGTGTTATTTTCAGGATTGTACCGTTCTACTGTACTCAGACAATTCCAAGACTCTGCACCTCCAATTATATACAAATAACCACCAAGTTCACAAACTGCAGACTGGTGTCTACCTAAAAAAAGAAAAAAAAAATCTATTAATTTAAAATCTTTAGTAAGAACTATAAGTTCAAGGCCAGCCAGTTTGGTCTACACAGAAAGTTCGAAGCTAGCCAGAAATACATAGTAAAACCCTATCCCCCCAAAACAAAACAGACCAACTTACGGATGTTAAGAGGAGCACAGCTTGTCCACGACTTTGTTACAGGATCAAATACATCACAATTTTTCAGGCCTTTTTGACCATATGGATCGGAGCCCCCAACGATGTACAACTTCCCATCCAGAGCACATACTCCTAGGACAGTGAAAGACGTGTTAGTAATTTAATCACCAGGACTAAAACACTGGCTGTCTCAGAAGAGAAGTATCATTACCTGCATTACAACGGTTAGTTCTCAACTCTGGAACAGGGGTCCAATCATCAATGCTTGGATCATACATTTCTCCACAACTCAGGTCATCTGAGTGTCCATTTGATCCACCCACCACATAGAGCTGTCCCTATGTCAAAAATAATATGTGAGAATTTCCCCTGGGAAGTTCTAAGGAAAAAAAAAAGCTAAAAGGGTTGTTTTTACAGCATACTGTGCTTACCATTAGCACAGCCATTTGAAAGCGGGCTCTTGGTGTTCTCATGGGAGCAAGGAAGGACCAATGATCTGTATGTGGATCATAGCATTCAACTGTTCGAAGGCATTCCTCTCTGTTGTAACCACCTGATAAAAGTCATAAAAACCTTAAAATGTGTCTCCCAGGCTGGACTTAACAGTTATGATCCTCTTATTTCGTGTCCCAAGTGCTAAGATTAAAAACTATATGTAACTAGGCCCCACCGAGATGTCTTTAAAAGCAATGTGCCCAATGAGGAAGGTATTTAACATTCCTAACAGTCAAGGAGTAACATTGCTTAGTCTGACTTGAAAATTAGGAATCTGTAGTTTAACATATAGGTGTACTACAGCACTTAGTATAGCAAGCACTGAGGCCTGGGTTCAAGCCCTAGCATACCACCCCCATTTAATTTAAAACAGACACAGATCTCCTCTAACCAAAGTTAGGCATATTCAATAGCAATGTTATTTCTGCTTTGAAATAAAGCATATTGAATCCTCCAGCCCTCATGCCTCAAGTCAATATAAATGCTCATCTTCAGGCCTGTATGCCACACTCATCGTTCTGATCTTACCTGCAGCTATGAGTTTGCCATTCATCTCTGCTGTCCCTAGCCCAGACCGCGCATACTGCATGGGAGACATGGGCTTTTCTAGGAGCTCATCTGGCTGCATCTCAAAGCTTAAACTCTTGCTCAGTTTTGGAGTACTTGTTGGTGAGCTCTGTGGACTGTTCCGCCCATGAAGGAAAATGACACAGAATGTACCATCCAGCACAGCCAGGCACAAGTAAGTGTTATCTGTGAACACAAAAGCTCCGTGTTTACCATCAACTATTAATACTTGGGGTGGTTAGAGGATTCTGAATTGTATTCCAGTCTCCAGATCAGAATATTCTGCTATGGTTTTCCAAATGTCATTGCTCTGAGTTTGTCCTTAGTCAATCTCAAAGTAATCTGACAACTATCCCTACAAATAGATAAACTGAAGACAAACTTACTTGAAGTCTTTTCTGAAGCAACGATTTTCCACTCATGCTTAGGACTTTGCATTGAAGCATTTGGAGAAGAGAGACATCCAGTGGAACTGCCACTTATCTGCTTATGGCCATTCTCACGGGGTGGCTTTTTCTGCAAAATCAAAAGGTAGCTACAGAAACCTAGCCAGTGAGCATTCCTGCTGTACCTTTGTTCCTGAGCTATTGTGCAACACTGCTGATACATTGAGTGCCTTCCACTTACACAACACACAGCACATTAACCAACTTTCCAGCTGACAAATCCCTGCCGTACTAATACCACCACTTAAAATGAAACAGCTATATCTACACAACTGCTGCTGAAAAAAAGAGCAATTTAAATAATTCAAAAACACATGTTATGGACCAACTACCAGGATGATATCTCAATGTGGGAACAGGAAAGAGAAAAATATATATATATAACTTATTTGCTCAATGCACAAAACTGTCAACCTAACCAAACTGTAATAAAAGCATCCTTCATACAATGTCAGCCAAGAGTGAGCACACAGATTCTGCCAACCTCTCTGAAAGCATTGTATAGGAGAGAGTGTCAATTGTTGAAGCAGGTAAGTGTACGTTTTAGGGTTGCCTATTACTAAACACATACATAAGAGTAATCAGAAATAAAGTAATACTAAAAGAACCATTCACAAAATTATAGGAATGGTAACAAATGATTCTTAGACAATTCGCATGCTTGTATATGAGCCTCTTTTGTAGATTGCTTTCAACTACCTTAGCCCCTGCCCACTTCCTAGAAGAAGAATCACATAGAATCGTGAGTGCTGGGTATGTTGGTGGTGCACACCCATAATCCCAGCCTGAACTACACAGTGATACCAACAAACCTTAAAATGTCTACCATGAAAAGAACTGGCATCACTTCAGTACCTGGTAAATTCTGCTCACCCACTTATCCTGGGGAACAGACAGCACAAACATGTACAGTTTCTGATGGAAACTTACATTGCTGGCCGAAATAACAAGCAACAGAGAAACAGTTAAAATTAAAAAAGAACTTTTAAAGATTATTACAAGATACAATAAAATCTCTACCTCAATCTGTAGAAAGGCCCTAAGTATCACAAAATAACAAAGAGACGAACGATGCTTATACGAGAGGCTTTACAAGCAGTAAACCCACTCTAACGTATGCTATAACTGAGACAACGAACATGATGCGAATGGCACACCACACCACTAAATACTACTGGCATTACTTAACAAATACGCCTGATACACAAGTCCTCAAAATCTTACACAAACAGAATTCATCCCTATCTTATTATCAAACATCTTTTTTGGCTTCCATACTGTCTTCTTCCTTAGGTAGCTCTTACAGCTTAAGTAGATTCCAATACATTCCTATTTCCAGGCTTCTTCTCAACCTGCTTTTCCTATTTGTGAAATCTATAAGCTCTCACCTTTTCTGCTCCACAATCTCTATTTAGGACTTTTTAACAAAGGAAGATCAGAATCCTACATACACATACAGTAATCTTCTCAGACTTTCCCAAACCACTTTTAAGACCCACCCTCAACCTTTGGATATCTATGTATAGGCTCCCCGGTGTCTTTAGATTATTAAGCCCCTCATCATTTTTGAAAACTTAAACCTGCAATAGTCTCCAAACTGCTCTTACAAGCTTTACTGTACCCTCTGTGTCTGATCATTAAAACAACAACAACAACAAAAAAAAAACAGCCTAAGTCAACAGTTTTACAAAGTTAAAAAATGCAAATCTCTTGGGACCATATAGTCCAGAGACATACATCTAACAATT
This sequence comes from Chionomys nivalis, assembly GCF_950005125.1. Classification (NCBI taxonomy): domain Eukaryota; kingdom Metazoa; phylum Chordata; class Mammalia; order Rodentia; family Cricetidae; genus Chionomys; species Chionomys nivalis. Next base: position 69,515,030 of record NC_080090.1, read on the forward strand.
AGCCATTTGCTATGATTAATAATGTCAATTAAAAATAGAACTGACAACATCCTCTAAACTTTTAAAATTAATTTTTAATATATGTATTAAATTATATATATATAATTTATATATTACATAAATATTAAAAATATAGTATTCTTGTCTAAATTCTTGCTGTGCATGTAGCTTAGCTCAATAGTGGAGCATTTATTTGGCATATGGTTGTTCAAGACAGGGTTTCCTTGTAGTTTTAGAGCCTGTCCTGGAAGTAGCTCTTGTAGACCAGGCTGGCCTCGAACTCAGAGATCCGCCTGCCTCTGCCTCCCGAGTCTGGGATTAAAGGCGTGCGCCACCACCACCCAGCTAAAGTAATTAAAAACAAAAACAAAATAACTCTTCTTGCCACCTACAGGGAAAAACACCAGTTGTACATGCTTACTTTCCAGTCTAGACCGCCACCCCATGAGCAGCACCCTTGTGAAGATAATCTTTTATCGCTTCTCTAAGACAAAGCCTCTAATCCTAAGCCTGCTCTACATGTTGCCCTTCACCTCAGGTCCACCACAGGCCCCCCTTCAGGTCTTCTCATGGCAGACACCTTTTCTCAGACTGTTTTCCCACCTTGGTAAGGTGCTGAAACAGAAGCTACATATGCTCTGTACTCACACCAGGCATCATAACCTGCCGCTGACTGACATTCACTCTTCTGCCATTAGAAAATCTACTTTTCTAAGTGTTCACTTACGCTGTTTACAGTTAACAGAGAAAACAACCCCAGATGCTCCAAGTACAAACACAAACAGAGCTTTTGGCTAACTCAAGTCCCCAAATTGTTTAGAAATACCTACTGCTACCATCTACTAACACAAGCACACAAGTCAGTCGATTAGCACTGATCCAACTTGTAAAGAAAATACTCTGTGATTCAGGTTTACTCTCTAGCATATCCCTTCACAATGCTGAGCTAAAGTCAAATAAAAGTAATGCACATAGCATGACTGCTTTATAAAAATTCCAAACAGGCAAAATATGTTTGTGTCCCAAGTTAGGACACTGTCTTTCTTTGGACAGTATAGGGTGGTGATTGAAAAGAGGTAGGAGGAAAGAGCTGTCTGGGGCACTAGAATTCTATTCTTTATAAGAGCATGGTTTACTGACTAGCTCACTGTGACATTCACAATTTGTGGGGCTGCTGGTGTGTTCCTCAGTGTTGGAAGGCGCGAAGTATATGCAGGGTACTGGATTTCATCTCCAACACACAAAAACAATCAAAGGCATTACTTTTCTTTATATTGTCAGTGTCCATATGTTAAAATTGTTCATATACCTCAGATGTTTGTTCTCTATTGTTAAAAAGGAATTTGAATTAAATATGTGTTTAATAAAAGGTTACAAAAGTAACTCAATCAACACAATGGAACTATACTGTTTTAATACATTTTGCCCAAGAAACATCCAGATCACATTGTAACACCTGATCAACATTGTATAAACTTAACATTATAAATCATGATACCATTTCTATTTCATGAGTTTAGTAATTAATAGTCAAAATTTCTTTCACAGCCATTGACAATCTAAGACTACTTTGTTTTTAAAACTGGTTCTATTAGTCATGCGTTTTTTAAAAGTCAAATAACTTTAAAAAAAAATCTAACCAAAATAACAAAAACCTAATATAATGCTTCATTTTTACTGTTCTTATTTATTACTAGTCGTGAACTGTATTTTGAGAGCAAAGGTGTAAATGGGTTTATCTAATTTGCTGAGTTAGCGTCTACTGACTGGTGTGGCAAAAATGCTGAAAGCTGTAAAATATGCTTGTTTTCCCCCCAAAATGTCTCTGTCCAGTCATAACAATGAAATTCGTCTACTTTCCTTTATTAAAGGAAAATTTAAGAAAGCTATAAGATTTTCCAGTTTAATTTTAACCTGAGGTTACCTCAGACTGTGCAATGTGTACCTGCACAAACTGAATGTGGTCATCATCACTGCCAAACACCTCAGCCTGTCCATCTAGTGGGTTCCCATCAAGCAGCTTGTGATCAGCTGAGTAGTACAAGGTTTGAACCTGCAAAACAGCAACAGAACACCCATGTGGCTACTGTCACCATGGCTACTCGCTAGTATGCAGATTACAATCGCCTCAAGGTAACCTCCAGTGTGCTTCTTGACATCTTACTCTGGCAGGATCCCGAAGTAAAGAAAAACACATGTCATGGTAGTAAAAATGTAAAAAGCAAAACAAAAAAAACAAAACAAAAAAATCAAAATCAAATACAAAATCTTCTAATACTGGCTGGAGAGTCCTTGGCTTGATTGGCTTGAAAGAAATCTTCATTGTTTTCATAGCTTCTATTATATGACATTAAGAAAAAAAGGCATAGTACAACACATATATTCTTAAATATACATATTGACAATAAAACATTATAAATAGTTTACACCTCTGGAGATAAATGGCATGGTTTGAATAAATGTACTTCTCTCCTGTAGGTAATGTCAAGAAAAACACATAAAGAAACAAATGCAAGTTGCAATCTTCCTCCACAGATGCAAATACATGACCAATGCATCTGATTCCCACGTGGGAAGACACAGAATTGAAAGAGCACCTGCTAGCCTTTTTAGAATGCAGTAATGGTAGTGACTGAGGCCTAACAGAGTAGATACACTTTACTGAGCATGGCAGGCTTCTGTGGAATGATACACTCCACCGCTCCAACCATCACATGGACTAGTCCCAACTTTTCCATCAAATTTTATGTATTTTTAAAAGTAGCCCCAAGTTAATTGACTGTATGTATGAACAACACCATTGAAAACCACAAAGCTTTAGAGTAAGAACCCTGTAAAGGAGTAAACACCATTAAATCATCATCGTCCTCTGCCCACAGCGGACTTTTCTTAGGAGAAATGGGGCAGGACTGCTGCTTCTTTACGTGTCAATACACTCGAGGTTTCTTCTTGGCTCTTCAGTCTTGGGGATCCTAGTTTTGTTAATAAACCTATGGGGAGATAAACCAATGGGGAGGAACAACCATTAGAAGCTTTACCTACTTGTCATACTTAAAGCAAAAACCTGTGAAGAAAAATTAAGAATCTACAGAAAATGTCAGTACCACCTCCCATTTCTAAAGCAAGTTACATGCTACTTTAAAGAAAGTTAACAGCACATAATAAGCAAAGAAAAAAAGGAAAAAAAAAAAAGAAAAGCAGAAAACCAAACTGAACGGTTCATTCAGCTCACCTGGACACCCCCCCTGTTTCTCAGCTTAGGGGTACCTATAGCAAAATTTAAATTCTTTAGGGTCATGGTTATAAAATAAAAGTGAAAGGGAATCCTTCATGTTATAGCAAAAATAATTTGTAAGAACTGTTGGATCCCATTTACTTTAAAACTAACCTCTTCCATGAGCTCTTCCAGGCTGTCTCCATTCTCCCAGATGCTACGCTGCACCCAGTTGATTACCTTTGTATACAATTTGCCATTGCTGGGCAAGCAGACATTATCTTCAAGCATTACCTCCAACTAGAATTATAAATAAAACAAAAACTAGTGACATTCACATCAGCTTTGAAATTCTAGTTCTGAGCTTCAGGCTCAGTTTCATAATAAAAGCTGTATTCCTAGGGCAGTGGAGCAAGGTTCAGGAGTTCCACCACTAGTTTATGAGCTACCAACAGCTGATGGTTTCTGGGGATGGAGGTTCCTCTCAGGCTGTGGGATGGCCCCACACCCATCACTAATAGCACAAACAGGGCCAAAAAAAAAAAAAATATTTGAGAGGATATAAAGTTAAGTGTGGATCTGGGAGTGAATATGCTAAAATATATTGTATGCTTTTAAAAAAATTCTCAAAAATATTGTATTGTACTGGTGGTTTTTAAACATAAAGCAAAGAAAGCCAGCCTACAAACCACAATCCCAGAGAACTTAGACAACAATGCAGACACTAAGAGAGACTTACATAGATCTAATCTACATGGGAAGTAGAAAGTAGAAAAAGACAAGATCTCCTGGGTAAACTAGGAGCATGGGGATCTTGGGGGATGATTTGAAGGAGGGAGGGGAGAGGCAGGGCAGGGAGCAGAAAAAAATGTAGAGCTCAATAAATATCAATGAAAAGGTATAAAAAAAGAAAAAATATTGTACTAAAAAAAGCTGCATTCCACAAATTTTCTCTAATTTGCAGGAAAATCAGTAAGTCTACATAAAGGAAGTAAACAAACTGGGAAGCAGAAACTCATTACACTAAGAGTAACAACCACTAAAATGTTATCAGCATTATTGTAACCCTTATTCACTTGACAAAGACTGTGTCTGCAGCTATAGAATATCAATCTATCTGTATTGTATCTGGCCTGTTCCTTACCTTTAGTCTCGGAAGCTTAAGAAATTCCTCCTCTTCTGAAATTTGTAACAAATGCTCCTGAATATAAGCATCAACCTTATTCAACAAACGGGAGTCTCCCATACAACTTGCAAAATTTCGGTAAGAGATGCAGCTAGTAACATCCATCCTAGATAGTAGATAATCTCCACACACCTTGGAAAAGAAATACAGATAGATGTGCCATTTGCATAGTTTATTGAATATTTAATGTCAATATGTAAACACCACATGAAATACAAAGATGAGTCAGAAATCAAATTAAACAATAGGATAGCATTGAACTTAACCGCGGGACAGCACATGTACAAATGATCTGAGTACGGTGGTGTACAGATGCCTAGAATATGGTACACTTGCAAGGCTGATAGGAGACATCTAAATTTAAACCCAGCCTGGCCTGTAGTAGTACCAAGTTGTCTGAAAATAAAACCAAACAACAAAAGGCCAATGAGAAACATTAAAGACACCACATAAGAATGTGTAACATTAACTTGTGTAACAGCAGATGTGGCAAATGCAGAGCAGGTGCTCTCTGGAAGGCTAGATGTAAGTGGGCACAACAGTAGAGAAGCTGACTGTTCAGCACACATGTAATATAGCAGAAGGGAAGAGAATCAGGAAATAATTTTGGAAAAAGAACATCTGTATTAGGAAGAAGCTGCAATGTGAAACCACATGTGCATCATGGGATTTTGACTAAGATTTATTCTACTGGTGTATGTGTGTGCATTTATGAAGTGGAGCATGCATGGAGATCAGAAGACAACTGTGTGGAGTAGGTTCCCTGCTTCTATTTTTTGCATGGGTTAGAAATCAGGTCACCGATGCTTGACAAAGCAGGTACCTTTACCTCCTGAGCCATCTTGCTGGCCTAATCATAGGATTCTTTTTTAAAAAAGATTTAATTTATTTTCATTTTATGTGTATGGATGTTTTGCCTGCGTGTACGTTTGCTTGCCAGAAGAGGGCATTATAGAAACCTCTGGAACCAGATTTACAGATGGTTATGAGCCATCTTGTGGGTGCTTAGAACCAACTCAACATGAATTCTCTGCAAAAGCAACACGTGCTTTAGGCTGTGGGCCAGCCATTTTGTCTGTCACACTGGAGCTCTTGTGACTACAAAGTATAGATAATATATTGAATCTACATAGCTATTCTTCATAAAACTTTTAGAAAAAAAAAAAACACTGGTCCTTTAAGAAAATATTTGGTTTGCTGGCCCTTATTCAATGCTGCCTTCTCTGCTTAAAATTCCAGCGACTGGGGGTGCTAGAGAGATGGCTTGGTGGGTAAGAGTACTTGCTGCTTTTACAAGAGCTCCGTGCTTTGTTTCCAGCACCACGTAAGGCAGGTAACAGTCACTGGTAGCTCTAGCTCCTGGGGACTCACTGTCTTCTGGCCTCTGCAGGTAGGTACCTTCTCACACATGTGTAGAACATACACACACACATTAACTCATGCCATCAGATACTGTCAATATACCAGTTTAATTCCATAACAGATTTCACACTGCTGTGGGGTGAACATAAAATCTTGAAATTGATCTCAGACTATGCTCGAGCCAGAAAGGTTCATGTTAAGGCCAAGCTATAGTTCTGTGTAGTAACCTTTTATTACAAGTGATGCTATTTTACATACTGTCAAAAATAAATATACCCATTGTAGAAGAGATATAGCGATTTGTCTAATTTGGTTTCCCAATACTATGTCATCAACACAAAAAACATACAAGTAGTTTAAACACAAAAAATTAAGTGGAAAATTCATTGAGAAAGACTCTGGCATTGCCATTATGCCAGAGAAAACTGCAGTCAAGAGGCAGGTGATCACTTCTACATTACGAAATCCTAAGCATCAAAACAACATACTCAGTTAAGAGGGGAAGGGACAGAATTTCCAAATTCTTTTTTTTTTTGGTTTGTCGAGACAGGGTTTCTCTGTGGTTTTGGAGTCTGTCCTGGAACTAGCTCTTGTAGACCAGGCTGGTCTCGAACTCAGAGATCCACCTGCCTCTGCCTCCCAGTGCTGGGATTAAAGGCGTGCGCCACCACCACCCGGTTCCAAATTCTTAGTAAAATTTTTTCACAGTCCAAAAAAGTATTTCAGACAATTTCTACATCTAACCCCACAGAACACCCTCTAGTCTACTACGGCCACAACTTCTAATAGTCTACCTGCTTTACTCGGTCCATCTTCAACTTCTTTGCTGCAGAATAAACATCTTTTACTAACTCCTTATCAGCTTTCAACCTTTAAAAACAAAAAAAGTCTTTAAATAAAAGTTGTAATACCAAGGCTTTAAAATTCAGTATCTTTCTATTCTCTGATTTTCCGGTCCATTTGAAAGTACTCACTGAGCAGTGTATGCATAATTCAGCAAGACTTCAACAGCTTCTGGATTGAGATCATCCAACTTCACGTGAGAAACTCCATGAGGGTCACTGTCACTATTAAAGATCTCAAACAGATACGGGCTGCAGCAAGCCAGGACAGCCCTGTGTGCTAACATCTCATGACCACAGACCTGAAATAATGAAAACTCAAGTGAGAAGTCTTGTGGACTATATACTCCTCTATCTAATTAACATACTAGCTTCCCCTGTCTCCTATTTCTAGTTAAAACGGTCTTTAAAAAAGTCATCTCACAGCTGGAAAAATATCTCAACGGTTAAGAGCACACTAGCTGCTCTTCCTGAGGACCAGCACCCACACGATGGCTCACAACCATCCATAATTTCAGTTCCTGGGAATCCTACATCCTCTTCTCACCTCCTTGGGCACTGTACATATATGGTACAAAGACATACACACACACAGGCAAAACACCCATACATATAAAAGAAAAAGTAAAATCTCAAAAATAACCTACTCATCTCATTAAATGCCTGCTTGGAGGGGAAAGTCTAACTTATGGCTTTTTTGAAATTCACCTTTTTAGTAACAAAAAATAATAAATTGAGTTTAAATACCTGAAGTCGAACATCACAGAACTGCCCACTTTTCCTTAGGGCATTTAATTTGGCAACAGAAGATTCAATAAAATTTTCATCTTCAAACATCAAATATCCATTGGGAATCATTTTTCCTTATAAATTTGGCTAAACAGAAAAAAAAGCTAATTATTTTACATGTAAACAGTTTTTTTTAAATTTTATTTTCAGTCAGGGAGACAAAGAAGCAGGTAGATACTGGAATTTCAGATTGGTCTGGTCTGCACAAGGAGTTCAATGCCAGCCAGGTTACACGTGAGACCCTGTTTCAAAGAATAATGTGTGTGCATGTGTGTTTTCAAACATAAAACATCTTTATACCCAAATTCTCTTACCAACACACCAAAAAATTCACCACAGAAAAACCTGGCTGAAACAACACTGGTTCAGGGTACTCATGCTTTGCCCTGACTCTGACCCGAGGTCTTGGAAGTGCTCATACACCAATGAATATCAACAGTCATGCCTGACATACATCCCTTCTAAAGGAGGAGAATGAACGCTGTCCTGCCAAAACCTATAGACGAGTGACTTAAGAGTGAACACAGACTCTCCTGGACTTGGCTACAGTCCTTCCTTTACTCTCAGATAAAAAGAAATCAATGTTCATTTTTTTGATACATCTCATACAGTTCAGTCTTGCTTAAATTCAGAATGCACTTGGGACTGGCCCTGACCTCCTCAATCCCCCTTCCTTTACCAGAGGATGGGATTGTGTGCTCCTACTCCTGGCAAACCCTTTGTAAAGACACCATTTCCCAGATATAACCCTGGAAACAGAACCTAGGGCCTCAAATATGCTAATCAGGCACTTCCACTGAGCTACACCTCTACCCTAATGTCCTTAAAAATGTTTTTCGACCTAGCTTATAAAACTAGTGACTACATAAAACACCACAAAAAGTAGTAGCATGCTTTGAGGCTTCAGTTTAAGGCAACTTAAAGTCAAAATAGTTTACAGAAAAGAAAACTAATGGAGGAAAAAGAATAATATTTATATTTTATTTTTTTTTAGGTGCCTACAAGATGGCTAAAAAGGTAAAGGTGCTTAGAACCAAGCCTGATGACTTGAGTTTAACCCCCCGAGGACCCACATGGAAAAAGGAAACTAACTCTCTTGTCTTCTGACCTCAACACTCCACCACCACTCACTCACTCTGTCACTTGCATGTATGCACACACTATAATAAATGTTTTTAATGTTTTCTTAGTCAAATGATTAGGAACCTCTCTGCCCCTTTAAACATTAAGAGAGGTGATTCTATACTCAGTACAGTTTTGGAAAGCCTGTGTCTTTAAATATATACATATATATAAATATATAATATTTATTATATTATTTATAAGTATATATAATATATATTATTATGTGGGGGAAAAACATGCCCCAGCCCCAGTGTATATAAGTCAACGGCAACTTTGTTTAATCTATTCTTTCCTTCCACCTTTACCTGAGTCCAGGGATCAAACTCAGGTTGACAGGCTTGTACAAAAAGTGCCCTTTCCCAAAGAACCAGCTCACAAGCCCTGCCCGCCCCCCAAACACTGTTAATGTTAGACATACAGATATTCACTTACCAACTATCACTGATGAGAGATGGGGGTGCAAATGATCCAAGACAAAGGAGTGCTGAGACAAAGCACTTCGTTAAGGTCTGAAGAGAGGTGGTTGTGAAGGTGGATGTCTCACGTTTTAATGGTGGTTCCAAAACTATCAGGCTTGAAAATGATGTAATCAAGTCCTTAAAAGCTATAGACATGAATTTCTTCTGTGATAATCATGCATCATAATCTGTAACAATAGCATATGTAAGTTAGATATTCACAGGAATCAGTCTGCCATTCATCTAGACAGGATATATCATACAAAGTAAATGGCAAAGTAAATTCACACTATATTTTAAAAAAATCACAAACTACAAACAATTCCTTTTCATTTAACATGCAAATACTCAAAAATGATTTTTTTTTTTAAATCCTTTCTCAGGCCAGGCAGTGGTGGCACACGCCTTTAATCCCAGCACTTGGATCTCTGAGTTCAAGTCCAGCCTGGTCTACAAAAGCTAGTTCCAGGACAGGTTCCAAAGTTACAGAGAAACCCTGTCTCTCTTAAAAAAAAAAAATCCTCTCTTATTGTTCAAGAGGGATATGCTAGCTTGAGAAATAAAGGACAAATATAATTGCAAACAGGAGATGTCTGCTTTAGCAGCCAATAAATCACTTTTGGGCACTAATCCCAGACACACACAAGCCAGACTTACCCTGTTCTCCAAAGTGCTTGCCATTTCACCCCTGCCTCTGTTTCAAGTTCCCTCTCTACCTGGAAAACTCTTAAGACAGACAACCAATCCCTGACAGATGAACTCTTCTAGCCATGGAGCCTTTGCCAACTCCCTAGATCTAGGAAGCAGTGTTCTCAGTCTTCACACTCAGAACCTTCTCTGAAGGTATGCATGACTGTCGAGAATTATCTGTTCTGTGCTCTGCTTCCAGGCTCTGCCTTGTTTGTTTTTGGTTTTAGAGTTTCTGTGTAGCCTTGGCTGTCCTGGAACTTGCTCTGTAGACCAGGCGGGTCTCCGAACTCAGAGATCCTCCTGGCTCTGCTTCCCAATGCCGGGATTAAAGGCGTGTAGCACCACCATCAGGCTTGCCCTGTTCATTTTTGATGCCAGCCTGTGTTGCATGAAACTGTCTTAAAAACAAAAACTAGACCAAACAAACTGTCATACCATCATATAATGTTGATATCTTCTCTACAATTTCTACCCTTTCTTATGAAGCTAGTTTAACAAACGTTCTCTGAAAACAGGTAATCCCATCCCCCATGCACAGAGAACACATAAGAGATTTATAAACATTTTAAATGTGAATCAGTTTTACTCAGTGTATGTCTGAAAACTTGTTTTGACCTAACCAAGAATAAAACACATGTTTATTATTCTTTAAATTTGACTGTAAGATTTTTATCTTTTTATTTTATGTATAGTTTGTTTTGCCAGCATGTCAATGTACAATGTGTGCAGTGATCTCAGAGGCCAGAAGGAGGCAGTCAGTATGCTGGAACTAGAATTACAGACTTGTGACCAGACACATGAATGCTAGTAATTGAACCTGGGTCCTCTCAAAGAGTCAACTTCTGGATCAGTGTTTATTATTTTGACAGTTATTTGGATGTTCTAGCTTAGATTTATGGAAGGGGGGCACTAAAATTACTATAGTCATTAAAGAGAAAACTTAGTAGAGAATTTTTGAGGTAATTCTGGCATAAGCACTTGTACAGTGTCATTTTGAATCTTGTGAAAGAATAAGGTCTTTTTATTTAGTGTCCAACTTTTTACCTATTAAGATCTTAACATAAGAGATGACATGATAGCACACAAGCCTATAGCACACAACATTCCTAGTACTTGGAATGAGATGGGAGGATTAAGAGTTCAAAGCCAGCTTGAGTTATGCAGTGAGTTTCAAGGCCAGCCTAGGGCTACATGAGACTCAAGAAAAAACCTTAATATGAACTCCACCTTTGTCACCATCTACCAAGCATTACAATTGCATTTGATTTAAAAGCTAGCTCAAGTCCTAATGATATTTCAATTAATGCAAACTTGTTTATGAAAGTTCATATTCACTTTAATGAAGGTAAACTGGGGTGTATCAGATGCCTTCTGGACTCTGGACATCAGGCATCCTCTATGGAGTGCATAAATAAATGCAGGCAAAACATTCACACATATAAAAATTTTTAAAAAAACAAAGTATCAAGTTTCACATTTCTTATTTTGTATATAAAGTTCATGCACAATAACTAATCACATCTAAAAACGGAGATAAAATTTGTCTTTCAAAAGCCAAACCAAGGCTCAAGCATTCCAAAGTCATGTAATAATATAAAACTTACTTTGTTTTGTAAAACAGTTTGAACTAGTCTATTTTTAAGACTGAAATTGGGGTCAAAAGGAATATATACTGCTAAACACATTCAAGTTCCCTCGTGTGGTCAGGACGAGAAAAGGAGGTCAGAGGACTTGCTTTTACTATTCAGAATTCGAGAGTTCCTACAGCCCACAAGATTACCTTAAGTGAAGCATAATCCAACAGGTTTTTACAGAGCCGTGAAAACACCACGCAAAGCATTCCCCACCCTCCACTAAGCAAAAGGAAACATCACATTTCAAAACATTGCTAAGAGCTCAAGGTAAACCACCAATATTTAAGTTTAAAGATAATTCTTTTGTTTGTTTGTTTGTTTTTTGTTTTTCAAGACAGGGTTTCTCTGTGGTTTTGGAGCCTGTCCTAGAACTAGCTCTTGTAGACCAGGCTGGTCTCGAACTCACAGAGATCCGCCTGCCTCTGCCTCCCAAGTGCTGGGATTAAAGGCGTGCGCCACCACCGCCCGGCTAAAGATAATTTTTTCCAAGACAGTTAATTATAAAGTAATTTAAGAATTCCCGCCCCAGGGCTAGATTAACCCCAGGGCCCCAGACAAGCACTTAACCACTGAGTTACAAACATTTGTGATGCTAAACATGGCAGACACAACCTGGAATAAAATGCTTAGATCAAATGGAGTTAGCTCAATTTTGTAGCCTCAAATGTTTGAGGTCAAAGCAGAGAAAACAGCTCAAGCAAAGGGGAAGGGAAGGTGTGACAGCACACATATTCCAGAAACTGCAGCTATTTTGGTTTCAATAGGTGGTAGATTGCAGGATGCACATGGTACACGGTGGGAGAGGAAGTAACCAACTTATTTTAAGGTTTAAACAATGCTAAGTATGGACACCAGATTAAGAACTCAAGAAAGGGTATTTGAGAAGGGGTGTGGAGGGGCATACCTGGGAAAACATAGGATACAAGACACTTAAATGAAGATTCTGTATCAATCTGGCTATGAGCAAGTCATTTTTAGATATTGCATAGAGGAAAACAGGAAGGAAGAAGAACAATTTGGGATGTTTTAACACTAAAGTACTTGTTGGACGTCCAAGCTGACATCAAAGTGTAAAGAATACTGTGGAGGGTTACAAACATTAACAAGGTGGTCACTGACATTTACAAGTTAAAATCGCAGAAATCACTCCAGTTACAATGTATTATGTATGTATGTGTGTGTGTATACTTTTTTTTTTTTTTTTTTTTTTTGGTTTTTCGAGTAGCTTTGGAGCCTGTTCTGGAACTTGCTCTGTAGATCAATACTTTAACGCCAACAGAATAAAGGAAGATACTCAACCTGCAAGATTTCCTATCTGCAGTATACGATCACACTGCTAAAAAGCTAAGAATTCTTTTGGGTGAGTCACATCAGTATCACTGGCCAAGACGGTCAAAGAAACTTATTTGAAAAACCACATTAGAATGATACCTAAAACATTCAAGAAAGAAATGAAAGATCCCACCAATTAAAAGCAAGAAGACAAACCACCCACTAATTTAACCCTAACGTAAAACCTAAAATGCTTTATCTTTGTAAAGAACAAAGTTAGAAGTATAAATTAAGACAGCTTATAGAAATGGGTATCTACTTATTAATCTGGGATTTTACGTTACTAAGAAAAATCAGAGGAAAGCTAATCCAGACCTTATAACAAAGTCATCAACATATAGATGTTTAATATAATGCCTGGTGGCATTAGAACATACTGGTTTCAATCCAATTCTACCCAGTCAGTGTTTACAGTCAGGCTTAACTACACCTTTAACATTTTTATGATAGCCGGGCGATGGTGGCGCACTCCTTTAATCCCAGCACTAGGGAGGCAGAAGCAGGGGGATCTCTGTGAGTTCGAGGCCAGTTCTATGATAGGCTCCAAAACTACAGAGAAACCCTGTCTCGAAAAACAAAACAAGACAAAAAAAACCTCCACACTTTAATGATGTAAGTTTTATAGCAGGCTTCAACCTGGAACTATTTTCTCATCAGTATTTTCCCTATATCAACCACTGGTGTCAGGATAAAATATATATATATATATATATATATATATATATATATATATATATATATATATATATATATATGGCCATGGTGCGCTTGTGTACTAGACTTTCAAAACTTATGGTGTATGGGCAAAGCGGAAGACCACAACAAAAACTCCGAAGAACTTGATGTCGGGTGTCCTAACCTCCACTACTGACAACAGTCATTAAGCGAAACGTTCCCTTTTAGTACGTCCGATTTCTTTTTGATTGAAATGTCTGCTGTCCGAAATAATTGTCTACTATGTATTGAGGGTAAGGGCAAAAACAGTTCTGAAGGTGGGCTGTCCGTGGTTAAACCTCCACTCTGACATTCCCCGATGTCTTCCTATCGGGAACCTACAACGAGGTCCTTCACAAAAAAGGGTGAGCGCACAAAAACCACGCTCTCCACCTTTCGGAGAGCGTGGAGGCGCCGCTCGGGGACCCTACGCTGCAGGCCTGGGGCGCGCTCTCGGCGGGCAGAGAGGCGCCCGCGCCCGCACACCCCCGGCCGCGATTGGCCGGCGGCGCAGTCACTCAGAGCTGACACGTCAGGGCAGCCGCTCCCTCGCTCCTCCCGCCTCCTTCTCCCCGCGCTTGGCAAGAAAAGCGGGCAACGTGGAGCTGGAACAAAGGACCCTGCGGTCCACGGCGACCAGGGACTCTGTGCCACCCCACGCCAAGCCCCGGGAGCCGATGTGCTCTAAGGAGGTCGGCTTCGTGTTCCCAAACGCGGGCCGCGGGAAGTCTTAGAGCGCGGAGTCCCAACTCGCAGCCGGGACCCGCTACTGACAGCGGGAGACGATGCCCACGCTCCGCGGTGGCCGCCGCCGCTCTCTTTCGGCGGGTCACCCTTCCTAGCGACCCGCGGGGCAAGGTCCCAGGGACCTCCGTCACCCCGCGCTGAAGCCTGACGGTCCCCGCCCCGGCGGAGCGAGGTCCCGGACCACCGCGCTCGGCCCACGCGAACCGGCAACTGTGCGAGGAGGGAGCTCCGCGGCACCCGCTTCCCCCGGGAGAGCGGGACGCCCCGCACAACCACCATCTTCCCCACCCCGCCCTCCCTCTTCCTCCTGCGGCGCCCGCATACCTGGGTCATCTCTAGAGAGATGGCGAAATTCATCTCCAGAGCTTCGACGGGCTGCAGGCGGAAGGCGCGGGAAGGGGCGCGGGGCGACCGGGCGGGAGGCTGCGGGCACCGGAAGACCACGGGGGACTCGCAGAGAACTCGCTCGCCGCCACGACGCGCCCAGCAGCTCTGAGAGACCGACCTCCACGCGCGTCCGGGACACACTGCCGCCGCCGCGCGCTCTCGCGCCGCACTCCCTCGCACGTCACCACGTGCGCGGCCGCCAACGCCTCCCCGGCTGCTTCCGGCTCGGGTGTCTGGGCGAATCACAGGCGAGCTCCCGGGAAGAGCACGCTCTGAAGCTCCGCCCCCGGACAAAGCCCCGCCCACCTCCCCGCCCTCCTCCTTGGCCGCCCCCTCCTGCCTTCGGCGCTGAACTAGGTCAGCGCAAGGTGATCCCGGGGAGCTGCGCGGCTGTGGCCGCTCCTCGTGTTGCTTATCTCGCGCGTCCCTCCCGTGCCTCACGCCCTCGCTTCGCCCTTCCCCACCGACCAGGAACCGGTTCCCTCCTGCCTCGTTCACCTGCTCTGCCTTCTCCCGAGATCCGACGTGGCGATTAGAGTTCTCACCGTCACACTGACTTCTAGGCAACCAGCCTAAACTGGAGCTGCCTGTTGTGGGACCCTGGCTGTAGTGGGTCACGAGCCTCTAACCCGGAGGTGGAGGGAGGAGGAATGGAGGAAAAAGGACTCAGTCTGACAGGAAGGCCTGACCGGCCAACTCCTCGTTGGCCTGCTTTGGGTGAGGGTTCAGTGAGTGGGTGAGAACAGCTGAAGATCTCCTACCAGTGTGCCGGAAAACAAAGTGCTCGCTACTACATTTTGTCCCCTGGTGGTCAGTTCTCACTTGTCTCGCCTTCTTTGGACAAAGAAAGTAGTTTGGAGAATTGTTAGTCCCTATCTCTACCTCCTGGGGCCTTTTAACCCAGGAGCCAGAGTCTAACTATCCACGATACCCCCACCTTGTCCCTGGAAGGCAATCTGTTTAGGTCAAAAGTGATTTAAACTGGGCTCCACAACCGTTTCCTGTGACTCTAAAGGGCGCACTGGAAATTTCTTTGATGGGAGGTGAGGGGGTTTGGTGAGATTATATCCGATTATTATTATATCCATACACAGAGTTACATAAAGGGTTCTTCCAAACTTGTGTAAACCATACACATATTAAAGTTACATAAAGGGTTCTAGGTTTCTTTTACTTTTTTGGTATTTTTGAGACAAGGTTTCTCTGTAGCTTTGGTGCCTATCCTGGAACTAGCTAGCTCTTGTAGACCAGGTTGGCCTTGAACTCACAGAGATTCTTGTCTTTGGTCAACCCGCTCAATTTGTAAACATTACTCATTAATTGTCATTACTTTGACAATTCTTTCTTCCCTTCTTTCCTTTATGTTTATGGGGCAGGAAATATAAATTTGGAGGGCCCTCATTACTTTTTTGAAATAAGATCTTGAGGCCAGGAGACTTGTTTCCTTTTTCGTTGTTTGTTTCAACGAAAGGAGGAAGTAGGAACTAAGATGTCAACTGCTATGATTTTTTTTTTATGTCTTAAAAAGAAAAAGACTGGAATTTGCCACCCGGCATTTCTCTTTCTGATAGTCCATTCCTTGTATTGCAAATGGGACTGTTAGGGTACACAGTTGTTGAACTCTTCCTGGCTGTGAAAGACTATGAACTGCTTGCTCACTTGGGACAGGCACATGACTGGTCTGCTGGACACATGGCCCTACTCGCTGTACACTAAATAGCGCCTTTGTAATCTGAAAGAGTCAACACTTCTCTTAAAGCTACAGTGTGAGCAGAGCCAGTGCTTTTTGACCTTGATGTATTTCCTTCTCTATGAATAATGGCATGGTTTACATACTGTATCTGTCTTTCAGGCATCTCAGTCTGCCGACACTTGAAAGTGAGTCATAAATGATTATTTGCAGTATGTCTTTAGCGGTAACAAATGATACAATGTTGCTCTCCGGGCTGAAGACAGCAGTAGAGTGCTTGCCTAAGGTTTCAAGGCCTTGGGCTTCATCTCTAACACTGCAAACACACAAACACATGTGCACAGATTTTGTAAGACTGCTCATTATTAGTTTATTATGTACATCTTTTGGTCAGGTGAATTAGGAGTTGGTGACAATCATCTTCATTTCTCTCTTTGATCATGCTGCAAATAAATACTGTTACATACTGAACTCTGGCCAGTGATTTGTTTCTTCTCAATGTGCATTTTCCCTAGGACTACTGTAACAAGTTACCATAGACTTTTGAAGGGCAAACATTTGTATCCAGTTATAGGAGGCTAAGTCTGAAAACAAGGGACTAGGCCGGGCGGTGGTGGCGCACGCCTTTAATCCCAGCACTCGGGAGGCAGAGGCAGGCGGATCTCTGTGAGTTCAAGGCCAGCCTGGTCTACAAAGGGAGTTCCAGGACAGGCTCCAAAGCTACAGAGAAACCCTGTCTCGAAAAACCAAAATAAATAAATAAAAATAAAAAAATAAAAAAAAATGAAAACAAGGGACTAGTTAAAGGTTCTTCCTCTGAGACTAGGGAAGAAACTGCTCCAAGCGTGCAGCTACCTTCTGGTAGCTCCCTGACTTCAGCAGCATAGTTGAAGTCAGTCAGTCAGTCAGTCAGTCAGTCTCTCTCTCTCTCTCTCTCTCTCTCTCTCTCTCCCTCCTTCCCTCCCTCCCTCCCCCTTCTCTCTTTTTCTTTCTTTCTTTCTCTCTCTCTCTCTCTCTCTCTCTCTCTCTCTCTCTCTCTCTCTCTCTCTCTCTCTGTGTGTGTGTGTGTGTGTGTGTGTGTGTGTGTTTGAGACAGGATCTTATGTAGTCCAGTCTGGGTTTGGACTTATGATCCTCCTACCTCAGCCTTCCAAGTGCTGGAAATACAGGAACACACTACCAATACCGGACTCTAATATTGACTTGATATGTTCTCCATTTGCTTGCCTGTAATCCAAATTTTCCCCTTTTAAGAGGTTATCAATCATTTTGGAGTAAGGGCCACTGTATTCCAGTATGACCCTGTTTTAAGTTTGCAACTTAGCTAAAATGACGTCATGTTTGGAGGCACTGAGAATGAAAACTTCAACATAAATTTGAGGAGAGAGGACATGGGTCAACCCTCAACACTAGTTCAGTGTCTGACAAGTGCCATCACTGCCCACATATGTAAGAATCACCTGGTTGTTCTTACTAGGCATACAAGTTCCTAGGCTTTCCTGGGAATAGGGACCTTTGGCAATGTCTGCAAACAGCTAGGAGGTAAGTCCTTACTACTGCTAATCAAGGGCCTTGAAGTCCTCCCGAACACCTCGGTGCACACAGTATGTCTCTGTGCAGAGAGCACTCAGAACAAAATGATCCTCTCACCCTTCAGATAACAATAGTGCTGAGATTAGAAACTCCTCCCTACCGCTGCTGAGTTTCAGTCTCTGGGAAAGGACCCTAAAACATTTGACAGGCTTCCTAGCAACTTTTCCTCCTCGACTGAAATTTGTAAAAGCTTCTGCAGATCCCTTTGTATCTAAGCACATGAACAGGCTTCATCCCCCTCAGAATGCTTGCCATCTCTCTTACTTAGTAGCCATGTTAATTATGGCAGATTGATTTAGTTAAACATTACCCACTTAACAATTCTGATGCTCAATAAATCAGTCTTAACATTAACCTTAATGTTAAGGGCTTTTGTTTACATCTGAAAATGCCGGTGCCATGTGACATTATTTTAATCAATTACTGACATTTTCTGTATGTCCTGTACCTAATGCAAGCTGTTGCCATCCAGCTTGGCAGAGCACTGCTCGCATCCTCCACTGCAGTTCTCTCCTGAACTCTGAGGGACTGGAGTGCCTGTTTCTTACGCTTCCTTCCTTGCAGTTACTGCTGCAATTTCCTCAGTTTCTTCTTCCCCTTTGGCTCTTGAAAATATTTTCAGGGCACATTAGTGAAATCTTAAGAGCAAGAACTACAAATTAGTGGTATCACAAAAAGGCACAGGAAGCCTAAGGGAAAATCCTCCAGCTTCCATGTTCCCATTAAAGTAGGTCACTGGAAATTGTTATGTTTTGTAATGCATAAAAATTGAGAGCTCGGTGCCATCCTAAAATATTGCTTCTCTAATGTTCATTCCCTACTATAAAGACTCTATTTTTTTCTGGTAAGCCCGCCCTTGATTTTTTTTTTTTTACCAGAATGAAGCAAATTGTCATTTATTTATTTGTAAATCCGATAGAAAATTCTTGAACTATGTATCAGAATATTTTAGTGCTGAATATCTTTTCTGGTTACTCCAGTATCTGAGGAGACAATCTCACTAATGGCCTCGTGCTAGTTGTTGTCTGAAAGTCATGATTGCTAAAATTTTGAAATCCACTCAAGTCTCCTACTCTAGCAATGAGGATTCCCTGATAGCTTCTTTCCTTTTTGACAGTCACTAAGGAATTCAAACTTCTCCTTTTAGGACTGGGAAGTAGCTCAGTTGATAGAAAGGCCTTCAAGAAGCTCTGGGTTTAGGAGATTGGAAAGGCGTTCCTGAAGCCAAGGTCATTCTGCAGCGGAGAAATTACAGGGATACCTAAAATCCTGCCTCTAGGATGGGTGGTGGTGGTGCACACTTTAATCCCAGCACTCGGGAGGAAGAGGCAGGCGGATCTCTGTGAGTTCAAGGCCAGCCTGGTGTACAAGAGCTAGTTCCAGGACAGGCTCCAAAACCACAAAGAAACCCTGTCTCGAAAAACCAAAAAAAAAAAAAAGACTCTGTCTCTAAAAATAACACGAACTAAAACTTTTCATGTGCTGACATGTAGCCACAGGGCCACACAGGTGTTACGTTCAGCCCGGGAACTCTAGGCTTTCTATAGCAAAATAAAATTAAATAAACAACAAACAAACAAACAGATAAAAATAAAATCAAACAACCTTCCCAAACTTCCTTTTTTTCTGTTTTTTGTTTGAGAAAGGACCTCGTGTAGCCCAGGCTAGCCTCAAACTTGTTGTGCAGCTGAGGATGACCTTGGAGTCTGTATCTTTCTACCTTCATCCTCCAAGACCTGAGATTATAGGCACGCGTCCCCACATCCGGCATGAAAAAAATTCTTTGTTTACTCAGTTTGGCTGTTGAAAATAAAGACACGGAAGAAATAGCCTTCATACAAGTTTTAATGTCACGTCGCGACTCAAGTGTAGAAACAAGAGCATATTAACAGGTAGTGTGTTCTTCAGAGTTCAGTCCAGAGAGACTTTTTTTTTGTTGTGATCTCATTTAAAACTTAATGAACAAAAGTTACACAGTATAGCTCAATTACAGCAGCCAGCTAGCTGTTGCCAATATAAACTGACCACTCGGCAAAGGAAATCAAGAAGTTTTGCAACAGGAAAAAGCAGAAAGGGCATAGTAATTAGGTTCTAATGCTCTTCTGTTTCCGGTTATCTGAAGACAACCAGGAAGTATAGATGTGCAACACTAGATCTAGGCACAGTGACACACCTGTAAACCCAGCACTCAGGAGGCAGAGGCAGGAGCAGCTCCTTGAGGTCCAGGCTAGCCAGGGCTACATTGTGAGCCTCATCTGAACAAAACGAAATAAAGCTTTTATGTTATAGTGAGAGCCAAGTTTTCCAATTACTAAAGACAAAGTCATAGTGACTTGTTCTGTTTCTGTTCCTTGATAGTCATGCCTCTCTGCCAGGTGTCTCTGTAATTGATGTCCTTAGGGACAGAATTATGATGTGAAATACATTCTTTCCTAATCATCTCTCATGTCTTACTAGACAGGAAAATGGTAGGATTCTGGGCAAGGTGCCATACACCAGTAAATTAGGCAGGGTAAGGGGTTCAATGAAAAATTGGTGGCAGTGTGTGTGTTGTGTGTGTGTTTGTGTGTGTGTTTGTGTGTGTTGTGTGTGTGTTGTGTGTGTTTGTGTGTGTGTTTGTGTGTGTGTTTGTGTTGCTAGAATGTGTAGTTACCTCTATTGTCTACTCTCCTCTTCTTTATGGAAGGCTCTGGCTCCTATCCTCCTTTGCACCTAGTTTTGCACTGTGTGAGGACTTACCAGAAATGTCCTTCAGAATGCCTGCTTTTTCCTGCTGGTTAAGGTTAAAAGTGATGGATCAACTCAAATCATTTTTTTTCCTCTTTTTGAAACAAAGTCTTACTGTGTAGCACCCAAATTCACAGTAATCCCAGTGCCTCAGCTACTAGAGTGTTGGAATGACAGGCATGAACTACTACCACCTCGAGCTGCCAAGTCAATGTTTTTGACCATGAGTTCACACACAAGAAAGAGCAAGGCAGTGCCGTAGGAATGGCCCAGCTCCCACTGGCCTTGGGGCTGCTGTGTCTTCTCTGAACCGGTGGACTGTAGACTTCTATGTGAAAAAGAAACAAACTTTCATCTTGTGTAAACCGAAATGTTGCAGGAACAGACTGTTAAGTGGGCCTTCTGCATGCTGTTCTGTTTCTGTTCCATTTATTTACCTTTGTAATAACCACAACTGTTTGTACTTTCTGGAGCCCACACCACTCCCACTCGTGGGAAACTTGCAAGAAGTAACCATTTCTGTGAAAGGGACTGCTTCCTTATCGAGTCTAACAAACACACACCACATGTGAAGGCCTCAGCCTCTGGCTTTGAAACAATTTGAAAGTCAAGTCCTTCCTCACTGCTTTCCTCATATTGATTCACCATGTAGGCCACATGATGTAGACCACACCGTTCTGATCCAGGATGTCAACACCCTTCTGATCCACGATGTGGGATACACCATTCTGATCCATGATGTGGGCCACACCGTTCTGATCTGCGATGTGGGCCACACTGGTTCTTATTCTACCAAATGACATATTAGCCTATTTGATGCTTCACAGCAGGTATCTACTGAGTAATTGCTTGATGTAGACGGGAAAGCATGCGAGGTCTAAACATTTACAAGACCTACAGACAACTAAGAATTGCTGAGCGTGGGAGA
This sequence comes from Chionomys nivalis, assembly GCF_950005125.1. Classification (NCBI taxonomy): domain Eukaryota; kingdom Metazoa; phylum Chordata; class Mammalia; order Rodentia; family Cricetidae; genus Chionomys; species Chionomys nivalis. The sequence continues at coordinate 69,536,448 of NC_080090.1, forward strand.
AATGGTCTTCCCCAGGGAAGAGCACACCTGGTTCTCCAATACCTGAGAACATATACATCCAATGCAGGTAACATTATACAGGCTGAGAAGTTTGCATTTACGGATTTAAGAACACACACACAAAACAATTTTTAAAAAGAGGCCATGCGATTTCTTGCAAACAACCTTCCTCAAGACCCAACAATACCACTTTTGGGTATATATCCAAAGGATGCTCACTCGTACCACAAGGACATGTGCTCAGCTATGTTCATAGCAGCATTATTTGTCATAGCCAGAACCTGGGAACAACCTAAATATCCCTCGATCAAAGAATGGATAAGGAAAACGTGATACATTTACACAATGGAGTACCACACAGCAGAAAAAATAACGACAGCTTGAATTTTGCAGGAAAATGGATGGAGCTAGAAAACATTATTTTGAGTGCAGTAACCCAGACACAGAAAGACAATTATCACATGTACTCACTCATACGTGGTTTTTAAACACAAAGCAAAGAAAGCCAGCCTACAAACCACAATCCCAGAGAACTTAGACAACAATGTGGACACTAAGAGAGACTTACATAGGTCTAATCGACATGGGAAGTAGAAAGTAGAAAAAGACAAGATCTCCTGAGTAAATAGGGAGCATGGGGACCTTGGGGGAGAATTAAAAGGGGGAGGTGAGAGGCAGGGAGGGGAGCAGAGAAAAATGTAGAGCTCAATAAATATCAATAAAAAATAAAAAAGAGGCCATGGATTTGAAAGATAGTAAGGAAGAATAAACAAAAGTTTGGAGGAAGGGAAGGAGAAAATTATGTAATGATATCTTAACCTCAAAAACTAAAGAAAAATAAAAAATTTAGTTAAATTAAGATTTATAGGTAGGTTTTTTTGGTCTCCTTTTAGAAGGTAATGAGGTGTTGGATGGATAGGATCTCTGCTGTCCAAATGGAAGTAGACTGATCATTATCTAACTTTCTGTCTATCCCCTGCACACACATATAAAACACCTCCCAGAAATCTCATTGCTTTCTGCTCCTCTTGGGTATCTAAGCATCACCTTCAGGTGTTATGAGACAAACAATTCCATCCAAATCAAAGCTAACGTCCTGTCTAGTTCAGTTTCCCTTCTGCCCACCTCAAGGCATTTCTCCTTCTCACATTCTCACTTCACTCTTGACCCCAAGGTGCTAAACAGCACCTCCATCTTCTCCCCTCACACCTGTCTCCTTTTTCTCTTGCTTCTCTGCAATCTCTTTGGCCTCTATTTCCATCCCAGAACATATTACATATGTTCCCATCGAGGACCTTTGGGGTCACTGCCCTCCTGGCTTTAGTCCCCCAGCACCAAGATAGAAACCCGACAATGTCACTCTGTTTTCTGTGCGGTTGTCACCTTGACCTGACCGTGCTATTTCAAATGACACAGGCGCATTCCCTCTGCTTCTTCATCGGTTTTTCCCATCTGATAACTTACACTTACCACCCATCCCCCTCCTTAAGGATCACCTTTTTATGCAAGAGGGAAAAAAAGCACGGGAGGGTGCAGGGGGAAGAGGAGGCCCAAACACTCCTTACTCCTGAATTCCTGTCTTGAATTTCTTCAGTGACCTTTCATAGCTTGTACTTACACACGCAGAAGCTACAGGTGAAGTTTGCACAGATACGAGACTGGACTAAGAATCGCACCTGTATATGTGTGAGGCGTTCATCTTTAGAATTGGGTTGGGGGTGAGTGTTTCCTTAGTCATGTATATGTGTGAGGCGTTCATCTTTAGAATTGGGTTGGGGGTGAGTGTTTCCTTAGTCATGTATATGTGTGAGGCGTTCATCTTTAGAATTGGGTTGGGGGTGAGTGTTTCCTTAGTCATGTATATGTGTGAGGCGTTCATCTTTAGAATTGGGTTGGGGGTGAGTGTTTCCTTAGTCATGGCTTTGGGGCTTCAGCTAGAACGCAGAACAAACAAGGGAAGCTTCATTCAACCACATTTAAATAAGAGCCTTTCTCCGTCTAATGTGATTTCTCTGCCATCAAACTTTGAGGTCGTTAGATGAGTTGATAGCTCCATGAATTCATAATATTCATTTTTCAGAACTGTAAGTTTTCACAGCTAAAAAGTTAGTCATACAGGAACTGTTGAAGAAATCTACGTTGTTCAACCTTCCTTTCAAGACTAGCACATTTTAGCTACAGAATGAGTCCAATGATACTGAACTCTTGTTATTAAACAGAGTTCTCTAAAGTTACAGAACATATAGAATGAATCTCTCCTTCCCTCCCTCCCCCCCCATATGTGTGTGTGTGTGTGTATCTGAGGCAAGCAGACAAAGAAATAACACACCCCCTTCCTTTAGATTAAAGACGCGTCGTTCAGTCCCAAAGTCAGGGCCAAAGGCATGTATTCTCCTTGATTCAATCTGGATCATAAGTGTGCCCTCCATTTCTGGATTATAGTTCATATCAGATACGGTCAAATTGAAACCAAGCGTAATCATTGTACCTTGATCACAGGCTGCCCAAGAATGTGGAAGACATGTACCTGGTGCTGCTGGGGTTCTTCTGCTGGAGAAAGTCTGCCTGTCCCAGCAAAGAGGAAAGTGACATACAGAGACAGAGAAAAGCCTATGTAACCAGCATGCTGCCTTGAAATCGAGTCACAACTGAGCCTTGAACTTAACACGGATCATTAGTGGGTTGTGTGTGTGTGTGTTGTAATTGTTTGTTTTGTTTTTCTTTTTATAGCAGGCAACTCAACTTTTCATCACTTGTAATAACATCTAGCCGTTGCCATGTCCTTTTCCCACATAACCCTGTTTGTATATTACCATCAAAGGAGCTGTGTTCCGGGCATGTTTTCTCAAGGTAGCCTTTTCTCATAAGTGCTTATAATAGAAAAGGCTTAATGGTTCATGCTGGCTTACACAGAAAGCAGATGTGAGGGCAAGATGGGGACCTCGTCAAGAAGGACCCCAGTGAGAGAAGGAAGGGGGATGGGAACAACAAATTCATTACACGTATGAAACTCAAACAATTTTAAGGAAATATTGTTCATAACTTTGACAAACTGAGAACCCTTATATCTGAATGAAGACTGGGCACAGGAATCAAAGTGTACTTATTCATGGTTTAAAGCAGGACAGGCGTCGTAGGATCCTATTGCCGTGAAGAGACACCATGACCATGGCAATTCTCATAAAGGAAAACATTTAATTGGGGTGACTGGCTTACAATTTCAGAGGTTCAGTTCATTATCATCGTGGTGGGGAGTATTATTTGAAACAAGAAAAGTGTTGGAGCACAAGACTTGCTCTCCCTCCTCTTCCCGCTTGGAGCCCCGCCCCTTGCTGCCTGTGGTGTGATGCCACAGTTCCTCTAAGAAGACTCTCATCTGGAGGGCCGTTCCATCTCACCTGCCCTTTTCCTGACCCTGCAGCATCTTTTATTCATAAACACTTGCTGCCAATACCTGGAATCGAAGCAGGTTTTGTTTCCTGTCAGGGTCCCCTCATGGCTGCCTGTAGCCTGGTGACAATAACTGCGCTAATTAATAATTCTAATGAAATTCTGAAAGGGAAAACAGCTACTTTTCGAATTTAAAGTAAGCCAGCGTGTTCTACTACCTTCTTGGGGTAATTTTTTTGGGGGGGGAAGGGGGTGGAGAATCACAGACAGAATGTCGTCACTTTAGACTGTCCATGTGGCAGGTCACAAATTACACCAATACAATTGATACAGAGTATACTCACCCACACTCTTTCCCCAACCCCTACTAGATACATCCCCACACTTCACCCTCCCAACTTTGTGTTCTCTCTCTCCTCTCTCTCAGAACCCACTTATTCTAATTTGTGATGCTCGTGGACTCTGCAATCTGTTGGAATAGGGTCAACTGCCTGTCACCGTGTGGGAGAACACGTGTCTCACATGCATGATAGGTTCAATTCCTAGTACCAACAGGAAAGTAAACAACACCAACACACAAAAACATGTAAACACACATGTAATGTTTGAGTGAGATGTTGCATTCATGGTTTTAAATGTAATTGATTATAGAATTTCTTTTATTAGCAGAAGTTATGGGGTTTTTGCTTTTGCTGAGTTTTTAATTTGTTCTGGTTTGGTTTTTTTATGCTACACTAGATAGATTTGACCATTACCAAAATTCTTTGCTGGGACTCTGAAACACTATAAACAAGATCTGGAATTACTTGCTCACAGTGCTTACCCATTACAGATGAGCAGTGCTGTCCCTGAGCACACCTGTCGATATTTAATAACGCCTACGTAATTATTACTTTTGCTAGCTCTCAAGGTTAGGTAAGTTCAATACATAATGAAAACATTTTGTGATTACCTAAACACAAAGGAAACTAAAATTTTTGTTGTTTGTTTGCCTTTTTTTTTCTTTTGAGACAGGGTTTCTCTGTGTAATCCTGACTGCCCTGGAACTTGCTCTGCGCAGTACTCAGGAAGCAGGTGCAGGCAGATCTCTGTGAGTTCAAGGCTAGCTTGGTCTACAGGGCTAGTTCTAAGGTAGCTGGAGCTTTTACACAGTGATCTCAGCACTGGCGATTCTGAGCAGGAGGATCCCCGAGGCTGCCGCTGGCCAGCCAGTCTAGCCGACTCCATGAACTCTAGTTTCAATGAGAGATCCGTCAAAAATTAAGGTGGAGAGCAGCTGATGAAGTCACCTCTGAACTCCACATGCAAACACACCACAACACATCACATATACACACATACCATGCACCATACCCACACACCACATACAACACACATATACATACATGCATACCACACACCATACACACACATACCACATAACCCCCCATACACATACCACACATTACACACACACACACACATCACTACCACACATACAATCCACAAACAGTAATAAAGAACTAGATTTATTTTTTAGTAATTTAATTTAACTCTAGAACTGCAAAGAGATCTCAATGCAGACATTGATTCCAATTGGTTGTCAAGGTTGCTTTAGAGCATGACTTCTCAATCCTAAAGCTGTGACCCTTTAATACAGCTCCTCGTGTTGTAGTGGCCTCCAACTATAACATTATTTTGTTGCTACTTCATAACATATTTTCCTACTGATATAAATCATAATGTAAATATCTAATGTGCAAGCTATCTGATACTCAAGCCCCCAAAGGAGGCCGTGGCCCAGAGGTTGAGAACTGCTGCCTAAGCATGTTAGGGTGAGACATGGTGAAGCAGGGCGCTAATTTGGTACCCAAGCGTTGGTATTAATGAGCTTATGAGCCTCATGAGGGCAAGTGACAGCAACGTTCCCATTTGTAATTTCACACCCTTTCTAAATTCTACTCAGATGTCTGTGAGGTCACAAAGGGTCCTGATCATCTGGACGAAGGCGTAAGAATGTTATTAACAAAAGTGAAAGAAGTGCTTGGCAGACTACCCAGAGTGCGTGTGACCCTATCGGTCTAGGAGAAAATGGCATGCAATGGAGCCACAGTGTGCCAATTAGACTAGTCCTTTGCAAAGAAGTCTACACATACCCAAAATGTGCAACCCTGGGAGTTTCGTGCCGTCCACATGTAAGGCTTTCTCCCAGAGACCTCGTTCATTTGTTTGCTGTGTATACATTGAATTCCTGTTGCTATCTGGGCCAAGCGGGACTGTAAGTTCTTAACGAAGTTCTCGATGTAAAGAGTTAAAGATTTTTTTGTTGCTGTTGTTGAGCAGGTGAGATGGCTCAGTGGATAAGAGGGCTTGGTGAGCGGGCCTGGCAACCTGGAACTCCATCCCCAGAGTTCCCGTGGAAAGAGAGCCAACTCTCAAAAGTTGTTCTTTAATCCTCGCATGACTCTCATAAATCTGTGCTGACCTCTGAGTGTGTGCCGTAGTGAGCACTCACCCCAGCCACACACACATAATAACAACAAAACGTATCTCAAATGAAATGTCTTTTTTGACCTGGAAAATGGTACTTTTTAGTCGTATGGGATCTCTGAAGTCCATTGAGTGGGCAGCAGCATCAAAGAGAGGGATGCTACTGGAAACAGAGGGATGAAAATAGTCGTGTGTCCTTGTTCACCTCACAACAGCCAGGCATTAAAGAACGTTATGCTGAGAGTCATGTGATGTGTGAGGTCATTAAGAAGCTGGCTCTGGGAGCAGGACTGTCCCCCACGTCATTCCAGACATACTCATGTTTGTATCAAATAGTCCAAGAGCCTGTGTCTGGGAATGGGCTAGTTCTTCCAGCTCTGTGTTAGGGAGAGTCAAAACTGTCCCAGTAAAAATCACTGTCTTTACAAAACATCCGGAAGAGAAGCTGGAGCTATGGGCTAGCTCAGAGTAGCGCTCAACCTAGAGGTCAGGATCCCTGTGGCTGTGGAACAACCCTTCCACAGGGCTCCCATATCAGATACCCTGCATATCAGATATTTACACTGCGATTCATAACAGTAGCAAAATTACAGTTATGAAGTAGTAACAAAAATAATGTTATGCCCGGGGGTCACCACACCATGAGGAACTGTATGAAAGGGTTGTGGCATTAGGACGGGTGAAAACCACAGTGTGAGCTGTGCTTCTGTACTGCTCTTGCAAAGCACTCAAGTTGGATTCCCAGCACCCACGCTGGGCAGCTCACAATAGCCTGCATCTGCAACTCCAGGGGCTCTGATGCCCTCTTCTGGATGCCAAGGGCATCTGCACTCACATATGTGCATACTACCCCAATATACACATCACTTAACTTTTTTGTTTGTTTAAGACAGGGTTTCTTTCTCTGGGTAGCCCTGGCTGTCCTGAAACTTGCTATATAGACCAGTCTTGTCTCAAACTCACAGAGATCCACCTGCCTCTGCCTCCTGAGTGCTGGAATTAAAGGTGTGTGCCACCACCACCTGCCAATTTAAAATATTTTTTAAAAGCAAACACACAGAAGGTAGGACATTCCTGGCGGTGTTGTTATTGCTTCTCCCACGGTATAAAAGTCCCCATGGGAGAGAGAAGCTGGAGGTTCAGCCGTGGGATCTTCACCCAGGGAGAGAAAGCCCAGCTGTATCTTTAACGGACCATCCTAGCGTCTCCAGTTGTTTTCTGCTGGGTACTGTGAATGCCTTAGTTGCTGGGTTGTCTCTTCTCTGTTGTTGTATTTTTTTTTTTTTTTTTTTTTTTTTTTTTGGTTTTTCGAGACAGGGTTTCTCTGTGGTTTAGGAGCCTGTCCTGGAACTAGCTCTGTAGACCAGGCTGGTCTCGAACTCATAGAGATCCGCCTGCCTCTGCCTCCCAAGTGCTGGGATTAAAGGTGTGCGCCACCACTGCCCCACCTCTGTTGTTGTATTTTGCATGGAAGCCTCACCCTCTCTGCTGAGCCTAGGATGTGCTGCGTGGAAGGCCAGCTGGCCCTTATCAGGCTTCCTCAGTTACTAGTTCTCGTGGATGTTTGCAAGACCCTGAATTTCATGCTGCTGCTTTTCTGCCGCGACTTCTTCTGTTATTTAGGAGACTCATCCAGGCAGACAGTCCTGCTGGGAGTCTGTCGAGAACCCCCGCTGCTGCTCTCAAGGGGGCTTTCCCAGCGGGGGGATTCTGCTGGATGTTTTGAGCCTCAGATTTGATGTTTTCTCTATTATTTGATATTTATTCTTTAACTTGGCTTGCTGTACACTTAATAAATTCATTCAAAACTAAAAGTATGAGTATGGATGTTACAGACCATTCTCTGGACTGTACAGAATACAGATTTTTTTTTTTTTTTTTTTGAGACAGGGTCTCACTGTGCAGCCCTTGCTGACCTAGAACTCTCTGTGTAGACCAGGCTGGTCTTGAACTCAGAAATCTATCTCCTGAGGGCTGGAATGAAAGGCACACCCCACCATACCTGCCACTTCCTGGTGAGTCAGGAGCGCTTCCTGCCCAGCTTCACACACCACACCCCCAACACCCGGATCCGAGCCAATCGTGTTTCACAGCTGAACAGCATCACAAGCAACTTGAGGACGAAAAAAAAAAAAAAAAAAAAAAAAAAAAAAAACGTGGAGAAAATATAATGTCCTTCTCCCAAGAGTGTGTTTGCTATAGTGCCTAGTCTGTGGTTACAGTTCTGGAGTTGGCACAAGGAAGGCTGACTGGACACCCAAGTGGAATTCCCTTTCTGACCTTTGTGCTCCTTTTTGACCTTTGGCAGACGCGCACTTCAGAATCTTTGGTGATTCAACTTTCTTGGGCCTCAGTTTCTTCCTATGTTTGATTGGCAAGAGAGAAGGGCTGGAAGTAGAGAGGACAACGAAAGGGGTTTTCTACTCAGTGTGTTCCAGGTATTTTAACTGAAGTAGATACCTGTGTTTCCTCCGCATGATGAGCTGATAAGGAAGGCAGTGAGATGCTGATGCTGCTGAACCACAGGTAGGATGCAGGAGCATGGGATGGAGGCCCGTTCTGTTCCTCCGAGCGATGGCAGCAACTTCCCAAGGGGTGTCACAGAAGTGATTCAGAATGTCTGCTATCAGCTTAAAAATTATCTTTAAATATGTTTATCTACTTGTGCATGTTTGCGTGTTTTTGCATGTATGTGTAGGGACACACAATACACAGTACACACGTGGATCAGAGCAAAACTTGTGGAAGTTGGTTCCCTCCTTTTAGTGTGTGGGTCTGGGGATTGAACTCAGGTCAGCGGGCATGGTAAGGAAGGCACCTATTGATCCCTTTCTCCAGACCGAAACGTTTATTAATTTTAGTGTGTCTGTGTTCATGTGCGTGTGCACATGCTATGATGGACATACGGAGGCCAGAGACAATTTTTGGGAGTTGTCACCTTCCCTTTTTACCCAGTGGGGGTCCCAGGTGTTAAACTCAGGTCATCAGGCTTAGTGGCAAGAGCTATTACCTGCTGAGCCATATTGGTCTCTCTTTTGACTGCCCTGAGATTTTACATTTCTGGCTCCTGAGATGGGTGTTATAATGAAAGTCATAATTCACTCCACATTAAAATACCGAGCTGGAGTTCGAGGCCAGTTCCAGGACAGGAACCAAAAAGCTACGGAGAAAGCCTGTCTCGAAAATCAAAAAAAAACAAAAAACAAAAAAAAAAAAACCAACAACAACAACAAAAAATACCAAGCTGTTTTGAGCCATTTTCCACTGCTAGGTGGAAATTCTAGGAGGCCATCATTTTGGATTAATCTTCTTCCCTACAGAGGAGGTTAAAAATCAAAATGGAGTCACCCACCCTAAAGTCACCTTGTATGGACTTTTGAGAGAGTCTCATGTAGTCTGGGCTGGCCTTGTACTCACTATGTGACCAAAGATCACCTTGATATACTGATTCCCCTGCTTCTACCCCCTCAGTATTGGGATTATATATAGATTTAGGTCACCAAGTCAAATATTGTGTGGTGGTGGGGATCAAACCCAGGGTTTTGTATGAGCGGGGCAAATACTCTGCCAAGTGAGCTGTACTTTCTGGCCTGCAGGAAAGTTTTGAAAAAGTAAACACATGTATGTGTACATGCCATGACGTGCATGTGGAGGTCAGAGGTCATCTTCAGGACTCCTTCATCATGTGGGTCCCAGAGACAAACTCAGGTGTTGTGCTTCTTTATCCACTGAGCTAACCTGCTGGCCTTCTGTGCTGAAGTTTTTACATCATAAAGTTAAAACTAATTTATCTGAACTTCTGAGAAAATAGAGTTACAGAGATAGCAGTTAAATTTCCCAAAGAGGTCAGTGTCTACTGACATGATAATAAATTGCATCTGCATTAATTCCACATGCAGAAAAGTAACTCAAAGTAATCAGATATGGACTAGTTGGTAGAGTTTATTTTATTATTTCATTTTGTTTCTTTGTCCCTGCCTTCAGGGAAAGTGATGGAGATGGCCAGTCTGCATTGACGATTGTGTCTGCCGCCCAAACCCTATAAAACCTGCCTCTTCCATTTGCTTGCGGACATAAATGTTTACTCTGCTTTATGGAATGGAATGCCTGAGTCTAGAGCAGGGAGCGAGGCCAATGAAGACATCTAAATTGTAATTCTTCCTCTGACTCCACAGGTGACTGAGCCATGTGCCACTTGCCATCTCGTGACCGCAGGCCTCTTCCTAGGAACGGACAGGTTCCTGAGAATCAGGCTGTGGATAATCTGTTGAATTAAAAATCACCTTTGGTCTTGATAAAGCCTGTGCGTGTAACTAATCTGTGCAAACAAACACAGCCCTTCCATCAGGCTGAGTTCCTCAGGCCAGCTGCCACCCACCTTTCATTCTCAGAAATGAAGGACTTATGCTCAACTTGTAACTGTTTGTACATCTGTAAGTCAGCTGTTGAGCACGCTGCACAAAGGGTCTAGTCTGATCCACCTTCATGCTTTAAATACCATGTCCTCCAAAGCCTGGGCTTGTCCATCTGTGGCATTCAGATCAGTCAATGTTGGTAAAGAAAGTGGTTAAATACTAGGTCAGGTGAGACCCACCTTTCCCATTGGCAAAAGCACTGAAGCCATGTCTTCGCTGCTTCTAACTCTGAAGAGACAGACAGAGTTTTAGGGAAAGGAGGAGCTGTTTTGGAAGGGGTGCAATTTGAGCGATTCTATATTTTGATTGATGAGTTTGGGTAGTATGACGTTTTTTTCTACTGTGCCTGTTTCTTCCCATGGTGCCTCTGATGTTTATCATATGTATTCTCAATTACCCATAGTCATATAGTCATAAGATGACAAATAGAGGATTATTTCTAAACATTCGTTCAGAAGACAAAGCTTGCTTTACTGCACATATGTCCCAAAGCAATCTGGGCTGGATTGATGCCCTCACTCCTGGGCTATATATATCCTGAAATATATATGTATAGAAACTGTCTATAAAAGGGGAGTCACTGGTGGTTGTTACAGGAAATTTGTTCCCTGGTTCAAAGAGGAACATGCGTGCAGCTTGATGCAGGTGGCAGTCCCAGGTTGCCAGCTGCTTTGTTAGAAGAGGGGTGTATGTGCAGTAAAGAGCTTCAACTTGATTAGAAAGGCCTTCATTGCTTGCATACATGTAAATGTTTATAAGTAAAATGTTGGATTATTTAGACGTAATGTTTCATAAAACAATGACTTGGAATTCAGAGAGCAATTTTTCTAGTTTTTGCTTGAAATTCACTGTGTAGTAGAACTAACAATTCAGTAGTTATTTAAAATTTGTTTATAAATATTTATTTTGTTTGTATATATTTATTTGTATGTGCATGTCATGGTACATATGAAAAAGTCAGAGGAAAATTTGTAGAAATCGGTTCTTTCCTTATACCATGTGAAGTCCTACTGAGCCATTTTGCTCAAAATTTTTTCTTCCTTCCTTCCTTCCTTCCTTCCTTCCTTCCCCTCTCTCTCTCTCTCTTTCTTTTCTTCTTCTTCTTCTTCTTCTTCTTCTTCTTCTTCTTCTTCTTCTTCTTCTTCTTCTTCTTCTTCTTCTTCTTCTTCTTCTTCTTCTTCTTCTTCTTTTTCAAGACATGGTTTCTCTGTAGTTTTGGAACCTGTCTTAGAACTTGCTCTGTAGACAAAGCTGACCTTGAACTCATAGAGATCCTCCTGTCTCTGCCTCCCAAGTTCTGGGATTAAAGGTGTGTGCCACCAGTACCCAGCCTTTTGTTTAACAATTTAAAGTAGAGCCGGGCGGTGGTGGCGCACGCCTTTAATCCCAGCACTCGGGAGGCAGAGGCAGGCGGATCTCTGTGAGTTCGAGACCAGCCTGGTCTACAAGAGCTAGTTCCAGGACAGGCTCCAAAACCACAGAGAAACCCTGTCTCGAAAAAAAAAAAAAAATAAATAAATAAAATAAAATAGCTGTCCAACCTAGGTAAGGGTGGTTCATGCTTCTTCTTCTTCTTCTTCTTCTTCTTCTTCTTCTTCTTCTTCTTCTTCTTCTTCTTCTTCTTCTTCTTCTTCTTCTTCTTCTTTATATTTTTCAAGACAGGGTTTCTCCGTAGCTTTTGGTTCCTGTCCTGGAACTAGCTCTTGTAGACCAGGCTGGTCTCGAACTCACAGAAATCCGCCTGCCTCCCGAGTGCTGGGATTAAAGGCGTGTGCCACCATTGCCCGGCCATGCTTCTCATTCCAGTATTTGGGAGTAACGGTCGAGAGTTCAAGGGCTAGCCCTGGGTTACAAAATGAAATCTTGCATTTAAAAAAGTTGTTGACTTTAGTACTAGGGTAGTGAGGCTGGAAGATTTTGAGTTCAAATTCAAGGCCAGGCAGGGTTTCATAGCAAGATCATTTGCCTCAAATGTGTGTCTCACACACACACACACACACATACACATACTGTGTATGCATGTGTATAGTTTTACTGGATGTGTGCTCCTGTACCCTCTTGAATCAAAAAGGAAGAGTACTTTATTGTAAAACCTTGATTACATTTTCCAACATTGCATTTTTGTTGCATCTGTTAGACTTGGTGGCTCATGCTTATAACCTGTAATTCCACCACTTAAGGGACTGAGGCAGGGGCACTGCCATGAATTGGAGGCCAGTCTGGGTTACAGAGTGAAAGGTTGTCTAAAAACCAAAACCATCAGAACCAAACAAAACACAACCAAGTGAGCAATCAAATTCTTCTTTTTCCTGGCATCTCCAGCAACATCAAGATGGCGGCGAACATCTTCCCAGACACGAGATGTTAGAAACTCACCGGTTAGCCACCATCAACTCTAGACTTAGTATGAGAAACCCTGACCACAGAGGCTGCTGTAGTTCTGGGCAAAGAACAGGGAACTCTGTGTGATCTTGATCAGTGGTGAGAACAACAAACAAGATTTTGCCATGAAGCAGAATGTCCTGACCCTAGGCAGAGTGTGCCTGCTATTGAGTAGAGGCCTTCAAGGATTCCTGGAGAGAGAAAGCACACAAATATTTGAGGATGTACTGTTATAGCCCAGTGGTTCTCAACCTTCCTAACGCTGTGACCCTTTAATTTAGATCTTCATGGTGTGGTGACCCCCAACCATAACATTATTTTGCTGATACTTCATAGCTGTAATTTTGCTACTGTTATGAATTGTAATATAAATATCTGATAAGCAGGATATCTGATATGCTACCCCTGTGAAAAAAGGTCAGCTACTCTCAAGGGGTTGTGACCTCTAGGTTGAGAAGCACTGTTTTAGTAGTCTGAGGGTTCTCAACTTGTTATTGTTGAAAGATAATGCTGGGCTGACAGATGCTATCATCTGTCATCCTGGGCCCAGAAGAGCTAGCAGAATCTGCAAAATTTTCAGTCTCTCTAAAGAAGATGATAGCCACCAATATGTTGTCAGAAAGCTCTCGAATAGAGCACAGAAGCTAGGAACCAAAGCACCCAAGACCCAGCAACCTGTTTCCATGTATATGCACTGTACCTGTGTGGTATTTCCATGTATGTGCACTGTACCTGCGTGGTATTTCCATGTATGTGCACTGTACCTGCGTGGTATTTCCATGTATGTGCACTATACCTGCGTGGTATTTCCATGGATGTGCACTGTACCTGCGTGGTATTTCCATGTATGTACACTGTACCCGCGTGGTATTGTGCTGTACCTGTGTGGTATTTCCATGTATGTGCACTATACCTGCGTGGTATTTCCATGTATGTGTTCTGTACCTGCATGGTATTTCCATGAATGTGTACTGTACCTGCATGGTGGCTATTGCTCTGAGGAAAATGCACTGAAAAGAAATTAGAAGAGTCTTTAGAATATTCTCATTTTTCCCAATGAAATAATGATGCTAAAGAGAAATACTGAGAGCAGATAGCTGGGGTACAGGTTTTTTTTTTTTTGCCTAAGTCTGGTCAAAAAATAAGAATTTTTTAAAGTAACAAACAAATAATCAAAACTGTAAAAAGCATTGTTAAATAATTGGATAAGATTAATACTCTTGTTAGGTGCCTGGTTGGCTATCAGAAGGCCTGAAGAGGACACTAGAGCTGGGCTCCTGCCTTGAAGACAACTGTTTGGGCCTGTCACTTCAGGATGCTAATCACTGCTCGGAAGAGACCTGAGTCATACTCCGACCATCATTAAAAGATTACTATCTCAAGCCGGTTCCAGCAGCCCTAAATTTATAAGATGCCTATCAACAGAGGCTTCCTGACAACAGGAAGGTACCATTACAGTAGCCTGCAAGAGTCAAGCCATATGGGCCTGCCAATAACCTGGGCAGTAAAATACCCTCCAGGGAAGCTATTTCAGGAAAGCTAGGAAATGGGTAAAACTTAACTAACCTGTGACTCACTGGTTACAGACAGTGGTCTCTCTCCCTGGAGAGTGCCTCTGTTACTTTGTAATAAACTGTCTTCCACTCTGCACGCTGTTTTTGCCAGAGTCCTTGCTACAGAACTAGGATGTTGAGGAGAGATCACAAAGAGATTACATTGTCGCTTTTAAAACATACGATCCAGGGCTGGAGCTGTGTTTTCATTGAGTGCTGGCCTAGCACGTACACAGCACTCCATAAAGTCAGGGTGTTGGCACGGGGCCTGAAATCCCCACCTTGGGAGGAGAAACAGAAAGATGGGAAGTTCAAGGTCGTTCTTGGCTACCTAGTAAACTGAAGGCTAGCCTGGGCTACAGGAGCCAATGTCTCAAAACCAAACTAACCAAACCAAGCAAGCAAGCAAGCAAGCAAGCAAGCAAGCAAGCAAGCAAGCAAGCAAGTAAACAAACCAAGCAGGAACAGGGCTGGAGAGATGGCAGTTAAGGGTTTGATTCCCAGCACCCACCCACATCACGGGACTCAAAACCACCTGTATTCCCAGCTCTGGGATGACCTGAGGCCTCTGACCTCTGGAGGCATCTGCACTCATGTGCTTAGTCCCCTGCCCTCCCCACCCACTCACCTAATTAAAAAATGTTAACAATAAAATTTAAAAGCCAGGCACAGTTCAGTGGTTTAGCATATAGACTGCCCTTTTAAGGTGTTGCCAGGAGAGAGGACCCCAGACACATTCAGCTCAGCATCATCTGAAAAAACAGAGGTGCAAGGCTGGATGAGATGAACAGCAGGCTTTAGGTAGGAGCTTGAGCAACAAGGAAACAACAAAGTAACAAAGCCGGTTATATTCTGTCAACTCTTCACTCCTCCCTCTCCCCGGCCTCCTTATGTCTTTGAAAGTCAGGTTGAGACAAACCACACAGTTTTGGTGCTGTGGGCTTAAATTCAGTATTTCTATATGTTATCATCTCTTGGGCCTTAGTGAAAGTGATCAGTCCACAATGACAGACTCGGATAAATTTTGTTTACTAATAGTTAGGATTACTTTCTAAAAATGTTTTTATTAACATATGTTAGTTTTACATAATTCATTGTACATCTTCATAAATATATATTGTATTTCAATTGTATCTTTTGAGTTGCCATTTTTGTTTCTTGTGGGTGCTTGGGATTGAACCCAGGGCTTTGTGTATACTTTCCACTTCCTCTCACTCTGCTACACCCTAGCCTCCTGGCTTCTTAAACAGGACAGTTATAGGTCTAATTTTTTGTGTGTGGCCGTTTCTATTGAGCCCAGCACAGTGCCTGATGCTTTATTGGCTTCCAGATATCCTTGGGTTGCTCTTGGCAAACTCAAGAATGAAAAGTACTGAATATTTTCTTTTTCTTTCTTTCTTTCTTTCTTTCTTTCTTTCTTTCTTTCTTTCTTTCTTTTTTTTTTTTTTTTGGTTTTTCGAGACAGGGTTTCTCTGTAGCTTTGGAGCCTGTCCTGAAACTCCCTTTGTAGACCAGGCTGGCCTCGAACTCACAGAGATCTGCCTGCCTCTGCCTCCCAAGTGCTGGGATTACAGGCGTGTGCCACCACCGCCGGGCTAGTACTGAATATTTTCATCTTGCCTTTCTGACCAAGGCAGCCAGTACAGAGGAGCAGCACTGTCCCTGTCAAAGGTCTCCTTCCTCTGAGTGTGAAAGATGCCATGTGACCAAATGGCAGGCGCCACTCACGTTTCTATTATGCATCTCTTTATACGTTTTTAAATCATTTCTGTTCGTGAAACTCGAGCGTACAAAAATCCAAGAGCTATCATTTCAGACCCGATGATCCAGTCTTAGAATAAGTATATAAACTTGCCTGCTCTTTCTTTTCCCAGAAGTCCTCTAGAATCAGAGCCCAGGGACCGAGAGCTCACCAGTGTTTACTGCAAGACCAAGGACGAGGAATTCTGTTTACAGTGTGTATTCCATGAGACTTCAGGACAGTGGGGGCACAGCTGCCCTGAAATAAGAAAATATTATGTGTTTTGAAATGCTTTTGATGTGTTACATTTATTTTAGTTTTTCCGTGCCTTTTTTCTTCTTAAAGCCACATCGTTCAGATCATGCATCTACGTACCAAAAATGTGTGTGGTTTGGGGGTGCGACTTAAGCTTTTTCAGAAGTAGTCTCAATAACAGTACCACTCAGTGCTCATTTTCGAGTCAGGTTCAATGCTGAGAGCAAAGTGTACTGACGTCTTTTGTTGTTGTTATTTTTTTTAAAGGAACTCTTCCTCTTATTTTTTTAAGATTTATTTATTTATTTATTTTAAAGATTTATTTATTTATTTATTTATTATGTATACAATGTTCTGGCTGCATGTGTGCCTACACGCCAGAAGAGGGCACCAGATCTCATTACAGATGGTTGTGAGCCACCATGTGTTTGCTGGGAATTGAACTCAGGACCTCTGGAAGGAAAGTCAGTGCTCTTAACCCCTGAGCCATCTCTCCAGCACTATTTATTTATTTATTTATTTATTTATTTATTTATTTATTTATTATGTATACAACATTCTGCCTCCATGTGTGCCCACGCGCCAGAAGAGGGCACCAGATCTCATTACAGATGGTTGTGAGCCACCATGTGGTTGCTGGGAATTGAACTCAGGACCTCTGGAAGAGCAGCCAGTGCTCTTAGCCACTGAGCCATCTCTCCAGCCCTGGAACTCTTCCTTTTAGACAAGTCTTTAGGATGGCCCAGCTGTGTGTCCCCTCTCCACTCCCCTCGCTAGGCTGTGCTCTAGGAGATACTGCAGTCAGCTCTCTAGCACTGGGAGGTGGGTCCATCACTGTGGGAGTCACCCAGCAGAGTCAGCCGGACGCTCCAGGACTCCAGGTCCACCCCGGGTTCAGACAAAGGAGTAGTCCTCAGGATGCTATTATGCTGATAGTTGATTCAAGGATGGATGATTCAAGTTTACATTTGAGGTTTTTACACCAGCCAGGCAAAGGATCCTTAGGAAAGTGCTACTCCTAGGGCCTTCTTCCCTCTCTTCCTGGATTATTATTATGCCATAACTGGTATGTCTGTCTGTCTTTGTTCTCAGGTGACTTGCCACATAAAAGTCACTGAGATGGCTCTGTGGGTAAAGGCTCTTGCCACCAAGTCTGGTTATACCTGAATTCAGTACCTGGAATCCACGTGGTGAAAGGAGAGACCAACCCCTCTTGTTGCCCTTGGACCTTCCTCGAACCCCAAGGATACTGGTGACACATGCATGCCCCTCCATGGACGACTGTGAGTCTGAGGACAGTGAGGACAGTTGGACTGTTTATACCGAGTTCAGGAATAGTCTTGGTTTCCTTAGTAAGGCTGCCACAAAAGAAGAGAGAAATGAATTTAAGATGAGTGAAATTATTCTGTACTGTTGTTTTGTTGTTGTTGGTGGTGTGTGTTGTGTGTATGTGTGTGTGTGTTGACACAGAATCTCAATATGTAGGAAGAAAGTCCTGGACTTTGCTATGTAGCCCAGGCTGGCCTCAAACTCCTGATCCTCCTACCCTAGTCTTCTTAGTCCTGGGATTACAAGTATTGCACCACCATATCAGGATTTTTCCTGGTTTTTGTTTGTTTGTTTGTGTTTAAAAATCTGTCCCCAGACATTATGTGCAATGTCTATAACACATTATGGAATTGTCACAAAATCCTTCAAAAATGATTTTTAAATAGCGGTAGAGACTACACCCAGATCGTAATATCCGGCCTCCTCACGCATTCAAAACCGAAGGTCTCCACTTTGATATCTTCAAGGCAGCCCATCTTCTCAGCTTCAGCCAATGCCCACCTGGTTTCTGGGCTGCCCTTGAGTATTCTTCTTACTTCAGATCCATTAGGGAACCTGAAGCTTCTGCCCCTTCTGTTCCTCTCCCGTTTCAGGCCTCCCAACCAGCAATAGCTGTGATAGCATTGCACCACACTCCCACTTTGACAAGCGCCTCCTTCAGAGGACAGAACTGTCAACCTTTGGGTGTGCTTTTACCCAGAACCAAATTCCCTTACTTAAAACGTGTAGGCATTCAGCTATGCTTCCTTCTTTTCAAAGATTTTAAAATTTATGCATGTGCGTGCCTGTGTAAATTTACATGTACCACGTGTGTGCAGGTACCCTTGCAAGTCAGAGGGCATCAGATTCCACGAAACGGGAGTTAATAAGTAATGGTGAACTGCTGGGCTGGGAGCTGGACCCTAGCCCACTCCGAGATCTATCTCTCCAGTTCCTTCTTTTCTTTTGTTAAGATTTGTTGAAAGCCTCTGAATTGGTGAGTTATGGATAGCCTGTGGTTATTGCCTAAGCTGGATGTGGTGGTGGTTCATGCCAGTAAATCCATCACTCAGGAGCCTGAGGCCGAAGAATCTCAGACACATGGCTAGCCTGAACTACACAGTGAGACCGTGCTCTACAGAACATAAAGGACATACTAAGTAAATAAAACACTGCCTAGTCTGTTTTACAAATAACCTGAGCTGGATTTGGCATTAGGGTTGTTCCTGTTGCATAGAGACCAGACAGGTAGCAAGTTGGATGTGCTGTGACCGAGGGAAACTGTAGCTGTATCTCTGTAACTGTGTCTTCCTGTTTGGGCAGAGAGTTAGCTGGGATGGAGCCCAGGAAGCTGCAACTGGACTTGGACAGGCAGGGGATTAGATGGAAAGGAACAAGAGAACTGATGCTGATGTTGGTAACCGTGTCTCCCAATGGCTAGCATGCCCCTGTGTGGCTTATCTTCTTGGGAGCGTCAGTTGGGCTCTTCTTGCTAAATTGGAAAATAAGTTTCCCTGGAACTTTTGCAGCGATACACATGTACACCAGCAAAATGTCTGTTTCCTCAAAAGACTCTGCTTTCGGTATAATTTCATTACCTTGTGGCTTTGCAACCCTCCTCCTTGAGCTATTTGAGAGGCTCATGTGGGGGAGAGTACCCTACGTGGGAGCATAAGTTCGCTGTGATTCAGTTGGGGAAAAGGTCATTTTACCCATGAATATTCTATCCATTCATAAATATCCATCAGACCGTTAAAAATTAATCAAGCGGGTATTGGAGAGATGGCTCAGCAGTTAAAGACATATGTTGTTTTTTCAGAGGACCTTGGTTAGGTTCCCAGGACCTACATGGTGACTCACAACTCTCTAACTCCAGTTCCAGGGGATCCCATGTGCTCCTCTAGCTTCTGATCACACCCTGCATGTCAGTGGTACCCAGATATATGTTCAGACAAACACTCATACAAACAAAACCCTGAAAATCCACAAAGCAGAATTCGGAGGACGGCATTCTCACCTTGGGTCAGCCTGCTGCAGTGTCTCTCTGGAGGGTTAGCTGTGCTTTGTCTCCCTAACTAAACCGGTGCACGAGCTTTCTGTATCTGCCCACTGAACTCTGTCCTTTGAGCATCCCAGAAAAGAGGCAAGACCTTTTTCTTGCTGACAGTCCCCAGCACTCTGGAGGATCACATGAGCCCATGATTTTGAGACCAGTCAGTCAGACAAACAGAGACCCATGTTAAAAACAAACAAAAGTGAGAAAGGAAGCTGAGTGTGGTAGCTCATATGTTAAAATCTAAGTCAGCCACGTCGCCTGAGTTTGAGGCTAGTTGTCTACACAGCAAGTTCCATGTCAGTCAAGGCTCATAGAAAAATTCTCACAAAACCACCAAAAAGGACTGGGGAGATGGCTTAGCAGGCGAAGGTGCTCTCGGCAGCCTGATGACCAAAGCTAGATTTGCAAGATCCACGTAGTGGGCTCACACATTACCTTCCGACTATGTTGAGGCACACGCCTGGCCACACATGTGCATGTTTGTGGGTGTGTGTGCATACACAGACAGATGGGGGAACACCAATAAAAGCAGGAAACAGGCAAGGGCAGTCTTTATAAAAGCTTGAGTAGATCACGCCAATCACTCTCTTGCTTAAAGTTCTCCAATGCTATTCTGCTCACCCTGCTTGGAAGATGAGGTGCAGGTGTTGGCAGCGGCTTGCAAAGCCTCCGTCCTCCTCTTTTCCGTCAGCTGGAGGTCTGATCATTAGTAATATTCATTCGCCATTCACTGGAGCAAACCTTAGGTCTTTCCAAACAAGAACAACTGAGGAGGTGCGTTAAATGGGTACAGAGATGAACCTGTTTGCCGTTAAAATTGTGCCACCTGCACAGTCCTCATGGGGCAAGGACTGGAATTCAGAGGCACAATGCCTTACTGAGAACCTTGGGGCTGTGTTCAGAGTTGAGATTTCCGTGTCTGTCTTTGGGAATGAAAAGGGATGTCTTGAACATGCATTCATTATACAGTTAGCAAACTTGAGGGTCCTGCCCACAGTTCAGCAAGAAAGGGTGAGAAAAACACATTGGAGGCAACAAAGAGCCCACATAGTTGCCTTCAGGTTTAAAAAAAATAGGAGGAAGGAGGCGGCGGCAAGATGGCTCAGTGTGTGTGTGTGTGTGGGGGGGGGGGGGTAAAGATACCTGCAGTCAAGGCTGAAGACCTGAGTTCAATCCCAAGGATCTACATGCTGAATGGAGAGAAGTGACTCCTGCAAATTGTCTGCTGGTCTCCACACACAGTGTGGCATACATAGGTATGTGCACATGCATGGAAAATCAGTAAATTAAAATGTAATTTTCACACACACACACACACAAAAATAAAATAAAAACCAACGCTCTCTTTAGAAGGAGGTTTGGTGAAATGCAATTTCAGGTCTTCTGCTTTTTTTTTTTTTGACTGGACTGTCACCTCAGGGTGACGGAGCTCTGAGCTGTGTGAGACAGGAGCCTGTTGGTGTTGGGAACATTTGCTCTGCTTCTGCTCTCGGTCAGAGGCCCCTGCTTCAGCTAACAATGCCTGATTGTGAGCGAATGCTAACCCTGCTGCAAACCAATACTTTCACCTATTGTAATCTGCTCAAGTAGAAAAAAGGAAGAAGGAGGGGAGGGAGGATGGAGAGAGAAGCAAGCAAAATACCCTCTGTTTAATGCCCATTTGTTTACCATTTGGACCCCTCAGCTGAAGAGCTTGGTCATGTCTCTTCCATCTGATCACAACGTGTGGAGTCTGTATTCCAGAGCAGGGCTGTCAGCCTTTCAAGTGAATGGCAGGTAGTAAGTACTTTAGAGTTGGTGCCCGTGGATATGCCCCGTATGTTATTTCACTGTCTCTTCCACCCAACCACCCCCGTTTTCTGTTTGCAGAAGATTGCTGCTAATTGTGAGCATGTTAACATGGTCATACCAAAGGAAGCCGGGCATGGTGGCACACCCATCATCCTAGGCAGGGAGGCCTCAGGTTGAAGTCTACTTTGGTCTGCCGAGTGAGACTCTATTTCCAAAACAGTCAAACAAAACGAACAGTAAGAATAACCAAAGGGAAATCTCTAAGGTTTGAGACCTACTGCTTGTTAGGCGAGTGCCCTGGCCCAAGCTCCATCCCCAACCCTGCTTGGGCATTTGCATAGGAAGAGGAAAGGCTTGTACTGATGGGCTCAATGCTTTGTGTAATGGAAACTTGTTTTGCATTCTTGCTTTGCATTTAGTGTAGTTGATGTCATTCTTTTTTGTTTTTTAAATCACAACACAAAGATGCTATGTCCAAGGGACTTTAAAGCTCCCATGGCATTTTTTTCCATTCCAAATATTAAGACAGATTTAATAGGGTTTATTCCTTTCCTAATATTCATAAAAAAACAATGGAGAAAAAAAAACAATTAGACTGTGAATTTAGCACTTACAGTACGGCTCATCGCTTTTTCTCAATTAGCTTATGATTAAAGCATTTCTATTTCTTGTTCCTCAGGTTCCCTGCATCTAAAGTAGAGAAATGACATGTGTACTAATTATCTTAAGCCCTTTGAAGTCCCCGGGAGTCTGTGTAGTGTCATTAGTGTATGGCTTGAAGACTATTTTTCTCATTAGACCAGCCAGGGCTAACTGAAGGTTGAACAGTAATAAACATCCCTTTGGAGACTTACTCCTGAGAGCAGAGGCAGGAGGCCGTACTGGAAAGGTTACATAGTAACGAGTGAGTACCCAGGTGGAGAAAGTGATGCAATTGGAAGAAAGGACCACAGGGCTCCTCAGCATCAGCTAGGGCACTGCAGGCATAGAGCCAACAGCATCTTTGGTAGGATATTTGGGGATGTCCTCTTAATGTTTCTTTCCAACGAAGAACTATTTTCTCGAACCATTACACTTTAAAAAGATATTTTCAGCCGGGCGGTGGTGGGGCACACCTTTAATCCCAGCACTCGGGAGGCAGAGGCAGGCGGGTCTCTGTGAGTTCGAGGCCAGCCTGGTCTGCAAGAGCTAGTTCCAGGACAGGAACCAAAAAGCTACGGAGAAACCCTGTCTCAAAAAATCCAAAAAAAAAAAAAAATATTTTCCATGACAGGGATCTAGCTCTCCAAAAGAAACGTCTATAACTTATTAGGTCAATTTCGGTTGTGAAATACGGTGCTTATGTACTTTCCACGACACATTAGGGAGCTCTGTTGGCGAAGCCAGGAACTCAAGGGCAAGTCTAAGAACTGTTGTTACCACTCACTCTTTCTGACCGCTCCATTACCGGCCACCCTCTCCATGCATTCCCTCTTAGGTCAGGTATTCACCGTGCTTTTGAAAAAGTTGGTGTTGGAGAACACCCCACCGAAACAACTTAAGAAAGGCCTTTCAGGAGCCTTGGAGCAGTGTTCAAGATTTTATACCGACATTTTAACACAGGCTCAAGCAGCAGGATTAGGAGAAAGAGAGGCACTCAGAAGAAAGTAAGACACACCCGCATGACCATGGTATGAGCTCCTCGAGGGGGAGACAAGCACAGGCGTGTTTGCACAGCGAGTCTAGACCTGATCAGGTTGACAGGAGCAGCCATGATGGGCTAGTTGCCATTTGTTCTTATTTTTAAAAAATTAATTAAATCATGGGTAATTACTGCAAATACAAGGCATGTGTAAGTTCTTGATGGGACAGTGTCTGGAAGAGGGTCTTCTGAATCCACAGCTTTACCCTGACTGACTACTGCCTCATAGACTTGTGTCCAGTGTAATCTCCTCCCTCCCTCCCTTTTCTCATGCCTCTTCCCTCACCCCAAGCATCAAGTTTAATGTGTGTGTGTGTGTGTGTGTGTGTGTGCTTGTGTGTGTGCATATGAGAGGCTGGGTGCACACGCAGGTGTGTGTAAGTGCAGTGGAGGCCTGGGATTGACTTCAGATGTCTTCCACGGTCACTTCCCATTCTATTTTTCAAAAATTATATTTATTTTATCTTGAGATTTCAATGTAATATAATTACATTTCATCCTTCCCCCCCATCCTCCTATCTCTTACTCCTTGGTCTCTTTCAAATTCATGACCTTTTCCATTAATTATTGATGTGCGCATGTATGTATATATGTTCCTAGATATAGCCTGCTCAGTCTATATAATGACACTTGCACGCATGCTTTCAGGGCTTGCCATTTTCTATTATATAAGTAATTGGTGTGCTTGCCTCGGAAATCTGTTTCTCCCACTCTCAGTATTGCTGAGTTGCCCATAGTTCTTTGTACAGAACTGAGGCTTTATGGGCTTCCCCTCCCCCCCCCCCCCCCCCCCCCCGTCCACTTTACTGTTGTCCTTGTTCCGCTTATGCGCAGGCAATCCTTGCTGTGGGTGAGATTTTATGGGTGTAGCTTCTGATGTTCTTAGGAGACAGAATCTCCCAGCAAACTCCCCGATCCTCTGGCTCTTACAATCCTTCCATTCCTTCTTTCAACAATGCTCCCTGAGCTTTAGGTACTGGAGATGTTTTGTATACTGGCGGTGACCAGTAACTCTCTAGTTGGACTTAAGACCTACGCAGCAGGAGGGGATTGATGCTTGGCACTGGAGTTCTAGCTGAGAATTCAGGGCTGGTCAAGTCATGGATTTTGGAGCAGAACCTGAAAACTACCCATTTTACCACACCAGCATAGTTCCTTATTGTAATCTAAATGTGTGTCCTTGTATCTACAGATAAATACAGTCCCCGTCCCTCATCAACGAAACTTCCCTTTGCAAGAGAAGGAGACCATTGCAGAAAATACCACCAGTCAAAATGAGAATTGTGGACCCCAGACCCACCCTGTTTTTTTTTTTTTTTTAAAAAAAAAAACAAAACACAGGATCTTTAAGGGAATAACGAACTTGCTGATTTGCCTAGGCTAGCTGGCCAGCAAGTCCCAGGAAACTCCTCTCTTTGTGTCCTCAGCCCTGAGATGCAGGTGCATGCTGCTGTGTCTGGTTCTTTTCATGGGAGCTGGAGACCTAAACTTAGGTCCTCAAGTTCCTTTTGCAAACGTTGCTGACTAAATCATCTCTCTAGCCATTGTTTTTCTCATTACAGTATTTCGAGGTTTGGGATAGCGTAGGAAGAAGTGGGTTTCTTACTGGCTCGCCAGCCCGGAGCACAGTCTACAGTCCGCTGGCTGGAGAATGGCAAGAGCTCCAGTGACTCTTGCTTTTGAAACTGTCAGCTCTCCTGCATTTGATTCTCCTAAGACCCTTTTTAAGGCCTTGGGTAATATCAACGGTTTTGGTTTTCTGACTGGATTTTAGATGCTTCCACAGAATCCTTGTTTTGAAAAGAAAATCGGCACATGTAAGCATTTTTTCTACTCCCTTCTTCCAATTTTCCTTAATTATACTTTTTAGGGGAAGAGGTTTTGAGAGAGGGTCTCACTTTGGACTCAGAATCTTTCTACCTCCGTCTCTTGAGTGCTGGGACTATAGACATGTGCTTGGACACCTGGCCACAGTGATGTTTTTATTTTTATCTGGTCACACTAGACAACACTCTCATCTCTAGCACATTCCATTGCCTTCTAGCATCTCCACCAACCCCTCCTGCCCTTGGGATAAAGTCAAAATTCTCCACTGTAATAAATAAACTTAAAAAAAAATCTCTTCAGTGGCCTGGCCCTATGCTATCTTCTCAGCCTAATCTCCTGTACAAGGAGTTCTCACTGGCCACTGCACCCTAGGTACAAGGAGTTCCCATTGCCTCCTGCACACCGGGGTCTGTTGTCTTCCTGAATTTTGCACATACTCTAAACTTTAACTCTGAAACTCAAACTTCTTTTCCTTCCTTCCTTCCTTCCTTCCTTCCTTCCTTCCTTCCTTCTTTTCCTGTCTTTCTGTCTTCCTTCCTTTCTCCCTTCCCCCTTCCCTCCCCCCCCCCTTCTTTTTTTTCTTTTGGACAGGATCTCACTATACAGCCCTGACCTGACAGGGCTGGACTTAACTATGTAGGGCAGACTTTTCTCAAACTCACAGAAATCCCTGGACCCCTGCCTCCCAAGTTCTGGGATTAAAGGTGTGTATAACCATATCAGGGACCAAATTTATTTTCTCTGTGAAATTTTGTACTCGTGCCTCAAGGCACAGCTTCTCTCCACTATTATTTGTTTATCTGAGGCGAGACCTCCCGGTGACCAGGCTGGCCTTGAACTTGTTCTGTAGCTAAGGGTGACTTTGAACTCCTGATCTTTTTGCCTCCACATCCCAAATGCTGGGGTGGCAGCAGGTGTGCCCACCATAGTCTGTTTCTCGTTGCATCATTTTTTTTTAAATAGAAGCATTCCTCGTTTCTGTTTTCCTGGATGGTTTGTTCCCTGTTCCTCTTTTCATTAGGATATTTCACACTAAGCTGCCATTTCATGCTTGGGCATCTGTTTCCTCTTTAGTGTGGGAATCAGAGTCATCTATTTCTGTCCTGTGTGTCTAGCGTGGGGAGAGTAGGGTGCTGCCCACAGAATGAATGAAATAGAGATATGGGATGAGAGGTTTTCCATAGTAAGATCATATATACATATATATAGCCCTGTCTGGTCTTAAACTTTTAAATTTATGGCAACCCTCCTGTGCTGGGATTACAGGTATGATCAAATTTCTATGCCCAGTTTGAACAAGAAGGTTTCTTTTGTTTTGCTTTGTTGTTTTTGGTTTTTTGAGATAACAGCCCTGGCTGTTCTGAACTTGCTCTATAGACCAGGCTGACCTCGAACAAACGAGAAGTTTAACAAAGATTAATCAGTGCATTTGGGACTTCCTTCCTTCTTTCCTTCCTTTCTTTTTTTGTTGGTTATATGTTCGAGACAGGGTTTCTCTGTAACCTTTGAGCCTATCCTGGAACTCGAACTCACAGAGATACTCCTGTCTCTGCTTCCTAGTTCTGGGATTGAAGGTGTGCACCACCACTGCTTGGTGGGATTTTCTTAAACTAATTTTTTTTCTGAGGTGTGTGCTACCACTGCCCAGCCATTTTATTTTTTTAAGATTTTTACATGCTTGGGGGTTTTGCTGGCATGTATCTGTGTCCTGTGCATACCTGGTGCCTTCAGAAGACCAGAAAAGGGCAATGGATCCTCTAGACCTGAAGTGAGCCTTTATGTGGGTGCTGGGAATTGAACTTGGGTCCTCTGGAAGAGCAGCTAGTGCTCTTAACTGTTGAGCCATCTCTCCAGCCCCCTTCTTAAACTAATTTTATTATACAGTGTTTTCAAGAATTTTTTTTTCTGGCTTTATTTATGTTTTTCATCATCTTGAATGTCTACCTGGTTTGGGGAAGTAATTCAAGGAGAAGATAATTCCTGCCTGTACTACAGGTGAACAAGCACCTCTCCTACACTGAGGAAGGAGAGGAGGCAGGTATAACAATAAAGACTTAAATGAATATACTCCAGCCTTAGAACTTTTACTTTTAAACTACTTTGTTGCATTTATTTATCGATTTCCTCTGTGGGTGTCTGTGCTTGTCACATACATGCATGGACTGCACAGCATCCCTGAGGTCAGAGGTCAACTCATGGGAGGGGGTGTTCTTCTTCTCCATTGGAACTTGGGTCCTCAGGTTTGACAGCAAATGCTTTTACCCTATGAGCCATCTCAGTGACCTAGATCTTTTCTTTTTACTTCATTTTACTTTTGAGACCCAGGCTGGCCTCAAACACATTATGTAGGTGATGTTAGCTCTCAAACTCTGATTTCTTGCCTCCCCTCCCCAGTGCTGGCTGGGATAACAGACATACACTACTTTGTCTGACTAAGGGTAGCTCATTTTGTAGCTGGGCCATTAACACTCAAGGAGAACCAACAGCTTCAAGCCAGTCTGAGTTACAGAGTGAGTTCTAAACAAGCCTGAGCCACAAAGCAAAACCCTGTTTTGTTTTGTTGTTGTTCTTTTATTCTTTTTTTTTTTTTTAAAGCCTAGCTTTGGTGGCACACACCTTTAATCTCAGCACTCTGGAGGCAGAGGCTGGCGGGTCTCTGAATTCAAGGCCAGCCTGGTGTAGGGAGTGAGTTCCAGGACAGCCAGAGCTACACAGAGAAACCCTGTCTTGAGAAACAAGAAAAACAAAACAAAGAAAGGAGACTTCTGCATTTCAGTGAGTGCCTGTGGAATCACCAGGGTTGCTGAGCACAAACAGGAGAAGATAGCCTTGTTTCTTGGTGTCTTCCTTCCTGGGCGCGCTCAGTGATGTCCTCTGCAGCCTAGAGGCCTCGTGTTCACAGCACTAAGGGATTTTCTTGGGTTTATACCTGCAGCCTCAGCCAGCCTGGAACTGCCTACGCTTGTGCTTGAGTTGCATGAGAGGCATCGCGAGGCATTGCTTTTGAACCTTCAGGTCCCGGGCACGTGCACCGGGCATTTGATCTCAGACTCCTACATCTTCTCACCAGCTGGCACAGGATCTGAGTTTTCCTCCTTCAGGTTGCTGGCCAGGTCTCCTGGCACGGGCCACGCCCTCTCTTACCTGCCTATGGCCTGTGCTTGCCCTTCCAGGTGTTTTTTTCTGTCTTGGAGCTCGGCAATGGAGCACCACAGGTTTGCAGAAAGATCAGCCTCTGTCCGATCAGCCTCGGGATACCTATGGCTGTTGGCACTGGTCACTTCATTGGCTCTCACAGAACTCCGGCTGCTTCCTGCCTCAGCTCAGGATGCTTCTTTCAAGGCTTGAGCTCAGCCGGGCGGTGGTGGCGCACACCTTTAATCCCAGCACTCGGGAGGCAGAGGCAGGTGGATCTCTGTGAGTTCGAGGCCAGCCTGCTCTACAGAGGGAGTTCCAGGATCAGGCTCCAAAGCTACGGAGAGAAACCCTGTCTCGAAAAGCCAAAAAAAAAAAAAAAAAAAAAAAAAGTAAATGAGGCTTGAGTTCATAAGGCCATTCCTTTTTTTTTTATTAAAAAAAAGAAGTTAGTTTATTATATCTCTCTTTTTTATTGCTGTAAGCAAACCTAGGATACCTTTGCATGTGAAGTACATGAAATACTTTCTGTGTCCCTAATTCTCAGTTTCAGAAATTTAAATGACACTACAGAGAAAGAGAGAGAGAGAAATGACACTGGGAACTTGTTGGCCATCAAAATGGCTCAGCAGGTAAAGGCCACCAACCCTGATGTCCTGATTTGATTTTCAAGATCCCCACGGTGGAAGAAGAGAACTAACTTCTACAAGTTATCCTCTGATCTCAACATGCATGTTATAGTATAAGCTCATTCTCTCTCTCTCTCTCTCTCTCTCTCTCTCTCTCTCTCTCTCTCCTCCCCCTCTCTCTTACACACACACACACACACACACTCACACACACTGAATAATGTAATTTCTCAGTCTTCTCCACTGATTGATCAGACTCTTTCTGAACAATTGATGAATTCTTTTTTTTAAAAATATTTATTTATTTATTATATATACAATATTCTGTCTGTGTGTATGTCTGCAGGTCAGAAGAGGGCACCAGATCTCATTACAGATGGTTGTGAGCCACCATGTGGTTGCTGGGAATTGAACTCAGGACCTTTGGAAGAGCAGGCAATGCTCTTAACCGCTGAGCCATCTCTCCAGCCCCCCAATTGATGAATTCTTACCAATATATTTCACTTTAGAGGCTAAAAAAGAAAGCTGTTTTGTATTATTACTATTTTTATGTATATGAGTATTTTGCATGAAGGTCTATGCACATGCATGCCTGGTGCCCAGAGAGGCCAGAAGAGGGTGTTGGATCTCATGGACCTGGAGTTACAGACAGTTGTGAACCACCATGTGGGTGCTGGGAATTGAACCCGAGGTCCTCTGGACAAGCAGTCAGTGCTCTTAACTTCTGAACCACCTTTCTAGCTCCTTTATTGCTATGTTTGTAGGCTATGTTGAGGTTTTTTGTTTATTTGGTTTGTGCTTTCTTCCTTTCTTTTTGGGGACTGGGTCTTCAATAGCCTGGCTGGATCAAACCCCGGACTCTCATGCTTCCACTTCCCACGTGCTGAGACTGCAGGCACATGCTGCTCTGTCTGCATTATGGTCAAGTTTAAACAGCAGCAACAACAAACCCTCTGTACTATACAAAGGAAACCAATCCCAGAAGTAGTATTTACTTAAAGGGGTCCCCTAGGAACATCCGTAACGTGATCTATTTTGAGTAAGTATAGCATGCGGCCACAGGCAGATGCGTTGACACAAAGTCAGTTCTCTTTGGACTGAAACCACCCCAGTGTGGATCTTTGATTCTTTGGGTTGCCTTTATGCCCTCATTCCTGTTCCCATAAAATTGAATTAAAACTAATGTTGTAAAGTTGTTAACAAATTAAACTCCTTAATATAATTCTAGTTCTGTGTCTCTCAAGGCATGATATATTTTAAAGAGAGAGAGAGAGAGACAGAAGTTAGGCAATGGGTAAACCACCTTGCAAACAGCAGAATAACAAAGTGGTGAATACCTGCAGTCTTGCCGGGTAATGGTGGTGCACATCTTTTATCTTAGCACTCGGGAGGCAGAGGCAGGCAGATCTCTGTGAGTTCGAGGCCAGCTTGGTGTACAAGAGCTAGTTCCAGGACAACCAGGGCTATATTGAGAAACCCTGTCTTGAAAGACAAAAAAAAAAAAAAAAAAAAAAAAAAGAGAGAGAGAGAGAAAAGAAAACCCGCAGCCTCATGGTCTGGGATGCCCAGGAGCATCTAGAGAGGTCCTGCCCTGTATGGAGGATGAGGCTGCGCACCCTGCACACCTTCCACAACTTCTTGGCTCTTCCCCATCCGTTTAATGTAGAATTCAACGTGAACTGAGAGATACTGTGACTCAGGACAGTGCTAGCTCTTTGTAAAATATGCAGTCGCTACTGACATTTTCTCTGTGAGAAATTCTGTTTTAGTTAGGGATTTTATTTCTGTGAAGAGATACCATGACCATTCGGCAACTCTTATAAAAGAAAATGCTTAATTCAAGTGGCTTGCTTACAGTTTCAGAAGTTCCAAGTCCATTATCATCAGGATGGGGAGCATGGCAGCATGCAGGCAGATGTGGTGGTACTGGCTACGTCTTGACTTGTAGGGAACAGGAAGTTGACTGATTTATTGGTTAGAATACTAAGTATAGGGAACTTCAAAACCCGCCTCCACAGTGACACACTTCCTCCAGCAAGGCCACACCCAGTCTAATAAGGCCACACCTCCTAGTAGTGCCACTCCCTGTGATATTGTAGGG
Source organism: Chionomys nivalis (assembly GCF_950005125.1). Taxonomy (NCBI): domain Eukaryota; kingdom Metazoa; phylum Chordata; class Mammalia; order Rodentia; family Cricetidae; genus Chionomys; species Chionomys nivalis. The sequence goes on from NC_080090.1 coordinate 69,567,181, forward strand.
GCCAATTACGTTCAAACTACCTCAGATACAAAGAACCAAAAGTGAACGGCACTTGGAGGATAGCCCAGACTGTGAAAGACATAATTTCAGTCAGGATGGCAAGGCTGCAGGAGCAATGTCACTTTTGACATGATGCGGTTCTCTATAACCTAGTTGAGAGTTGACAGTTTTTAGAGTAAAAAAAAATACTTCAAAAGCTTGGTTTCAGCAGGATGATGGTGGCACAAGCCTTTTATGCAAGCATTTGGGAGGCATAGGCAACCAGGTCATCCTGAGTTCGAGGCCAGTCTGGTTTACAGAGCTAGTTCCAGGACAGCCAAGACTACACAAAGAAACCCTGTCTCAAATAAATAAATAAATAAAAATTAAAATAAAAAGGCTCGTTTTCTATAATTCTTCAGAGATTTTTTTTTCCTAGAAGATCCTAGAAGTGTAGAGTTATTCTCAGATTTAAGAAACTCAGATTACTCAAACTATTGTTATGAAGTCAATATGATCATTCTGGGCAAACAGTCGAGCTGTATGTCTTTCTTTAACTTTATATAGTGCATATTACATCTCTAAAAAACAACCTCTATGTATTCTATTTCATAGGCCAGTGAGAGAGAGAGAGAGAGAGAGAGAGAGAGAGAGAGAGAGAGAGGAGCTGTTGCTTAGCAACCAGCGGCTTCTGCTTGGCTGATGTGTAAAACTGAAAATGGTATAGATCAGAGACAAATCATTTCAACCACCAGGAGTTCTGAACCACAGATTTTTTTCAGCCAAGTTTCTCCCAACTTATTTGGTTTAGAGTTTTTAGTATTCCTAAAAATATGAAGTTGTATCATAGTATCACTATTTTTAAGGAACACAAACTAAAACATATAATGCAAATTAGAATGCAAAAAGAAATACTTTGGAGATAAAAAAGCATGAAAGCAAAGTATATTTGTTCAGAACTTTTTAAGTAATAGCATTTTATAGTTTGGCTACCTTGATTTTTTAAGTTGGAAATTCACTTAAAAATAATGTTACTCACCAGGTTGTGGTGGCGTACACCTTTAATCCCCAGCACTTGGGAGTCAGAGGCAAGCAGATCTCTGTGAGTTCGAGGCCAGCCTGGTATACAGAGCTGAGACAAGAGAATTGGTGTGGGCTTGAGGCCAGCCTGTGCTACACACTAAAAACATGTTTTAAGAAAACCAAAGCCAAAATCAGAATGATAGGTAACAACAAAATCACCACCACAACATCAAAAAGTAGGATGCTACTGGGCGGTGGTGCCGCACGCCTTTAATCCCAGCACTCGGGAGGCAGAGGCAGGAGGATCTCTGTGAGTTTGAGGCCAGCCTGGGCTACAGAGTGAGTGCCAGGACAGCTAGGACTGTTTCACAGAGAAACCTTGTCTCAACGCCCCCTCCCCAGAAGTAGGATGCAGAAAGGCCGATGCCTGATATTAGTATTATTGCACGGGATTTGAGCTTCAGAATTGATGATGTCAGAATTGGCTGTTTCATTTGGTGTATCCTTCAGGGATGTTTGTGTGTTCAAACACTATAAAAGTCGGTAACAATTGTATTTGACCCCAATAGGTAACATAGGGAGACACTTCAAAGTTACTAAGTTCATAAATGAATTTCTTGGACTTAAAAGTGTTTTGTAAGGAGAGACCGGTGACTAAGAGAGCAAACCATTTCTTTACAGTTCAGGAGGTGTCAAAGAAGGTAAGAGAGTTGAAAATGCTCTTCTGAGCCCATTCCAAAGAGAAACACAGTCTTTGACAAATTGTACATGAATATAATAAATTTTAGTAATTTTCACTTCCATGAACTTTTTAACTATCAAAGTAGAAATGCTGGCCAAGACCTCAGCAGAAATTTTGTCTAGATGCTTCCATTTTTATTTTATTTTATTTTTGCTGCTTAAGTTTATAGTGATAAGCTATACCTAATATGTTTGAGGGCAGCTTGTGATATATGATACATGGAGAGGGTCAGAGATTCTACAGTGTGGGGTTTCGCCTTTCTTCTCAGGACAATGGAGGTAACACTTACGAGGTTCCTAAAGGATGACAATCAGTCCCTTTACCCTTCGCAATTATTACTGCAAGTGGCAGAACCTGATGGGTCAGAGCAGGCGCTGTGGCAAGCTAATTAGCCTATAGGATGAAACCATGGAAAAGGCATGGAAGCAGAACCTGCAATTCCCGGATTCCTGTCTCCCCTCCCTTTTGTGCCAACTCAGTCTCTCAAGTCTATTTTCCCAAGAGGAGAACATACCCCTGCTTCTCTACTTGACAGGAAGGAGTTCATTTTCTCTAGAAACCTATTTTTAAAACCCTAGGAAATAGCCGGGCGGTGGTAGCCTATACCTTAGTCCCAACGTTTGGGAGGCAGAGGCAGGTGGGTCTCTGTGAGTTCAAGGGCAGCCTGGTCTACAAAAGTTAGTTCTAGGACAGGCTCCAAAGCTACAGAGAAACCCTGTCTTGAAAAATCAAATCAAAACAAAACAAAAACCCAAACAACAACAAAAACAGAAAAAAAAAAAAAAAAAACCCTAGGAAAGGAATTCACGTCTGTGAGAGACCTGGAGAGGAAGATGGGTTTTGTGTGGAAGTACATCTATTGGCAGAAGCCATCAAGAGTTTCAATGGTGGATGGGGCAGGGGAGGGGTCCCCCAAAGATGTATGGTGCAAGGTCCCCAAAGCAAAAAGATAACAACAGCATTTGTGTGCCTATCAGCCACAAAGAACTTAGAGCAGATGCAAAGTGTTAAATGACAGACAACGTTCCGTATATTTACCGGGCACACAAGAAGGGAGATTAAGTAAACTTGCACTTTACCCTATGACGTTTACAGTCAATCAAGGATATACATAGGTAGTTATGGTTCAAGATAGAAGATATCTCACGAGTGCTCTAGAGAGTGCTGTGTAGAGAGCGGGGCTATACTGATTTGGGGGAGGGAGGCAGAGAAGATGCCGTGGACCTTGGGAACATCAGCATGTCAGTTAAGGACAGGTAGAGACAAGAGGTATTCTTTCTGCCTAAAGCACATGAGGAGGCCTTGCCCTTGGGAAATGTGTGCAGAGAACATTTGGGGAGCCCCTACAGAAAGGTGATGTGGATTAAAGTTATTTTGTGGGTCCTTGAGCATCAGGTGTAGGAATTATTCTGTCCTTTCTCTCAGAGAAACCAGTGGGAGGACCAGATGGGTTGCTAGGGCTTGTCTCACTGCACAGGTCTAATGGGGGGGAAAGCTGTCAGGATCTGTAAGAAAGATAGACCTGTTGCAATGCTCTCTCAGCAGCTCTGATTTGATTACATACCAGAGACAGACAAAAAGGTTGACAGCATACAGCTTACGGTGGGAAAATTAAGCAAGAGAACACACACACACATACACACACACACACACACAAAATTGTCCTTTAAGTTTCACTCCATCTCAGTCTGGTTTTGGGGTTGTGATCTTTTCTGTGTCATCTTCCCAAGTACTAGGAATATAGGCATGCTTTGCCACACCTGTCTAGGAAGATCAATTTTAAATTACATATGAATTACTGGTGCTCACAGGAGGGCCAGCAGCAACACTGCCTGGCAATAGGTCAACAATTCAGAGTCTTAGATTTTATTCTAGATTTTCCAAATGAGAAACTCAGCAAAAGGCCCAGCAAAGCCATGTTTTATAGAATCTCTAGATGATTCTTATATATGCTAAATTTGAGGGTCACATCTTAATCCCTGGAACCTATAAATAGTTTCTCCTTTTCTTTTTCAAGAAAGGAGAAAGATCTCTGCAGATGTGGTTAAAGTCTAGAGATTTGGGTGGGTCCTAACTGTCGTCACATGTATCCTTATAAGGGACAGAGGAAGGTAATATATTGAAGACAGAAGGCAGTGTGACCATGGAGGCAGAGCCTAGAGTGAAACAGTCACTAGCTAAATAAAGTCGGCAGCCAGCAGAAGCTGAAAGGGAAAGCAGCTGTACAAGTTTGCATTCCCACCAGCAAGGGGAGTGTTCCCTTATACCACATCCTCTCCAGCATATGTTGTCATCAGTGGTTTTGATCTTGATCCTTCTGACAGGTGTAAGATGGAATCTCAGAGTTGTTTTGATTTGCATTTCTCTCATGGCTAAGGATGTTGAGCATTTCCTTAAGTGTCGTTTAGCCATTTAATATTCCTCTGTTGAGAGTTCTCTGTTTAGGTCTGTACCCCATTTTTAAATTGGATTATTTGTTCTTTTGAAGACCAATTTCTTGAGTTCTTTGTATATTTTGGAGATCAACCCTCTGTTTGATGTGGGGTTGGTGAAGATCTTTTCCCATTCTGCAGGCTGCCATTTTATATTGTTGATCGTGTCCTTTGCTTCACAGAAGTTTCTTAGTTTCAGGAGGTCCCATTTATTAATTGTTCATCTCGGTGTCTGTACTACTGGGATTATATTTAGGAAGTGGTCTTATGTGCCTATGCATTCAAGTGTACTTCCCGCTTTCTCTTCTGTGAGGTTCAGCATGGTTGGTTTTATGTTGAGGTCTTTAATCCATTTGGACTTGAGTTTTGTGCATGGTGATAGATATGGATCTATTTTCATCCTTCTACATGTTGACATCCAGTTATGCCAGCATCATTTGTTGAAGATGTTTTTTTCCATTGTATAATTTTAGCTTCTTTGTCAAAAATCAGGTGTTGATAGATGTGTGGATTAATATCTGGGTCTTCAATTCTATTGATCCTCTTTTCTGTTTTTTTTTTTTTTTTTTAAGATTTATTAAGTATACAACATTCTGCCTCCATGTATGCCCACACATCAGAAGAGGGTGCCAGATCTCATTACAGATGGTTGTGAGCCACCATGTGGTTGCTGGGAATTGAGCCCAGGACCTCTGGAAGAGCAGCCAGTGCTCTTAACCACTGAGCCATCTCTCCAGCCCCCCTCCTCTCTGTTTTTATGCCAGTACCAAGCTGTTTTCTTTACTGCAGCTCTATAGTAGAGTTTGAAGTCAGGGATGGTGATATCTCCAGAGGTTCCTTTATCGTACAGGATTGTTTTAGCTATCTTGGGTCTTTTGTTTTTTCCATATGAAGTTGAGTATTGTTCTTTTGAGGTCTGTGAAGAATTTTGCTGGTTATTACATTGAATCTGTAGATTGCTTTTGGTAAGATTACCATTTTTACAATGTTAATCCTACCTATCCAAGAGCATGGGAGACCTTTCCATTTTCTGATGTCTTCTTTGATTTCTTTTTTCAAAGGTTTAAAGTTCTTGTCATACAGGTCTTTCATTTGTTTGGTTAGAATTACCCCAAGATACTTTATGTTAGTTGTGGCTATTGTAAAAGGTGATGTTTCTCTGATTTCTTTTTCAGCCATTTATCATTTGTATATAAGGGGCTACTGATTTATTTTTTTTAGTTAATCTTGTATCCTGCCACATTACAGAAACTGTTCATCAGTTGTAGGAGTTCCCTAGTGGTATTTTTGGGGTCACTTATGTATACTATCATATCATCAGCAAACAGCAAAATTTTGACTTCTTTTCCAGTTTGTATTCCCTTAATTTTCTTTTTTTTTTGTCTTATTGCTCTAGCTAGAACTTCAAGTACTATATTGAATACATATGGAGGGAGGGGACAGTCTTGTCTTGTTGCTGATTTCAGTGGGATCACTTTAAGTTTCTCTCCATTTAGTTTGATGTTGGCTGTTGGCTTGCTGTATATTGTCTTTATTATGTTTAGGTATGTACCTTGTATCCCTGCTTTTTCCAACACCTTTATCATGAAGGGATGCTGAATTTTGTTGAAGATCTTTTCAGCATCTGATGAGATGACGATGTGTTTTTTTTCATTCAGTTTGTTTATAGGGTGGATTACATTGACATATTCTTGTATGTTGAACCATCCCATCATATCTGGGATTCAGCCTACTTGGTCAAGGTGGATGATTTTTCTGATGTGTTCTTGTTTTCAGTTTGCAAGTATTTTATTGAGTAATTTTGCATCAATATTCATGAGGGAGATTGGTTTGCAACTCTCTTTCTTAGTTGTGTCTTTGTGTGGTTTGGGTATCAGCATAACTGTAGCCTTGTAAAAAAAAGTTTGGCAATGCTCCTTCTGTTTCTATTGTTTCAAACAATTTGAGGAGTATTGGTATTAGTTCTTCTTTGAAAATCTTGTAGAATTCTGCACTGAAACAGTCTGGTCCTGGGCTTTTTTTTTTTTTTTTTTTTTTTGGTAGGGAAATTTTTGATGACTATTTTTATTTCCTTAGCGGTTATAGGTATATTTAATTTGCTTATTTGGTCTTGATTTAATTTTGGTATGTGATACTTATCTGGAAAATTGTCCATTTCCTTTAAATTTTCCAATTTTGTGTAGTACAGGTTTTTAAGGTACAACCTGATAGTTCTCTGGATTTCCTCTGTGTCTGTTATTATGTCCCCTTTTTACTTCTGATTTTGTTAATTTGGATATTCTCTCTCTGCCTTTTAGTTAGTTTGGATAAAGGTTTGTTTATTTGGTTGATTTACTAGAAGAACCAGCTCTTTGTCTCATTGATTCTTTGTATTGTTTTTTGTTGTTTCTATGTTGTTGATTTCAGCTCTCAGTTTGATTGTTTCCTGTCATCTAGTCCTTCTGGATGAGTTTACTTTTTTTTTTTTTGTTCTAGGGCCTTCAGGTGTTCCGTTGATTCACTAGTTGGGATTTTTTCAGTTTCTTTATTTTATGTAGGCATTTAGTGCTATGAACTTTTCCATTAGCACTGCTTTTATTGTGTCCCATAAGTTTGGGTATGTTGTACAGTCATTTTCACTGAATTTTAGGAATTCTTTAATTTCTTTTTGTATTTCTTCCTTGACCCAGTTGTGATTCAGTTGAGCATTGTTCAGTTTCTATGAGTTTGTGGACTTTCTGCAATTAGTGCTTTTCTTGAATTCTATCTTTAAGCCATGAGGAGGGTCTGATAAGATACTGGGGGTTATTCCAATTTTTTTGTATCTGTTAGAATTTACTTTGTTACTGAGTATATGGTCGATTTTGGAGAAGGATCCATGAGGTGCTGAGAAGATATGTTCTATAGATGTTTATTAAGCCCATGTGAGTCATAATATCTGCTAGAGCCTTTATTTCTCCATTAGACTTCTGTCTGTCAGACTTGTCTTGTAGTAAGAGTTGGGTGTTGAAGTCTCCCACTATTAGTGTATGGGGCTTGATGTGTGATTTGAATTTTAGTAATGTTTCTTTTACAAATGAGGGTGCCCTTATATTTGGGACATAGATGTTCAGAATGGAGAATTCATCTTGATGAATTTTTCCTGTGATGAATATGAAATGACCTTCTTTACCTCTTTTGACTAATTTTAGTTTGAAGTCAATTTTGTTAGATATTAGGATAGCTATGCCAGCTTATTTCTTAGGTCCATTTGATTGCAAAATCTCTTTCCAATCCTTTACTCTGAGATAATAGCTGTCTTTATAGTTGAGATTTCTTTCTTTCTTTCTTTTTCTTTCTTTCTTCCTTTCTTTTCCTCCCCTCCCCCTCCCCTCCCTCCCCCTCCCCTCCCCCTCCCCTCCCCCTCCCCCTCCCCCTCCCCTCCCCCTCCCCCCTCCCCCTCCCCCTCCCCCCTCCCCCTCCCCCTCACCCCTCCCCTCCCCCCTCCCCCCTCCCCCTCCCCCTCCCCTCCCCTCTCTCTTCTTCTTCTTCTTCTTCTTCTTCTTCTTCTTCTTCTTCTTCTTCTTCTCTTCTTCTTCTTCTTCTTCTTCTTCTTCTTCTTCTTCTTCTTCTTCTTCTTCTTCTTCTTCTTCTTCTTCTTCTTCTTCTTCCATACAGGGTTTCTCTGTAGCTTTAGAACCTGTCCTGGAACTAGCTCTTGTAGCTCAGGCTGGTCTCGAACTCACAAGAGATCCACCGTGCTTCTGCCTCCTGAGTGTTACTTGACTTTTTCCTTTGTAACTCTTAATACTCTTTTTATTCTGTATGTTTGGTGTTTTGATTATTATATGGTGAGAGGACTTTCTTTTTGATGCAGTCTATTTGGTGTTTTGTAAACTTTCTTGGTGTTTTGTAAATTTTCATAGGGACACCTTACTTTAGGTTGAAAAAGTTTTCTTCTAAGATTTTGTTGAGCATATTTTCTATGCCTTTGAGCTGGATTTCTCTTTATTCAATTCCTATTATTCTTAGTTTCGGTCTTTTAATGGTGTCCCGTATTTCTTGGATATTTTGTGTTAAAAATTTGTTGGATTTAGCATTTTCTTTGACTGATGAACCTATTTCCTCTATTGTATCTTCAAAGACCGAGATTTTTCTCTTACCACTCTTATATTTTGTTGTTGTTTATGCTTGCATCTGTAGTTCCTGGCAGTTTATCCAGATTTTCCATTTCCCTCGGTTTGTGGTTTTTTTTTCTTGGTTTTCTTCAAGGGATTTGTTGATTTCTTCCATTTTTTTGGTTGTATTTTTCTCCATTTCTTTAAGGGATTTTTTTCATTTCCTCTTTAAGGGCCTCCATTGTCTTCATAAAGTTATTTTTCAGGCCATTTTCTTCTTATCTGCGTTGGAATGTTCCCGTCTTGCTGTTGTAGAACCACTAGTTTCTCAGTGCTGTCTTGTTCTTTATGTTACTGACTGTATTCCTATCCTGTTGTCTACCCATCTCTTCCTCCAATTGGAACAACTAGAGCCTATGTTTTGGGGGGCCCTTTCCCCCCAAAAACACAGTAGTTTGGGGCTGTGGCTCAGTGGATCGCTCCTTCAGGTGTAGACCTTTTGTGATTGTTCCTCCCTCTGTGATCGTGCCTACAGGCCCGAGGCTTAGATGGTCATTCCTCCTGGTGTTGGCGTGGCTGAGGTTGAGACTCGGGTGGTCAGATAATTTCTGGAGGCCACTGCTGCTGTTGTGGCCCACTGAGTTGCTGCTCACACGTCTCCCTGCTTCCTGCCGTGGTCCTAGTTCACTTGCTGCTGCTTATGGTCTCCTCCTGGTAGTCTGGCCCTGTCTGGCCTGTTGAGCTGCTGCTTATGCTTCTTCTCCCAGCAGCCTGGCCTAAAATATTTTTTTCCATCTAGTAAAATTTGCCATTGATATTAAAGTGTAATCATTTTCTTGAGGCTGGCACCAGAGATGACCTTTAATTACCCTGATTTCCATATGATAAATAGTTCCACGGGAAAGGAAGCAAAGTCTGTGACAAGAGCAGACTAAGGAAAACAAAACAGGAGGCCTTTTTGCTTAGAAAAAAATTTGCCTAAGTTAGCAAGCTGAAATCGAGCTGCAAGTACAGACAAATGAATGGCCTTGGGAAATGAAAGTGGCTTTTATTCATGAGGAACATGCTTCATAAGAAGTAAGGAAAGAATTTATATCTATAATATATGTTACTTGATAAAGTAATTGAGCTTTTTCAAAGGTGTTTTGAACATCCTAATGCATTATTTGTCTTATATGCAATGCAGAGCGAAATTTAAAAAAAATCATTGTGTTACAGATAAGAGAAAGGAGCAGTTAAGTGACTGGCTCAAGTTTAGAAAAGCGGTAAATACTAAACTCAAGGAAGCTCCGACAACTGTTGCCTAGCCCCGTGTCCAGGGACCTGCGCTTCCTGGCTAGCCGCTGTGATTAGTTATGATTACTGGATTGAGGTGGTTATATGAGTGAGGCAGGGAAACAGGGTTCCAAGTGAAGCTCTGAGCCTTGCTCTGCGCGGAAGCTGCAAAATTAACAGATGAAATAAACCAGCTGGAAGGCTGACTAAATCTGGTCCCTGGCTCAGGTGCAGGAGCACGCCAGAGTATCTGAAGGCAACCTGCGGCTCATTATAACACTAACATGCCCACCCCTGGCTAGAGAGTCAAGATGCTAATGAGGCATGCAATATGGGAAACTATATGAGTTATTATACAAAACAGATAAAAGCATGTGCAGAAACGCCCACACAGTCAATAAATTCATGCCATGCAAGCGACAACCCCCAAAGTCTATGTGCTCGGGAGATGGCTCATAGTTAAAGTACATAAGCAACATTCCTGGAGTTTCCTTTTTTAGATTAATTAATTAATTTGCTCCTCTCTTACATATTTGATACCGATAGAAGTTTCTCCTTCCTCCTTTCCTCCAGTCCCTTCCCATGACTGGAATTTTGATTTCCAAAGCACACCTAAATGCTGGGTAGGTGTGGCAACCAGCCTGCGATTCTGGCTGACCTTGTATGTAAGACAGACAGGACACCTCCAGAACAAGCTGGCTAGCAAGACTAGTCATATGTGTGCTCTGGGCTTCATTAGTTAAACTCAGTCACCTGGGTGGGTCATCTGATGGCTTTCAAAGTGTGTGTGTTCAAGTGACTCAAATTTTCCAGCCTGTGACCCTAAAGCACACGAAGAACGATGCTGGCGATTCTGCTATGGAAAAAAAAAACCTTAAAAAAAACTGCTTTCTTAAGGTGGAAAGGTAAAAACATCAAGAAGGAAAGAAAAAAATGTGTGTTGTAGTTGCTAGGATCCACGGCAAGGACGAATCATCTCTCTCCATGGAATTCTGAAGGGAAAGGTGCTATTTTGCACTCACACCTCAGGCTGTAAAATGTGTGTAAATGCTTAGTTGAGAAGAGAAAATGCATTAAACCATAGGTTCGGTACTATCTGCAGTTTCAGACATCCACTGGGAACCTTAGAATAGATCCTCCATAGGGGATGGGGGCCACTGATATCCTCAAATATCATCAGTGGGCACCTCCAGGTTTTCCGACTCTGGTGTTTTAGGACAAAGAATTTAGCAAGGACACCATCACAGCAGAAGCAGGGATGGTTTGTTGGAAAAGGATTCCCTTCCAACAGAGGGAGTGGGGAACAAAGACAGTCTAGCTCATCGGCCCTATAGCACAGAGTTGGTCTTGTTTTTCATGCATTTGTGTGTATGGCATGTGTAAGGCGCAGAGTTGATCTTTCATGCATTTGTGTGCATGGCATGTGTGCAGCTGAGATTTCATCAGCATGGCGGAAAATTTCAAACTTCATACCTATTTCTAGAAATCTTTTTTCTAATATTCAGGTTCTTGGAACCATGAAAAGTCAAACTGAGAAAGGAAGGAATGCCTACTGTAGTTAGACCGTAGTTTGGAGACTCTGTTATCTATAGGTATTTGCTAAGAATTTACTGTATGTTTGGAACTGTGCTTATTAACCCAGGGAAAAGCAAAGTGCCCAACATTCCCCTAGGAGAGAGGGACCACCTATGCCAATGCAGTGAGTAGAAGAAAGAGCTTAATACTAAATGCTGTGGTTGGTTGGGAACGGTAGGGCAAGCCTGTAATCCCAGCAGTGACAGGTGGAAGTGGGCGGAGGATCAGAAGTTCAAGGTCATCCTCACCTGCATGGTAAATTTGAGGTGAGTCTGAGCTACAAGAGACCACATTTAAACAAACAAATATTCAAATGACCAAACAAAAGAAAGGTTGTTTTTCTTCAGGGGGAAAAATACCTCAAGGTGAGTTTATACTCTCAAGAGATAGAAAAGTCAGAGGTACATGTACATTGTATAATGATATCAATTTGGGAGAGGGGTGGACTGACTGCAGAAAGAGGGTGGGGGGTACAGAGGAAGAAAGGGAGTTGGTAGAGCCAGAAGCCAGATCCTCAACAGCAGAGAAGAAACTTCCAGGGCCAAGTGGTTGGAAGGTTTGTAAGAACAGGATGTGCTACACCAAGCATAGGAGCCCAGCCATCACTCAGGAGGCCATGGAAGGAGGATCATGAGTGTAAAGAAGACCCTGTGAAATCTCCTTACAAAAATAAACAAACAAAACAAAACCAAAAACCAAGGACATGGATTTGTTCTGTAAAATTGTTTTTGATGCTTCCGCATGAATGGTCTCATCATCTTGAATCTTCTCTGCAAGGTGATTTCATTTGAAGCTTGAAGCTGCAGTGTTTGCATGTATAAAGTATATAAAGTGAGGTGACTTGGGAAGGAATCAGGGCCATGTCTGGCAGTGGCAACGACCACAATTATGCTGTAGCAAGATGGTCCACAGAGTGGGCTAATCTGAAGCTCTTGATGGTAGAGACAGATCTAGGTATATTCCCAACCCCTGGAGAAACTGGGAAGGATGAGGGGCTATGGTCCATTCTTTATTGAACTATACAGACCTGGGGATCCCTGAATATGTCTGGTTAACTATTACACGATGTTTAGACCTTTTGGCTTTTGAGGGGTCTGCCACCCAGCTCCCAAATAAATCACAGACAGATACTTCTTAGATACGAACTCCTGTCCTTAGCTTGGCTTGTTTCTTGCCAACTTTTCTTAAATTATCCCAACTACCTTTTGCTTCTGGGCTTAAAAAAAAATCTTTCTCTATTTCTGTATACCGTTCTTTGCTTCTTTCTCTGTGGCTTGCTGTGTAGCTAGGTGGCTAGCCACCTTGTCTTCTTCTCCTTCTTGCTCCTTGTTTTTGGTTCTCCTTCTATTTATCCTCTTTGCCTGCTGACCCTGCCTATCCTTGCTCCTGCCTCACTATTGGCTGTTTATCTCTTTATTAGGACCATCAGGTGTTTTAGACAAGAACAGTAACACAGCTTCACAGAGTTAAACAAATGCAGCATAAACAAAAGTCACACACCTGAAAATAATATCCCCCAACAGTTTACACCAGTTTACATCCAACCACTTACGATAATGCCTCGGTTTCTTCTTCATCAGACTTCCTGTCTCTCCAGAAGGCTTTTCTGTTAGGCGAAAGTCATGTGGCAAGTGAGCCTACTCCACAGGAGGGGGTGGTGGTTTAAAAGAAAATGGACCCAAATGGAGTGGCAATATTAGGGGGTGTGGCCTTGTTGGAGGAAGTGTGTCACTGTGGGCTTTGAAGTCTCTTTTGCTCAAGTTTCCCTCAGTGTGACTGTCAGTCAACTTCCTGTTGCCTGCAAGACGTTGCACTCTCAGCTCCAGCACCATGTCTGCCTGCACGCTGCCATGATTGCCATGGTGACGATAATGAACCGGACCTCTGAAACTACAAGCAAGCCATCCCAATTAAATGTTTTCTTTATAAGAGTTGCCATGGTCATGGTGTCTCTCCACAGCAATAAAAACCCAAACTAAGACAAGGGGTAGCTTAGTTGACTCAGTCTAGTCATTCTCCAGCGGCTGACTCGGGTTTGTCTCCTCTGGGCTCCAGAGTTTATTTTCTGTTTGCTTAGGGATTAATCATGGTTTCCAGATTGGCTTGCCAGAGGTTTAAGAAAGCGGAGGTACTAGATTTGGGGTTTTTCCATGCCCAGGCTAGTGATTTTTCTGAGGAAGAGAATGAATGGTGCTGTCACCTTTACAGCTGCCCAAGGAATTATCGACGGCCCTGTAACTTGTCTGATTCCAGTCGCTTGTCTTACTACACGCCTAGATTTGTTTCTTCCAAAGAAATTGGGCAGGGTTCAGAATAGCTTTTACCAGAGGGTTTTGGATCTTGTGTGTGTGTGTGTGTGTGTGTGGTGTATGTGTGTGTGCAGATAGTGTGTATTTGTGTGCAGGCGTCTTTTGTAGTTGTTCGCTGCCTTGCATTGACAGGATCTTTGCTGAACCTGGAGCTTACTGATTTAGCTAGACCGGCTGGCCAGCAAGCTGCAGTGATCCACTTGTGCTGGCCTCCCTAGTGCTAAGATTCAGGAGCCTGGGATCCTGCCTGACCTTTTATGTGGGTCCTGGACATCTAAACTCAGGTTTTGTTGTTGTTACTGTTCATTTGTTTGCTTGTTTTTGAGACAGGTTTTCTCTGTGTAACCCTTGGAACTCACTAAATAGACCCAGCTGACCTCAATCACCTGTGTCATATTACCCAGTGCTGGAATTAAAATCCTGTGCCACTAGGACTCACACGGGTGCAAATCAGACAGGGTCCTAGTGCTGAGATGGGGAAGAGACCATGGGCTCCTATCCCCAATCAAGATGCTACCGCCAGTTGACATCCCTTGCAAGGGAAAAATTAGTTCTCTCCAACGGAGTCTCACTGGGTGTATCATGGGTATAAGTCCCCATGCCCAGCATTCGGTGACTGACACAAAATGAACCCAATGATGTTTTTGTTCATATTGCTTTATTTGGGCATTTTTTTTGCTCCTACTGCTCTTTTGCTTATATATTATGGTTTCTGATTCGGTGTTTATATAGATTTTGTTTGTGTGTTGCATTTCTTCTGCTTTCTTATTATTTGTTTATTATGACTTTTTTGCTTCTTTGTTTTCTAAAGAGAAGATAGAAGGTGTGAAGTTGGGTGGATGGGGAAGCAGAGGACCTGGGAGGAATTGGGAAAGGGGAACCATAATCAGAATATATTTCATGAAAAAAATTATTTTCAATAAACAGAAAGTCATGTGCCACCATGCCTGGCTTATATTAAGAATAATCTCTAGCTGGAGAACATTGTACTATGCTCACAAAGTATTTTATATTGTGAGGTAGATTGCTGGTTTATATTAAAAATAATCTCTAGCTGGAGAACATTGTGCTATGCTCACAAAGTATTTTATGTGAGGTAGTTGCTGGCTTATATTAAGAATAACTCTAGCTGGAGAACATTGTGCTGTGCTCACAAAGCATTTTCTGTTATGAGGTAGATTGGTGAGAAGACTCTGTTGACAAGGATGTCTTCATCGGCTCTGCTGTTAGGAACACCTGTCACACAATCATGAGAAGCAGAGTAGAGACCCCAGCACTCACATAAGCCTGGTGTCCTGCACATGTCGGTAATCCAGTTCCAATATGGAAACTGGAGGAGCTCTGCAGATGGCTGGCTTCCAGCTTAACTAAGAAAACATGAATTCCAGGTTCAGGGAGAGATCCTGTATTGGATATGGACCAAGATGATACAGGAGGTCACCCATGCCTTCTTCTTGCCTGTATATGTATACAAGCCTGTCTCTGCACACATACCTGCTCATATACACAGACACAAGCACACAAATAATTAAACCTTTATAGTACTTTGTAATAGTAGTTTTGTTTTAAAGTTTTTCTTTCCAAGTAGCACAGCAATTTAAATACAGAAATTGTTATCACTTATCGATATATGTTTATGATTTATTGCTTGGGTTCTAAGTTGTGTGTCTTTTAGTGTTTCCTGTATGTAAAGGTACACATGCACCAGATAGGAAGGAGCATGGCTCTGAAGACTGTGATGAGAAGCCCTGAAGAGAGACAGTGTTCTAGTTAGGGTCTCTATTGCTGTGATGCAACAACAGGACCAAAGCAATTTGGAGAGTAAAGTATTTATTCAGCTTGTGCTTCCACATCACAGTTCATATCAAAGGAAGTCAGGACAGGAACTCAAACAGGCCAGAAACCTGGAGGCAGGAGCTGATGCAGAGGCCATGGAAGAGTGCTACTTACTGGCTTGCTCCTCATGGCTTGCTCAGGTTGTTTTCTTACAGAACCCAGGACCCTTGGCCCAAGACTGGCACTACCCATAATGGGCTGGGTCCTCCCCCATCAATCACTAATTAAGAAAATGCCTGCAGGCTTGCTTACAGCTGGATCTTATAGAGGCATTTTATCAACTGAGGCTCCCTCCCCTCCAGTGATTCTTGCTTGTGTCAAGTTGAAGTTAAACCAGCATGTGAGATTGGCAACAATGAAACAATGGAACTTTGACCTTGATATTCTATCAATGCCTGAAGTTCCACTGCAGGGTAGTACTCCATACAGTCTGTGGGTGTAGGCTCCAGGAGTGTCTGTGTGCTTTAGGGAGTGAGGATACCCCGCTAAGTTCAGGCCAGTAAGTGTGGTCTATTTAAGTACCATGTCATCAGCTCTCCTGAATGTGTTTTCTGCTCTGCTCATATGGGACTCACTGTTGTTGGGAAAGGAGGTCCACTAAGCCCATATGCTATTTCCTACTGAAAAGATAGAGAAAACAAAACAAAACAAACAACAATGTAAAGTCAGTCTTTCACTCTTTACAGGATCTGGCTTTCTGTTAGGCGGAAGTAACCTGGCAAGGGAGCTTGTTCCTGAAGGAGGGGGTAGCTCAGTTCACGCACACACACCCCACATACACACCCCCCCAAACTCCAAAACCAATCAACCAACTGAAGATTTATGATTGGAAAGGGCTTTGAAGTCATCTGGTCTACCTCTCGGCGTACTGTATGGACCCTCTACAGCATCACATGAAGATTTCTTTACTTTCTGCTTCATTCAGTCGATACTCTTTCTAGATGTACTTGTACATGCCCGCTGAATATACCCAGATCCATCTAGCAAGATTTTGTCTATCCTTATAGCTAATTAATTAATGCTTCCTTAATGCCAGTGATGGTATAAGGCTCTTCTATCTTTATCCGAATGTGCCATGCTAGGTACTACAGGGACAGGACAGGACTGGATAATGGAGCCTGAGTCCTGAGTAAGGACATTTCATTTCAGCAGAGAAATTGAGACACAAGGGACAAGTGTGTGTTGTCAGGGAGAAATAATGAAGGAAGATTCAAGGAAGGGAAAACCATGGGAGCTTAGCCTTGGCGTGTGGGTGAAATCTGAAAATTGTTCTGAAGAAAGGCCTAGAAAAGAATCAACATTCTGGTACGTGGGCCAATAATTCAATAGTATCTAGACGACATGGTTAACCTGATTTTCCTAGTGGCCACAGCAGCAATCTTGCCTCTCACGGGCATGGCTTGGGACTGAGGATTCTGATCCTTTTGATCCTATGAGATATTGTCAGTACATCTGATTTTCAACAGCTGGGTCCTGCTTGTTTTAGTTTTATTTTTTTTTTTCTTTCATTGGTGTGGTAAGATACTCTGTCAAGAACAATTTAAAGTGTGTGGGTATTGGGGGGCGGGTTCTGGCTCGTAGCTCATGGGTACAGTTTACCATGGAGTGGAAGTCAGGGCTAATGAATGAATGCTGCCGTACAGTTAGTTCCGTGCCTCCACTCATACAGGCCTGGATCCCTTGAATGGTTCCGTTCGCAATTAAGATGGGTCTTTTTCATCAATTAATGTATCGAGATAATCCCTCGTAGTTATGCCTGGGAGTCCGTCTCCCAGGTGACTAAACTGACAATTAGCACTAACCATCATGCCACTAAACCATATTTCCTGTCTTCAGAGTAATTTATGGAGAATGAATGAAGTACAATTCTAGAAGCAGACACAAGCCATTTTCATTTTGGAAAATTATAACCAAATTAAACTTTTTTTTTTTTTCTGTACTGAGATCCAGTCCAGGGCCTGACAGATGCCATCTTAGAAATTATGACATTTATTTTTTTCTTTTTAACTGTGGTTATTTGGCACATATGTATGTCTGTGTACCACATGCATGCCTAGAGCCTGTGGAGTAGATGCTGCCAAATTCCTTGGAACTGGATTTACAGATGGTTGTGAGCAGCTGTGTGGGAGATGGGAATTGAACTCAGATCCTCTAAGGAACATCCAGTGCTCTAACGTCTGAGCCATCTCTTTAGTCCCCAAGAGAGATAGTCCTTTTGAACAACAAAGGTCTGAAGTTTGAGACACTCATTGTGAACATGTAAGCTCTCTTACTAATTTCCCCCTACGCTGGGCTAGTTCCAGACCTAAGGTGGCTCTGATGTGTTTGCTTGCCGAACGCACAGGGTGGTTACAGGGAGAGGGGCCGAGTCACTGGCAGGATGCTGTCCCTTCACCTCTGACTCACCGGATGTCTGGACCGGCTTACTTCCCCTTCTGCTCTTTCTCTTCCTGTGTTTATGTTGGACCCCAGGCAGTTCTCATCTTCCTTCGTTCCATGGAAATGAATGTGTGTGCTCGCGGGTGTGCTTTAAGGCATGGATGGAGAGATTTGTGTCTGTCCTCTTGGGGCAGAGCATAGACTCACTGTCCCTGCAGGAATCCCCGCGGGAGACTGTGGCAGGGTAAACAGTAGTTTTCTCCATGGTGACTTGTTTTTGCAGGAGATCAACAGCATCTTGGGCAAACTGAGGCACAGTGTCTGTTTGCTCACTGCCCACTTTTATCCTCGCTGCTGGAGCAGGCTGTCAGGGGGCTTATTGTACCTCTCCCTAAACAGGGTTGGCATTTCATCCTTGGGTTCAGTACCAAGCATTGCTCTTTTTCGTGGCTGTTGTCTTGCTTATAAGAGACAGGGTCATCCTGGTAGTTGGTAACAGGTAGCACTGTTTTTAATCCCAGTTTCTGAGTTCCAGGCCAGCATGTTCTGCAGTGAGAGAATTCCAGGACAGACTTGAGTTTGCTTGCTGAACATAGAGGGTAGTTACAGGGACAGAGGCTGAGCCACTGGCAGGATGCAGAGAAACCTTGTCTCAAAAACAACAACAACAACAAAACGAATGAATGAACGAATGTCTAAATAAATAAATACATGAATCAATTAATTTAAAAAATAAATAAAAAATAAAAGAGAGTGTTTAGACCCCACTGCCTCATTCTTGAAAGTGGTAGGATTACAGATGTGCCACAACATCTGGCTTCACAAGTATTTTTATCACATTCATTTATTTTTGTGTGTGTGTGTGCACGCATGCACACACGCCTGTTAACATGTATGTGGAGGTCTGAGGGGCAACTTGTTGGTTCTTTTTTTACACCGCACCCATCCCAGGGACAGAAGTCAGGTCCTCAGGTTGGTGGCAAGCTCCTTCGCTTGCTGGACCACCGCTTTATTCGTCTATAGATCTAGAGACATCTGTTCTACATTACATACCATTCATATGACAGAGTTTGTGAATGCATAGAATTTACAAGAGCAGAATTTTTCTCCTGGCTGAAGTTTTTATTTCCCAAGAATTTCATTTTTTATTCTGATTTGTACTTCTTTTAAGACAAAGAACACTGAACTAAGACACAGTCCATTAATCATCCTGTTGTTTTTATGCCCTAGGCAAGTGTGATCCTGGGCACTACAGACTGAAGTCCCAGGAAACTAAGGGCGGAGCACATGAGCCTTTAGCCTGCTCTACTATTTGGATTAAGATGGGTGGTTTCTACAATCCCACTTTTGGACTCTGTAGGCAATATTGATGATCCATGATGAGTAATTGTAGCATGTCTTTTCTAGCAAAATATTTGACCACGTGTTTCTGATACGTGCTACCCGCAGCCAGTGCAGTCTGTGCCTTGTGTAACTGAGTCCTGGCTTCTCTTTACGTCACTTCCATGGTGAATTTCTATACCATTCACCTCTGGATGCTATCTATTCACTAATTTTGATAGATTTGTATATTTGGCCCCTGTTCTGTTGAAAAGTCATGCCGTCTCCCTCAGGATTTCTGGCACATACCTCAAGCTCAGGGTGTTGGATAGGAGTGCCCGGTCTCTGTTGCCTCCCATACTTGCTTCTCCCATAATTCTCCTGTGTCGATGCCCAGCTTCTCAGACCTTCACAGTGGCAGCGGAAGCAACAGCGTAGCTGCCACATTAGCAGGCAGTAGACCAACAGGCAAAAAGCAGCCCCCCTTTCCCTCTAACCTCCTTACGTATAGGCCAGAGCTAGACGGTTCCATTCACTCTAGAGGAGGGTCTTTTCTTTCAGATCTGAAACCAGATCGCTACTTGCTGCATCGTTTCTCTTGCAAGCCTCTCACCGGCAGATAATTCCTCTGTATTGTTCGCTTACAACTCCTCTTCCCAAGAGCGGCTCTAGGGGAGTCAGGTACCAGATGCCGTGTCCTACACTATAATCCCAGCACTTGGGAGGTGGAGGCAGAAGGATCAGAAATTCAAGACAAACCTTGGCTAGATACCAAGTTTTTGGTTGTTGTTGTTTTTTGTTTTGTTTTTTCGAGAAAGGATTTCTCTGTAGCTTTGTAGCCTGTTCTGGAAATATCTCTTGTAGACCAGGCTGGCTTTGAACCACAAGGCCCTATCTTAAGAAACAAGCAAACCAAACAGCAACAATAAAAACAACAGTGTCGCAAATCACGTCAATGCCTGTTCAAAGTGCACTGATTGTTTCCTACTCACAGAATAATACCAGAGCTGGAATTATCTGGATCCCTGTGAGCTTTTCCAGTTTGCTCAGCTACCACCACATTGGTCTCTTTGCTCTCTCTGACCTTGCCAGAAATGTTCTTAAGGTTGAGTAGAACTGATAGAATGACATTTTACACATGAGATTTATTGGATTAGCTGTCTTGGTATGTATTGGGTAGCCCAGCCTGGCCATCTGCACACTGCAGAGGCTGAGGGTAGATGCCCCAGCTTCCCAATCTTGTGCTGAAGGCCTGGGGGATTCTTGGAGAGCTACTCTTCTTCAGTGAATATTGCAGGGCTGTGAAGCTGGTTTCTGACGTCAGTGCAGGATAGCAGTGGCAGTAGAAGCAACAGATCTCCCCCCCACCACCCGGCTCTCATACCAATAACAGTTGAGAGACAGAACAAACTAACACCAAAGTCATGGATGTGCAGAGTCTGGAGAACATGGATTTAACTTTCTCATCTGTGGTGGTTCAAAAGAAAATGGCCACCGTAAGGAGTGTCACTATTAGAAGGTGTGACTGTGTTACAGTAGTTGTGGCCTTGTTTGAGGTAGTGTGTCACGGTGGGAGTGGGCTTTGAGGTCTCCTATGCTCAAATTATGCCCAGTGTGGCACACTGACTGCTTCTGCTGCCTGCAGACAAAGATGTAGAACCTTCAGCTCCTTCTCCAGCACCATGTCTACCTGTGTGCCACCGTGCTTCCCACCGTGAGGATAATGGACTGAACCCCTCTGAAAGTGCAAACCATCCCCAATTAGATGCTTTTCCTTTGTAAGAGTTGCCATGATCACAGCATCTCTTGACAGCAATAGGAATCCAAAAGGCACAATCTTTTTAGCACAGAAAGGATATCTCAAGGAATTGAGAGGACTGTGGGGAACAGTCCACCATCATCATGCAGAATGGAGGGGGGCAAGGAATTATAGAAAAAAAGTAGAGGAATTTTCAAGTTGTCTTCCACAAGACAATGTTATAGTAAAAACAAAACAAATGGTCAAATGTCTCTTCTGTACGTTCTGATGGATATCTGCTGTCTTACTTTTCTATTGCCGTGAAGAGATACCATGACTAGGGCAGCTTACAAAAGAAAGCTTTTATTGGGAACTTGCTTGCAGTTCTAGAAGGCCAGTCTGTGGCCATCATGTCAGGGAATATGACAGCAGGCAGGCGTGCTTGCTATTTGAGCAGTAGTTAAGAGATTACATGTTGAGACAACAACCATAAGGTGTATGTATGACCCGCACTTCCTAATCTTTCCAGTTCTACCATCTGGGAAACAAAACATTCAAACATATTAGCCTATTTCTCATTGAAAACATCACATCAGACATCAACTTATCTCCCCAAATGTAATACCTGGGGCTGGGAATATAGCTCCATGGTAGAACTCATGCCTAGCATGCATTAGGCTTTAAAATTGATCCTCAACACCAAGAACAATTAACAACAACAACAACAACAAAAAAGTCCCAAAAAAACAAAAAGAAAAATGCAATAGCTTAAATCTGCAGCCGTGAAGCGCTTCGTCGTTTATGTAACATCTCTCTCATGTACATGGAAGCCGATAAATGCCTGAACCGAGCTCCTCCAAAGAGGGGGCTGTTCGTACTTTCCAGCTCCTTGAGGAACGTGGGAGACTGGCCAGCCTGGCGCTGTTTCTACTGTGGCTCATGACATTTATTTCTGAAGTAAGGCAGTGGCAATAAGCTGAAGGAAGAATTAAATTATAGAGAATTGCCATTTTTACTATGTTGATCCTCCCAATCCAAGAGCAAGGGAGATCCTTCCATTTTCTGGTATCCTCTTCAATTTCTTTCTTCAAAGACTTAAAGTTCTTGTCAAATAGATCTTTCACTTCCTTGGTTAGAGTTACCCCAAGATATTTTATGCTGTTTGTGGCTATCGTGAAAGGTGATGATTCTCTTATTTCCCTCTCTGCTTCCATATCCTTTGTGTATAAGAGGGGGTTTTGATCCTACTTCATGTTCTGGCTTTGTGGGAGCCTAGACAGTTTGGATGCTCACCTTCCTAGACCTGGATGGAGCGGGGAGGACCTTGGACTTTCCACAGGGCAGGGAACCCTGACTGCTCCTGGGACTGGAGAGGGAGGAGAAGAGGAGTGGGGGGAGGGAGAGAGGGTCGGGAGGAGGGGGAGGGAAATGGGAGGCGGGGAGGAGGCGGAAAATTTTTTTTTTCAATAAAAAAAAATTAAATGGGAAAAAAATTATAGAGAATATCAGAAGAGGAATTTTTGTGTTGGTAAAGAAAGAACTATAGCTGGATATGGTGGTGCCTATCTGTAACCCCAGCACTGTGGGAGGCTGAGCTAGGATATTGTGAGTCTGGGCTATCTTAGGCTACAGAGTAAGACCTTGTCTTGAAAGAAAAACAGCAAAAGAAAGATATTCATTACCTGATTTCATTTTTATTATGTGAAATCCATAGACATTTATATGAACATATTATTTTATTTAATATATGATTTATATAGTATATATTAATATTCATACACACAATGCATATTCTGGAAGAATAAAATCATAGCTATTTTTCATTCTGAACTTTGTTCCTATGTGTTGTCAATAATTAAAAAGCTCTGGCTGGTGAGGCGTCTGAGCTGGCAAAATCACCTCTAGTACAAACCTGATAACCTGAGTTAGGGTTCTCAGTCCCAGGTAAATTTGATGGGCTGTGCATTTCTGTAATTCCAGCACTCCTACAGTGAGATGGGAGGTGGATACAGAAGAGCATCCTGGAAGCTCTTGGACCAACCACCCTGTAATACATAGAACAACAGCAGAAACCAGAGACCTGCCTCAAAACCGAGGTGGAAGGTGGAACTTATATCTGAAGTTGCCCTCTGACTTCCATACCCATGCCACGGCCCAGACTTGTCCTCACAGTCAAACATGCACACACACACACCACTGTACATATACACATACTGTACACATACATCATACACACACACACACATACCACACATGCACAGGCACACACACCATACACCCCCACCCCATACACAGCATGAACATGCATAAATAAATATTAATGAGTTAAAAGCTCATTGAAATTATAAATGTTAATTTTTTTTTTTTGGTTTTACACATTTAAAGTTCTAGCCATGAGATGGCTCAGCAGGCAAAGGCATTTGCTACAAAGCCTGAGTTTGCTCCAGGTCACACATGGTGGAGGAGGGAATGGATCAACTATTGCATTGTCCTCTGCTCTCCTCACCTGTATCCTGGCTCCTGTGGCTGCACACACACACACACGCATGCACGCACGCACGCACGCATGCACGCACACATGCATGCACGCATGCACGCACGCAGCAATACACTAAGTAAATAAATACAAAGACACTGAGATAGTCTGTGTGGAATGATAATTGAGGACCTCTGCTCATCTGAAATATAGATATAGAAAAACCTAAGCTAAGTTTAAAAATGTGCTTTCTGAGAACGTGATTTTATCAGAATGGAAGAAACTTACAACTTTGAAACTTCTCGATTCTCCCCATTAATGTAAGGATCCCCCCTTTCACTTTGCAGTTTCTATCATGAGGGAACTCTTCACATAGCCACTCTTTCTTGAGTACCTACTGTGTGCTGCCTTCTCTCATTCAGCCCTCACAGCTTTCCTGTGAGGCACTAGAGTATACAATGAGGTTCAGAGAAGCGGCTTGTTTGAGAATGCCTGGCAAGGCAAGAGCAGGGCTGGGCCTAGAGAGCAAGGTTTGAATTCTGTCCTTCCCAGCTGTGAAGAAGGTACCTTCTGAGCCATCTGTTACTCACTTAAGTGCTTGCTCACTCAGTTACTGCTATCCAAGTACTCATGTGAGGACCTGTCAAGGGCTGTGTGCTGACAAAGACAGTGGGCCAGAACCACTGCTCTGTGTCATGTGACATAGTGACTTCAGAAAGGAAAACAGAGGCACTGGGGTCTTTGGTAGAGGTTATTTATTTTATTTTGAGGGGCTGGATATTGATTCCAGGGCTTTGTGAGTGTTGCACACACATTCCACCCTGAGACACCATGCCCACCACTGAGACACCGCGCCCACCACTGGACAAAGCGCCCACCACTGAGACACAAAGCCCACCATTGGACATGGTGCCCACCACTGAGACACAGCGCCCACCACTGGATACAGTGCTCACCACTGGACGCGGCGCCCACCACTGGACATGGTGCCCACCACTGGACACGGCGCCCACTACTGGACACGGCGCCCACCATTGGACATGGTGTCCACCACTGAGACACGGCGCCAGTCCAAGATCTTCAAACAAACGTTTACCAACGTGGAGAGGTGAGGAGTACCATTCTTTTCTTCACAGTGCTGAGAATCACATTTTCCTCTAGATTAATTGTGTTTTTCAGGTTTATGGATGAGGATGAAAACATTCACTTAAAAAGTTAAGTAAAGGACAAGAATTTTATATATCCACGTGCTGGGAGTGGTGGCGCATGCTTTTAATCCCAGCTCGGGAGGCAGAGGTCGGCGGATCTCTGTGAGGACAAGGCCAGCCTGGTCTGTGGAGTGAATTCCAGGACAACCAGGGTTACACAGAGAAACCCTGTCTCAGAAAAAAAAATTCCATGAAAAAAAGATACTAAAATTGGTGAATAGACATGGGTTCTGTATGTTTGCCTAGAGCCTTGAGGACTTCAAGGTTAATGAAGCTTAGAAATTAATTAGAGAAGCTGGAACTAAAGAATTCCCTGGTGGCCAGGATAAGGGTTATCTGATTTTTATCTCAGAAGGGAACAACAGCAATTCAGTTCCTGTTAGGGAGAACCAATCCATAACGTATTTTTGCTATTATCTTAATTACTTCTTTTATTTTTGAGATTATTACAGTTAAGTCATTTCTCCCTCCCAAACCTCCTGGTTACCTCTCCTTGTTCCTTTTCAAATTCATGTCCCCCTTTTTCATTAATTGTTATTATTATTACTGTAATGCAATATAGGGGTGTACATATATATATATATATATGTGTGTGTGTGTGTTTATAAATATGTGTAAATTCCAAACTACATAAGCACCTTCGCAGTCTGTTACTTTTATGTGTGTTTTCAGGGCTGTTTGGCACTGGGCAATCGGTGTGCTCTTGCCTGGGGAAGACACTTTTGTCCTGCTCTCCACATTCCTTAGCGACCTGTGGTTCTTTGTGTAGGACTGAGGCTTCGTGGGCTTTCCCCTGTCTGTGTTAGCATGTTTCTTGGTTTTGTGCTTGTTCAGCTCATGCAGCCATGGTCTTGAGACTTCATGGGTTGTAGCTTCTGACTTTCCTTGGAGACACAGCCTCACAGCAAACTCCCTGGCCCTCCGTTTCCTACAATCTTTCCACTTACCCTTCTGAAAAGGTCCCTGAGACTGAGGTAGGTGAGTATTGTAGGCATACCCCCTGGGGCTGGTTTCTACAGCTCTGCATTTTGATTGGTTGAGATGTCTCTAATGGTCCCCATCTGTTGCAGAAAGAACTTTACTTGCTGTGGGAAGGGGAGAAGACTGTACTTATCTCTATAAGGACGAATGTTTGAAGTGTGGTTAGGGATTGTGCTGCCTTAGGAAACTAGGAACTGTCGGTTCTCCTTCAAGATTCAAGGCTTCATTAGCCCTGGGGAGTTGGCTAGGTTTCTGGGATCAGGCAGAGGGAAAATGTGTTTGCTGCCAAGCCTGACAACCTGACTTTGGTCCCTGAGATCCGCAAAGCTAGAAGGAAAGAACTATTCCCAAAAGTAGTTCTCTGATCTCCCCAAAGCACCACATCTATGCACACATACATCAAAACAAACACACAAACAAATGTAAAAAACACAAGAGAAAATGATTGGACTAACATTTTTATTAGGATGACCCTCCATTCTGGTTTGGAACATAGATCTTTTGGTGTTAATCTAGCAGGATTCTGAGGAAAATGGGTAGCTGAGACTTCCAGAATCTCAGCTGGTTTTGGTGCCCAGAACTGAAATCTCAGCATTTTGGGAGGTACAGGCTGGTTAGTAGGAGGTTTAAGGTCGTTCTTGGTTGTGTAGCTGAGTCAGTCCAGCCCACATTACAAACAACCCTGTCAGTAGTGTTGTTGGTACTCTTTCTTCTGGCTATGTTGGTGTGGTAGCATCAGGTGTTTCTGGGGCAATTTTTGACACTGATATCTCTGTTGGCTACATAAACTCTATAGCACCAAACTAGAATAGAATTCATACAGACATATTTCCAGAGGCAGTAGATATCTATATATTATTATTATATGTCTTAGTCAATGTTCTATTGCTGTGAAGAGACACCACGACCATGAAAACTCTTATAAAGAAAACATTTCATTGGAGCTTGCTCTTAGTTTCAGAGGTTTAGTCCATTGTCATCATGGCAGGGAGCATGGTGGCACACAGGCAGGCATGTGCTGGAGAAGGAGCTGAGAGTTCTACATCTGGATCAGCAGGCAGCAGGAAGAGAGTCACTGAGCCTGGTTTGGGCTTTTGAAACCCCAAAGTGACAAATGTTCTGATTCTTTCACATAGTGCCATCCCCTAATTGTTTAAATATGTGGACCTATGGAGGCCATTTTTATTCAAAGCACCACATTCTATTCCTTAGTCCCCATAGGCTTGTAGCCATATCACATTTAGAACATGCATTCAGTCCAACTTCAAAAGTCCCCATTGTCTTTAATACTTTCAGCACTATTTAAAAGTTCAATGCTCAACTTGGTAATAGTGGTGGTACACTCCTTTAACTCCAGCACTTGGGAGGCAGAGGCAGGCAGATCTTTGAGTTTGAGGCCAGCCTGGTCTACAAAGGACATCCAGGGCTAAACAGAGAAATCCTGATTTGAAAAAAAAAAAAAAACAAAAAAACAAAACAAAGAAGAAAAATAAAGGCCCAAAGTCCAAAGTCTCTTCTGAGACTCATGGTAATCTCTTAACTGTAATACCCTGTAAAATCAAAATAAAAAAGCAGATCACATATTTACAACATAAAATGATACAGAATATACATTACCAAGACTATACTTTCAGGGATCATTTCTATGGTTTGTTACCAGAATATACATTATCATTCCAAAAGAGAGGAAAAGGAGCATAATGAGGAAATGTTGAACCAAAACAAGACTGAAAACCAGCTGGGAAAATTGCAAACTCTTCACCTCTATCCCTGATGTCAAATCTCCAGTTCTTTTTGGTTTTGTTGACTTAAACACACTCCTCTCTCTCTCTTGGGTTGGTTTCACACCATCAGCAGCTCTCTTTGTCGGGCATCTCATGGCTCTGGCATTTCCAGCCTTGGGGCCTCCAATGAAATCCAGCTTCAGCTTCACACAGTGGCCTCTCTGAGGCCCCATGCAGGGACACCCCTGACGCACACCTGGTCTCAGAGACTTTCTTTAGCTGTGGAGGGAGATTCCAACAACCCATTTCTTATACCTTTGATTTTAATGCCAAAACCACATGGCTGAAGCTGCCAAGTTCTTCTGCTTGCTGGGGCTAGAACATGGCCCCCTTGTTTAAATACATTTTTAGAAGCTTTGTGTTTTTGATGGTTTCCTTCACTGCTTAAGCATTTCTTTAATTCCTTTTCAGAAGTTGGAAGCTTAGCTGGGTGGGTGGTGTGCAAAGCCCTTCTGTATATGTGTTGCTTTTATTGGTTAATGAATAACGAATCTGGCTTGGCCTGTGATAGGGTAGAGTAGAGCTAGGTGGGGAGTGGGGAGAAGAGGAACTAAACTGAATGCTGAGAGAAAGAAGGCAGAGTCATGAGATGCCATGTAGCTGCCAGAGGAGTCAGATGTGAGCTGCCAGTTGGAACCTTGCCACGAGCCTTGTGGTAAAACAAAATAATAGAAATGGGTTGCTGGGCGGTGGTGGTGCACTCCTTTAATCCCAGCACTTGGGAGGCAGAGGCAGGTGGATCTATGTGAGTTTGAGGTCAGCCTGGTCTACAAAAGCTAGTTCCAGGACAGGATCCAAAGCTACACAGAAAAACCCTGTCTTGAAAAACCAAAAAAAAAAAAAAAAAAAAAAAAAGAAAGAAAGAAATGGGTTAACCAAAGATAAAAGAGCTAGCTAGCAATACGCTTAAGTGATTGGCCAAGCAGTGGTTGAAATCATATTGTTTCTATGTGATTATTTTGGGTCAGGGCAGCCGGGAATGAACAAACAGCCTCCTCCAGCGGGTGGGGTCTTGCCCTGAAGCTACCACTCCTTTTAGTCCATTTAGCATCAGGCTTTTCTTTAAACTTTTAATTTTCCTGAACACTGGACTTAGCTCCATTAAACTTACTGACATTCTTTTTCTCTTCAAACTGTACATTTTGTATTTTTCCTTGCTCAGTTTGCTTCTTTTCACTATGGATTTGCACAAGAGTGGCCACTAATAACCATGTGACATAGTTAATACGAGGCTGCCTTGAAGTCTCTGCGAACCCCCTTAATTAAAAACTCTTCAATTTAGCCCCAGGCAGTTTTTTTTTTTTTTTTGACAAAGGAAAGAAGCAGCTGCATTCTTTGCCAATATATCATGAGAATGGTCCTTAAGCTCCTTACATATTATCCTGTTTTGAAATTTAAATACATGACTTTATAGGGGCCATTCTTATTCCAACCACTACATTATGCATTTATTATTTATTTATTCATTCATTTGAGACAGTATCTCATGTAATCACGGATGGCCTGGAACTTACTATATAGTCTAGATTATCCTGGCACGCATCAAGATCCACCTACTTCTTCCTCCTAAGTGCTAGGACTAAAGGCAGAAGATACTTAACGCAAAGACAAAACAATTTTATCCAGATAGGCCAGGGTGATGTGCTCATGTCAGGGTTTCCCTCCATGGTAACAGCAAGCCAGGACACACTGGTTATAGTGTTAGGGTCAGTTGCCTGCACTGAATGTCTGTTAACCAAAGAAGACAGTGGGCAGAGAACCCTTTCTCTTTGAGTGGAAGGTATAAAGGAGCCAAGACTAAGGAGGGTGCATTCCCCGAAAGAATGCAAATAAAGATGCCTGGAAGTTGATCTGGGATCATCTTTAACCAGACTATTTTTATTCGGATGATGGTTCATAGCTATTGCTGTAGAGTTGATTTTCATAAGTTTTGCTTAAGGACAGAAATTTAGAAATATTATGAAAGGAGATTCTATGTCTATAGAATATGGTCCCGGATGAGACCTCCACCACCACACAGTCCAAATCTTCACACAAAAGGTTGAGAAAATTGAGGCCAGTATTTCACAGCTGGCAAGTGGCTGAATGGCTTAGCCTGGGCATGTTCAGAAGGTAGGGCACCCATCAGGGGATAAAGAAGGTGAAACAGTTCCTTTTAGATGGTTTTCCAGAACAATAAAGAGAGTTTTATAGCTCAAAAGACAACAACCATTAAACTCCAAAGTCAACAGTTATTTTATCTTCTGTTTTAGTTATTGCCTTAGTCATTGTTCTATTTCTATGCAAAGACACCATGACCAAGGTAATACTTCTAAAAGAAAACATTTAATTGTGGGCTTGCTTACAGTTTCAGAGGTTAGTCCATTATTATCATGACAGGGAGAATGGTGGCAAGCATGCAGACATGGTACTGGAGAAGTGGATGAGTATTTCATGTTCTTATTCATAGGAGAGAGAGAGAGAGAGAGAGAGAGAGAGAGAGAGAGAGAGAGAGAGAGAGAGAGAGAGAGAGAGAGAGAGAGAGAGGTGTATGGGGGGAGAGGCTCTTGGCTTGGCATGGGCTTTTGGAACCTCAAACAAATCCCATCCCATTGAGACACTTCCTCTAAGTCCACACCTCTTAATCCTTCAAATCCTTTCAAATAGTGCCACTTCCTAATGACTAAGAGTTCAAATATATTAGCCCTTGGGGGAGGCATTCTTCTTCACACCACCACAGTTATAAAATTAAATGAAATGATGATAGATGATTGAATACTGTTATTGCTGAAGCTCAATGAAAAATGCACACAGTGAAGGGCAGGGAAACTGAAAAAGCAGAATCCTTTATCAAAAAAATACCAGATGTTATCTGATCAATATCATATGAATAATGTTTAAAAACAACAACAACAACAGAACAAACACCCAAGTTCCATGGCTTGTAAAATATGGGAAAGGAAGTTAATAACCATCTTTTTTTTTTTTTTGGTTTTTCAAAACAGAGTTTCTCTGTGTATCTCCGGCTGTCTTGGAACTCATTCTGAAGACCAGGCTGGCCTAGAACTCACAGAGAGCTGCTTGCCTCTGCCTCCCTGATTGCTGGGATTAAAGGCATGCACCACCACCACCCAGCTAATAACCATCTTTTAAAGAGCCTGTTATTCTAGTGTATATTTAACTTCATCCTTTAGTTCAGAAGTACCGTTATTTCACAGCAGAATTCTCTTTAAGTTGGAGAATGAGCTTTTTGGTAAGGACCCCCCTTCAGGCTCATCTGAACATGTAAAATCAAGGCAGATTCTCATCTTATTCCATTGTATAAAATTTCTAGACAAATAACCTACCAGTTGCATTTATGATCACAATTGGGTATTATTTTTATATATGGGTGTATGCGTGCCACATTGTGTGGGTGCTGATAGAGGCCAGAAGAGGATGTTTGGATCTTTTGGACTTAGAGTTGCAAGCAGTTGTAAACTAACTGTTCTATGTAAGAGCTGGGGACCGATGTGATGTGCGGTCTTCTGGAAGAGCTGTATGTACTCTTAATTGCTGAGACATTTAGCACTCAAATTAACACATATTATTAAGATTCAAACATAAATTCCTTAGTTGAATAATTGAATTTGGTTTGAGTGATTGCCTTTTGAGGGCCAAGATGAAAGATGTGGTCTTTGCGTAAATTCCAAGGAATTTCAGCAGAGTAGAATTAGAGCAATGACCCAGCAACATGAAAGTCATCCTTACAGAGCACAGAAGTCAACCTACGTCCCCTGCAGACTCTAGACTGTGCCTAGATGTTGAGGATTAAGGTTAGTTCTCTTTGCTTAAGAGTTTAGTGTCAATGAGGTATGATGTGGGATTTCATTGGTCAATAAAGAAACTGCTTTGGCCCATCTGATAGGGCAGAATTTAGGTAGGCAGAGTAAACAGGACAGAATGCTGGGAGGAAGAGGAAGTGAGCTCAGACGCCATTTCCTCTCCTCTCGGGGGCAGATGAGATGCAGGGCAGCTCCTCTCAGGGCCAGACGCGATGAAGCAAGCCACCAGGTCCGACATGCTGAATCTTTCCCGGTAAGACACAGATTACTACACAGATTACTAAAAATGGGCTAGGCAAAATATGAGAATTAGCCCGTAAGAGGCTAGAGCTAGTGGGCCAAGCAGTGTTTAAATGAATACAGTTTGTGTGTTGTTATTTCTGGTGTAAAGCTAGCCGTGCGGGAGCCGGGCAGGATGAAAAGCAGGCCCGCAGCTCCACACAACAGAGGTACCAGCACTTAGCAGTGAGTTTATGCTTGGAGTCTAGACCTAAAGTCTCACTTAACCCTTTTCCTGATGATTAAATTCACTATTAAATTGTTGACCCATCAGAAATTTCACCCTTCCACATTAATATGTCCATTGATAGTGCTATTGTTCTGGTCGTGCTTGTACAACCATATCTAGGAGATGCTGTTTCACATCAGATTTCCTGGCGTTCTGACTCTTACACTCTTCTCACCCCTTCTTCAATGTTCCATGAGTCATAGATACAGGAGTCGTGATGTAGATTTATCAGTTAGAGCTGGGTAACCCAGGAGCAATTGTGGTTTTCTGTGATGGTTTCCATTTGCTATAAAGAGAGGTTATTTTGACGAGGGATGGTAACATCTCTTATCTGTGGGTGTAAGGACAAGAATTAGAATGTGGGAAGGGACTATGATGGTCTAGCAAAGTGGTGGTAGGAGATTTTCTTCCTACTACCTACGGTCCTAAAGTCCATGACCTCACTAGCCCTGGGCACTTGGCTTTGTTTCTAGTACCAGGCATATTTCTCTCCTTTAAGTGGGCGTTAAATCTAATTAGGCAGCTGTTGGTTGCAACCAACAAGTGAGTGCCACTTATTGTTGGTGGAAGTTTCTGTCTGGCCAACAGTTCCCAAACAAACCCACTGAGGCTTCTATTAATTACAAATGCTCAGCCAGCACCTCAGGCTTATTATCATTACTAGCTAACTCTTACATTTTAAATGAACCCATATTTCTTATCTATGCTTTTTCATGTGGCTCAAGGCTTGTTACCTCATTTTCTACATGTCCTACTTCCTCTGAGTCTGGCTGGTGACTCCCCGGCCTCTGCCCTTCTTCTTCCCAGAATTCTCTCTGTGTCTAGTTGTCCTACCTATGTTTCCTGCTTAGCTACTGGCCATTCAGCTTTTGATTAAACCAATCTGAGTTTAAGCCAAATCTTCACAGTGCGCAAAAGAATTTTACTGCAGCAACTCATCACATTTTTATGCATAGCTCACCATGCTGGTCATTGTCATAGTCCAAAATGTTGCAGAATTACTACCTTCCCCTGTCTTGGATGTTATCTTCTAGAATCATGGAACCTAGACCACAGGAAGAACCTTTTCAAGTTAGATCCAGCTCAAATCATCCAGAATCCTGTGTTCTAAGTATGCAATGTCTTCAGCAATAGTGGCCAACACTCTGCTCCTGAGAGGCAACCAATGGCTATATGGACAATATATATTGTTTTAGGAGTCACTATAAATACTATCAGTAAAACCTCTTGTGTGAAAGAATCTTGCTATTTATAAAGTCATTGGGTATTTCTCCATTAGTGCCCCCTCTTACTTTCACTCCTTTTTCCTTAACAAATCTACATCTCTTTTTTGTTTGTTTTTGTTTTTATCTTCCCTTTTTAAAATTGATTTTATTGAGCTTTACATTTTTCTCTACTCCCCTCCCTGCCTCTCCCCTCCCCTTTAACCTTCCGTCAAGGTCTCCATGCTCCCAATAAAATCTACATCTCTTCTGCTTGAAATCGTGGTTATATGTATATTTTTACATCTAGTTGTAAAATATGTAGGGGTATCATTATGCTAATATGTTATATTCATCATAAGACAAGATAGAAATAAAAAATTGATGAGATAAGAAATTGGTGTAGAAATTCTGCTATTTTCTCCCCTATGGTCAGTCAACATACCTTTTAGAATTTATGCTTTCTAGTCTGAAGGCGTCTGGTATACTCTGAGAGTGGCCACTCTGGCTGTATTCTTTTCCTAAGCTATTAAGTGGCACTTACAGAATTGTTTCCGAGTGCCAGGCTTGTTTCTAATTCCAAGGATTCAGTACTCAGTAGGCAACCACTCTATCGCTGAGTGCCAACATCATCACCCTTGTCATTTCTAGGTTCTATGGGTATAAGGGTTCTTGACTTCTCTTTCTGCCAGCAGGAACAGAGCCATGTTTAGTTCAAAGCTACATCCAAGGTCAAATGTATAATTTAAGAATACCAAGGGTTGAAGGGAAGGAAGTTCAATACTTTCTTAGAAGGCCTTAGGAATCTGAACAATGAAGCCAAGAGGCTAAGGACTTAAATACAGTACTGTCATTGGGAAGGCCTGTGATATACCTGGGAAAGGACAGTGTATGGAGGACTTGTATGTGTGTCTGGGCTTTGTCCTTATGGTCTTGTGATTTCCTGTAAACATTCAACTGTCCAAGTTTCTGGTTACTTCTTCAGAGGGCAAGGATGGCAACTATTTTTGCTATCGTAATGAAGTTCTCATCGTTACTAATGGTCCCATCAAAGTCCAGGCAGAATCCAATAACTGTCAGTCACCGAGGTTTTATTGAGTTCCCGAGGCTCTTCAAAATTATCGGTAGGGGAGTAGAATTTCACTACTGCTGATTTTTCTGGAACATTGAGATTTTTATGCTCCTGAATTTGACAACCGTTCACATTCGATCTGTCATTTCTTCACTCCCACAAGGCTCAAGAGAAGTGACTTCAGTTTGGCTCTGCCTTTTGTCATTTAATTTCCTTAAGCCTTCCTTCCCGCATCTGTGAAATGAAGAGAATGATGTTTACTTATGCAGTTATAGTGAATGTTAAATGAGACAATTTATGTAAAATATATGGTACAGTTAGAACACAGCAAAAATGGAATAAACTATTATCACTCAACTTAAATGGCAAACACAGGCGAGTTCACTTAACATTTAGCAAATGCAAAGGAAAATCTCACACAGTCACTTAGAGCTGGATTTTTAAGTGTTTAGTGTGAGATGGCAAGATATTGCTCCAAAATTCTCCACTTACAACAACAAAAGTTTTAGGATAAGAGTTACTAAAGCAACAGGCTTTAGGGCAGGGTGTAGCTTTGTAGCAGAGAACATTTCTCTTGCTGAGCCTTAATACACAGAAAATGAAAAATGTCTTCTCTGACAGACGGAAGCTTTTGGTTCTGTGTTAGACCATCTAGATTTAAGACTGTCTCTTCAAGTAAGACTAAATATTTACTAGACATAAAAATAAATGGAGAGAGTACTATTAATATGCTCACGAAGTAAGCTGGAAGGTTGTGTCTCTCGAGCTTTGATCTTGACTTTTAAATTGTATGAAACAAATCTTATGTTAATATTAATAGCAATTAATTTATTCTTATTACACAAGCTTCTGACATAGCCACAATAGTCACGTAATGACTCATGACGTATCTCTCAGATGGCATTTCTTTATCCTGAGTTGTACAAGACTGATTTGACTATTCCAGCATATTTCAGCTGATGGCAACTTACCTTCACAATAACCTGTAGCTTAAAAAAATGACCAAAGACTCACCAACACTGGGTTTGGAGTGAAATTGCATATGAATTCTTTCCCTTAAATGCTACTAAATTCAAACCCGAAGCCATGAGAGGTGGTGCATGCCTGTAATCCCAGCAGTCAAGAGGCTGAGGCAGGAGGAGTACCAGTTTTAGATCCATTTACATTATATATAGAGACCCTGTCTACACACACACACACACACACACATACAGAGACACACACACAGACACACAGACACACACACACAGAGACAGACAGACACACACACACAGAGACAGACACACACACACCTGCAAACACTAAAATAAATGAGAATGAATTGATTTTAAAGCAATCTTTGTTAGCATTCTCACTCACCTCCCTGACCTAGTAAGTCACGTGTACTCATTCACCTCTCTGACCTAGTAAGTCACGTGTACTCATTCACCTCTCTGACCCGGTAAGTCACGTGCTTACCTTATTGTTGTCAGGTGGAGAAGAAAAAGGATTCTCATCTACTCCTGACTTATTTCTCCCACTTAACTTCTTTTCATTTCTTTGATTTAATTGTTGTTGTTTAGAGGTAGCAAAATGTGGCAAGTTCAGATTAATGAGAAACACTGTGTAAAACCCCTTCTCTGGAACAAGGCTGGATGTGGGCGCAGAAACTGGTGTTTCCTGGTTCTAGGCTGCAGTCTGCGGTAAGTCGAAACCCATGTCCTCTGGGTATCTTCAGATTTGTGTGTACAATTGCCTGCACTTTTAGCAACTATTCGTATTGAGATCCTGTTTGGGGAACATGTTTATTTCTCCTTTTCAACCACACTGTGATATAAATATTTGTTAGGGAAGAATTTGTACAGGGATATAATTAATTATTTGAACCTTCTCATATTTTTAAAAACATTCTAAGAAGTTTAAAGACACAGAATAGTTGATGAACAAATTAGACCAAGTCAGCTCTGAACGCACAGGACTGAAGAAAGTCCTGGACACTAATCTGTCTGAGAAGTTGTCAGCACTGCATAGAGATAAAATAGGGGACTCCATTTAATGGGAGTAAAACAAAAGCAAGCATACCCACAAAATACCGGCAAAGTAGGTGCTGGACGAGCATGAAAAGAGTGAAAAGATGTTCGCAGGACTGCCTTTGTAGAAAAAGTCATCTCCTAGAAATGGGAGTATGCTAGAAGCCAACAGCCCCGAGCTACATTTTAGAATTAATAATACAAAGAAGTGAACCCAGAACCAAGCACGCACTATTGTACATGAAGGAACAAAGTGGAATGGGAGGGAGCTGAGAATTCTAGAAAAATGTAGGAAGTATTCACTTCTGTACTTCCTCAATCTCAATCTTTGTACATTCCACCATGAACCTGCAACTGCTTTTGCAGAGGTCACCGGTGCATTGCCGTTTCTCAGGTTTTCTCCCTTCAGGTAGATATGACCTATGACACACTGATGGCTTCTCTTTGGAAAACCCTCTTTTCAGATTGCCTTTGAGCAGTTTTCTGCATCTCTCTTCCCTTCCTCCCTCTCTCCCTCTCTCCCTCCCCCCTCCCTCTTCCCCCTTTCTTCCTTCCCTTTTAAAGTATTGCCAGTATTCCAGACCCGGCCCCTTTTCTTTAAACACTGTAAGAAGTCCTGAAGGTAAAATATGAATAGAATCACACACGTGCATGGCAAGCTTTACTAATTGATATGGGAAAATTTTCCAAGTCCTGATTCTATCCCAGAATTCTCAATAGTGCTCCAGGCAGATGCTGTATGATCAGAGACTGCGCGCCAGAGGAATTCTTTATTTCTATTCTAGTTTCGAACACAACCTGGGGATCTCATCTGGAGTTATGACTGTAAATGACAAAATAGTTGGGAACTATTTTCGTTAGCTTCTTTAGCACCATGTGTGCTTTCATATTGCCTGGATGGCATCACTAGGGTTGGATAAATATTTTAATAAAAAATAGAATAAGACATTAGATTAACTAACAATATCTAATATGATGGGATATATCTTGAAAACTAAATAATTAAAATGGAAATAAAGATGAAAAGAATAGTAACATTCAGCATTTGTATGTATTTTAAATTTTATTATTTATGTATTGAGAGGCAATGTTTTTGTTGCGTTTCCATTGCTGTGATAAGACCAGGACCAAACACGACTTCCAGAGGAAAGGTTACTTTGTTTTGTACTTCATTCAAGCACGGCAGGAACCTGGATGCAGAAACTCAAGCAGGGTCCACAGAGGACTGCTGCTCCCTGGACTGCTCCCAGTGGATTGCTCAGTTTGCTTTCTTACAAACTCCAGAATGACCTGATCTGCTTGCCAAGGGCTGGCATCATGTGCAGTGGGCTGGCCCTTGGAAATCAATTGTTAATTAAGAAAATGCTCTACAGAATTGCCTACAAACAATCTGGATGGGGACATTTTCCCAACTGAGTTTCCTCTTCCCAGATAACTCTAGCTTGTGTCAATGTTGCAAAAAACCTCACCAGGCCACAAGATAACAAACACTATGTATTCCTGGTGGGTCTGGAACTCTCTATGTAGAATAGGGTGACCTAGAACTCATGAAGATCCTCCTGCCTCTGCCCACTGAGTGCTGGGATTAAAGGTATGTGCCAGCACACTTGGATTAGAGGTCTGTTTTGAAAAAGAACATGTCTGAACAGATTATTTTCTGGATATTATTTCAAAATTACAGTTAAGTAAATGAACATATTCTATTTGAAGACAAAGACCCCGAATTGCTGTGGAGTTTGGTTTGGGGTTGAAGCTTTGCTAGTTGGATATTTTGTCTCAAAGTTGAAACTGTGCCTAGCCCAGGGTAAAACAATAGTAGATACTGTACTCTGTTCACTTCTGCAGACATGCTGTCTTCAGTAATCAGGGCTGTAGCCTGACCTTCTTCCTAAAATTTGCTAAATAATCTCTAATAGGTTGACTACAGAGGGGTCTGAGTTTTGACTACTAATGAAATAGTTTTATACACATAGGTGTCTGAGTTTTGACTTCCTCATTGTTTTGTTTTCAGACTGTTATATAACTGAAAAATATTTTCCACTATTGCCTAAACTTTATATACCACCTTTACCATTCATTCTATAGTCCTAGAAAGTTCACGAATAGTTGCCCCAATGACTAAGTGCTTGCTGTTACAATTCTGTGTTACCAAAAGATAGTGGCTTATAGAATTCTTTCTCTTATTATAGTGTGTGTGTGTGTGTGTGTGTGTGTGTGTGTGTGTTACTGGGGGACTGATCCTATAGCCCTGTACATCTTGCTGAGTGCTTGTACACTGAGCTACATCCCCAGAGAATCCTCTAGAATAGACATTAATTTTCACGTGTGTGACAGATCACTTGGTAAGTGTTTCGAACTTCATGGGTTGTTCTCTTTCTGCTGCTGTGGTGAAACGCCACTGTCACCACGAAACTTTATGAAAATAAGTGCTGGTCTGTTTGTCACAGAGGCCGTAGTTTGTACCTGCTCCCACTCCAGTAATGTGTGTCTTCAAAACAGTATTTATTTTTAAAATTTTTATATGAAATTATTTATTGTTTGAATTTCCACACAAAAGGTATTTTCCAAACATGTTGCATATTGAGCCCATTCCCCTACACTCTCCTACCCTTCTTTACTCACCTGCTCGCAATCGTTCCTTTAGTCTCCCCAGGCAGCTTTCTTCAATTAATACCCTTTCACTCACCTCTATGGCTTATTCTCTAGTCTTATTACTTATTTATTTTTGTGTGAGGTGACGATAAAATTTGGTTCAACATGAGTTGATTGGTATTGGGAAAAACTTTCAGAGTCTGACACCACGACAGTTTATTGCAGGTATATTTAAATACTTTAGAAAAAAGTTCCCTGATGTAGCACAATCCCATGTGCATAAAGAGGCATATTTGTAAAAATTATAATGAAACTATTCTCAAAGTACATGTTACTTCTTCCAGGAAGATGGAATCTGCGGATAGGCTGCATGTGTTATCTTAAGGGTCTAGGGAGGACCTGGTGTGCTCTTGGTCATACAGATGATAGATCATTTAGGTTTCCATGACCTCTGGTTCTGGCTTGTGGGAGTTTGGGGGAGCCCCTTGGTTACACAGATAACACAAAGGTCACTTAGACTATTAAGTATCTCTCTTCCTGGTTGTGGGAGCATGGTATTGCCTGGCTCCACAGATAGTGTGGATTAACCATCCCCCATTTTGCATTTCATAGAAAAACAGGTTATATATCTCTCCTGTTGAAGAGACAATCCTGAGTGTTTAACATTCCTGGTTTTCCAAGGACCTTTGTGCTCCCAAGACTGGCATGTGCCATCTCTCCCAGCTCAGACCTCTTTATTCATACTGTTTATTGTTATTACTTAATTTCATTATTTATCATGTGTATTCACATGCATGCTACAGCACACATGTGGTGGTCAGAGGATTGCCGTGGGACAATGGTCTTGTACCCTGTAAAGATTTGTCACTTTTATTGGTTTAATAAAATACTGATTAGCCAGTAGCCAGGCAGGAAGTATAGGTGGATTGACCAGAACAGGAGGTTTCTGGGAAGAGGAAGGGCTCAGTCTGCAGTCATCACCCAGACACAGAGGACACAAGATAAGAATGCCTTACTGGTAAAAAGTACAAAGCCACGTGGCTGACACAGATAAGAATTATGGGTTAATGTAGGATGTAAGAGTTAGTTAATAAGAAGCCTGAGCTAATAGGCCAACCAGTTTATAATTAATATAGACCTTTGTGTGTTTCTTTGGGACTGAATGACTGTGGAACCAGATGGGACAGAAACCTCTGTCAACAGAGGACAGCTCTGGGAATGGTTTCTCTCAATGTGGATCATGGGAATCAAAATCAGGTTGTGAGGCTTGCTGGCAAACACCTTTACTAGCTGAGCTATCTCATCAACTCTATTTTCAATATTATTGTCACGTGTTTTTGACTGTTGTTTTCTCAGATGTTGGAATGTTTGATTCATTTGCCATATTGTCTTTTTGGTATTCTATTTTTAAAATTATTTTTTAAAATCAAAATATAATTGCATCTTTTTTCCATCCTCTTTTCATCTTCCAACCTTTCCTATGTACCAACTCCCCCAAAATTCTTGACCTCTTTTTCTTTAACTGTTGTTGCTACAAATATACATGCATATATGTATGAATACAACCTGTTCAGTCTATTTCATGTTACTTGTGTGTATGATACTGACAAATTGATATTGATAACCAGTTAATGGGGATTATGCCTGGGAGAGATTATTTCTCCCACTTTCAGTATTCAATAGTTGACTGTAAATAATTCCTTTGGTCTATGGCTATGGAATTTTCCCCCTTCTATATTAGCCCTCCTATTGGGGTTGTATGCATTCAGGTTTTGTTTAGGCATCCATATTGTTGAAATTTACCTATCATTTCTAGGGAACACAATCTCACAGCAGAAGTCCTGGTTCTCTGGCTCTTGTAATGTTTCCACGCCCCTCTGCCAAGATGTTTCCTGAGCTCTAGGTGCAGGAGTTGTATCGTAGATTGCCAGTGAAACTGTCCTCCTCACGATCAGTTGTTCTCTTCATTTTGATGACTCGTAGATTTCTGTAATGATCTCCACCTATTGGCAAGGGACACTTTTTTGATGAGGGATGAGACTTATATTTATCTGTGGGTGTAAGGAGAAATATTAAAATGAAGTTAGGAATTGTGCTGGTTTGGTGAAGTTTAGGTATAAAGTTCTCTGAGATCCATGACTTTGCAGGGAGAAGGTGGTGTATGTCTTTAATCCCAGCACTCAGGAGACAAAAGCAGACAGATCTCTGTTAGTTCTAGGCTAGCTTCGTCTTGTTCCAGGACAGTCAGGGCTGTTACATAGAGAAATGTCATCTTGAAAAAAAAGTATCTGTGACCTTACTTGCCACTGGAGAGTTGGTTAGGTTTCTAGTATCAAGCATGACTTTCCTCCTGCTGAGTGGGCCTCAAGTCCAATTAGACATCTGTTGGTTATGGCCAAAAGATGAGAGCCACTATTGCACACTTGGGCATATGTTGATTGTTCTTGTAGTTCATAGGCGTTCCAGCTGGGTAGGACTACGGGAAGCTTTTATATTACCTTTCCTATGACTGCGAAGCTAGTGCTCAGGGAGGAGGCTTTCAGGTTAGGTCCAGTTCAGATCATTTGAGTCTTGTGTCCAATAAGAATGGTGTCTTCAACAATAGAAACTTGCCTTTAACTCTGGGAGGTAACTAGGGGCAGCAGAAATAGACTATCTTGTTGTGAGGTTCTCTTGGACTCCCATGACCAATAACTCAACTTTTGGAAGCTTTATAATCATTTGTTATTAAAAACTAAACCTAAAGGCCTGATGTGGTGGTACATGCCCATTATTCCATCACTCAGGAGGTAGAAGCTGGAAGATTGTTGTGGTTCAAAGTGAGGCTGCTCTACATAAGGTCAACCAGGAGAATATATGTCTGTCTTAAAACATCAAACACCAAAATCACACCTAAAATCCCAATAAATAATATTTCATCTAAATCATTGTAGATGGTAGAAGCATTAAAATGTGACCCATTAATATGCTTAATCCATGATTGATGGGAAAGAATTAGCTTGCCCTTTAGTTATAGATGAAATTAATGTTTAGTTAATTGACTGGCTCTTCTGCCTTGGCT
Organism: Chionomys nivalis; assembly: GCF_950005125.1. Taxonomy (NCBI): domain Eukaryota; kingdom Metazoa; phylum Chordata; class Mammalia; order Rodentia; family Cricetidae; genus Chionomys; species Chionomys nivalis. The sequence goes on from NC_080090.1 coordinate 69,608,561, forward strand.
GGTATACAGTTTGAAGGGCTGCAGAGTGTACACTCTCCATTCCTACTGTCTGCCTTTGGTTACATGTGTCCGTTCTCATATCCTGCCACCTGGAATAATGTTGGTGTTAGACTTTCCATTCTTTCCTGTGTAAGGGATCCGTTACATTCCCAACTCTAAAGGCAGAGGGACTCATTGCTTATTCATGCTGGGGCCCAAAGTTTTGAGCACAGGCATGTTTTATTTTAATTCAGTTGTGTGGCTTGGGATAAAAAGGATCCCATTAAAATTAGGGATTCTAATTCCTTGGGAGGCTTTTGATTCTTTTCAACAAGAGGAGTTGGAATTCTGGACAGGCCTGATTTTCAATAGATTACTTATAATTCTTATTTCTGCACTCTCTTATGGTATGGATGCTTTTAAATCTTAGTCTTGTAACAAAACTAAAATAAACAGTTCTATTTCTATAATATCATCATTGTTCA